>NC_085053.1:11500675-11818285 GCF_963662255.1 Cinclus cinclus | reverse complement strand
GGAGTAGATGCTCACACAAATACTGAGTTTCTGCTAAGCAGAAATGCCTGAAAGAAGAAAAATAATATCTGAGAGCAAGAAATGTGCTAATGCTGTCACCATGTGAGTGAATCCTTGGAATGGCATAAACAGAACTTGTTTGTCAGATGTGTTCAGATCTGAGACTTCTTATGCACATGTTATTAAGACCAATTTAGCAATGTTACAGCTGCTTGCACAATTAGTCTCCATACTAGATTTTTCCTAATTTTTTATATTTTTGTTTTTGTTCTTTAATACCCTCAGCTATCTTCCCTCCTTCTTTACCTTTCTTCCACTGATGTGGAAGATGTCTCAAAAATTTCTGAAGCTGTTCCTAAACCACTTAGTCTGCCACAGTGACCTAAATCAATGGTGATCAGAATAAACCAGAATTCCCTTATTTCATACTATGGTATTAAACAAGTATATTCACATCTTCTGTAAAGATACATAGCTCTTAAAGAAAACTGAAAGATCCTAAATAATGTATCTGTGATTTTAGAGCTTTATGTTGGGAGGAAAGTTAGTAATTCAGAAGAGTGCAAAAAGAAAAAGCTACAGGAGCCCTGGCAGCTAAATATGCAGCTAAGGTCTTTGTTGATGTTAATTTTCTTGAGGGTCCTTATGGGTTACCCAGTCCATCCATAAAGACTGAATTAGAAACCTGAGAGATAATCTAACAGGAATTAATAAACCTGTCCGTTATCAGTATATGGAATGCCAGCTGTTGAAAGCAGTCAGAGCTTTTTAAGAGAAAAAGTGCTCCATGTAAAATACTTGTTTTGAAGCCTTTTCAGTGAAGTCTTTTCAGACAAATAGTACCAGGACAGTAGTGTTCCAGGATTTTTATTTGAGCTGGTAGATTATATATCCATGACATGATGGAAATTCGTATTATTTGTGGGCAGTGGTTGTAACAGATACTCTGCTCCTTGCATTTTCTAAATGTGATCCCCAACTAGCAGTCACAGTAAACCAGCATGGAATGGCAGCAGATTTTACAGGTTTGGCAGTAGCAAAATACATTCCTTTGGATTTAGGTCCAACCTCTAAAGTAACTTCTTGAATGCTGATTTGTGGCTTACCAAATTCATAAAAAATTTTATTTTCCTTTTGACTGTTTCTAGTTTGTCCCATTCAGGCAAATCTGGCCTATCACAAATCCCCAGTGGGAGCTGGACAAATGCACTATCAGCATCCTCACTGTAACAGATGAACCACTTCAAATTAGTGTAATATCATAATTCAGATTCTTTATTGCTTCAAAACACTTTGTTTCACATTGATCCTTGTTCAGTAGCAGGAGCAAAACAAAAAGAATTGAGTGAAAAACACATCATATCAATATTAAGTACAGTGACTGTTGAATAAAGTAAGGAAATTATGATTCCCAGCATTAAGACAGCTGGGAAATATTGCAGAATATACTTTTACTTTTGGGCTTGATAGAAGGCCAGGCTTGTTTTTCACATGACTCTGTTTGTTTTAGTCGAATTTGACTTTTTAAAAAATATTGTATTAGGGATTTGAATAGAATTGCAAACTTTTATTGCACTACAACATCATGCTGTCTTTTAAATGTGTAAAATGGCCCTGTACTTTTCAGTGAAGAGCAAGTGTGTTGACTGTAGGTGCTGCAACCACTAAGAAGCAAGAAGCCATTCTATTTTAAAAGTCTGTGTGAAAGCAACTCAAGTGTTAGTTTTAGTTTTCCTGCACTACTGTGCATTGACATTTAATGACCTTCAGGCCTCTGCTCACTGCTGCACCATTACAGCCTGACTGTCTGCAAAGGATGTTTTAAAAAGCTGTTAAATACAAAACCGGATTGTGAATGTTTGGAGGTTTTTTCATTCTTTCTCAAGTGCATCCTGATACTGTGAATCAATGTGGAGTTTTTGATTTAAGATTATTTTTTTGTTGAAAGACATCTCAAGATATTGATTAATCTTTCCTGTGCTACAGGGCACAAACCTTGTTCTCAACAAAAATGTAGTCTGTTCTTAAAAGCCTCCAGTGATAAAGTTGTATATTTCTTGATGACTAGAACTTCAAGCTATTTCAGTCAATGATTTAAAGCTAATTTCTTGCCTCCAAAAGGAATTTAAGAGCGTTTGTGTTCTCACAGTACCCCAGGAGGGAAAATACTTTAAGCAAAAGAAAATGTGTGTGGGGGTGTAGGGTGTGAATGTGTGTACAAATAAAGATGAAATAATAAACCTTGGTTTGTGAGGTGCTGGTTGTTTTTATTGGCCTGCAGGTATGATGGAAAGGTTTCTAACAGCTGCAGCAGAAGTAGGGTCCTGGCTGTGCTGGGTGCTTTACACATGGCTGCCAGAAGGACTGTTCTACTCTTTGTCTATGAGATAAGGCACCTTTGCCCCACATCTCTTCTTGCAGTCAGGAAGACTGTACTTGGGGATCCAGTAGCTGTTTCTAGCCCTAAATGCCAATATTTTTTATTTCAATGAAAAAGCCTAAATTGGAATAAACATAGTGGGGTGATATGGGCATGGTGTACCTGGTAACAAAACCTTTCTAAATAAAGGAGCAACATCTTGTTTGCATCAGAGGCCTCAGACACTAATACAGAGAAGGGGCAATGTGTTGTATTTTTTTAGATGTCCAAGGCCAGAGATCTTTCAGTTACCAAATCTCTTACAAGTCTATCTTTGGAGAGTGTTTCAGTTTCCTGAGCTGAGTACAATGCATCTGTGCCTCTGGAAATCTATGGTGTAACTATTGGCATTTGCAAACTGTGGTGTCTAACTGAATAGTCAGGCTTTTGGAGAAGTGACTGGTGGTGAAATTCTGCTGAAGTTTGATTATTTTTGCTAGATGATGTTTTTCTGCATAGTTAAGCAGTTCTTATTAGTCTGGTTTGGAGAACATAGCAAGGAACAATTAAAAACATAATTCTTCCATTTTTATGTGCGTTAGGTTGAGATATCAGTAACTTATACCTACTTATATATGATACTTGCTTTATACAAACAAAAAAAGTTTAAATACAAACATGGCAGTCTTTATGCAGTAATTAGCTCCAATATCATGCATAATTTTGGATCAAAATGAACACTTGATATTAGCAATTCCTAATGCTAATCTTTTGGGTTTATGTCTAATATAAATCAGCGGAAGTTTTATTAGCAACAGAATGTGAGTAGTCCTGAGGTTTGAACATAACCTCACCAAATGCTTTAATCAATATCCCAATATTAGTTTTCAGTTAAATTTCACAGAATTGATATCTATTCCAATACTATGTATTGGTATTTACTTTCAATAAATACAACTTCATTTCTCAGAGAAATTAGTAAAGAAGTAACTAATGATAGACCGGTGATCAATAAGACTGCATGTGGAATTGGAAGTGGATTTTATGGATAAGAGGACAAAGAGTGAGCAGCTTTCTCCTTAAAAGTGATTCAAAACCAGGTGCTGCAGATGATTATGTATGAGTGATTATTGGCTTGTCTGAGCTATTGTGTTTAAAAGTCTAAGAGTTTAAAATTGTATTTAAATGGGTTGTTGATATGAGGAAGTGCAAATGTAGCCTGTGGATTTTGTGACACATCCAAAATAATGTTCTCCTTGCTACATCTCTAATGTATTTTACTGTACAGAATTCTGTACTGTTCTAATTAGATTCTTAAGGTAAGTAAAGCACTTACTTGTTGCAATGATTACCAGAATTGAAACTGGTGTATTATAATGAATTCATGTTACATTTTATCTTAAATCAAGGTTGAATTTGTATTTTCAGTGGGGAAAAGCTAATATACTGGCCCGTGGATACAGTAATCATTATTGTAGTCCTGAAATTGTGAATAAAAGGAATTTTTTCCTTCCCCCCCCGCCTCCCATTTTTTCATGATTTCCAAAGCAGAAGATCTGTATGGGAGAAGTGAGAAGTGCTATAAATGAATCGTGTGATGTATTCAAAGAACAAAACACTCTTCTCATTGCAAACAGGTCGGGGTTTTTTTATTTCTTAACTCTGTTTGAACTGCCAGAAAAGGAATATTACAGAACACAAAGAAAATGGTACACATCTCAGTCATCTATTTATTTTCTTTTCCTGTTTTTCTTCAGACTAATATAGTGGGAAAGGCCAAAACCTGTTTGACTGGGATACCTGCAGATACCTGTTGAATCTGCAGTTAGAATTTGAATATAAATATAATTGTTTTCCAAGTATCTCTAAATTTCTTTTTTAGACTGTCTAGCAGTGTCTACAAACTTGTAAAGGAGTTATAGATTTGTCATTTTAAAAAATTAAATCTGATTTGGACATTTTGTGTCCAGTACATGCACATATCTCAGTTTATGTTGGCAGTGCTTCCTTTTTCAGTGGAAGGAAGGCAGCACACAACAAAGAGCCTCCTCACGAGGGGCAGTGGAGGGGCAGCACTGGTCCCTTCTCTCTGGCTGCATGAAACTTAGACAAAAAATCTGCATAAAGAATGTGCTATAGTTTGCAGCAGAAATTCAGTAGTGGAAGTGTTCTTTAGAAAGGAAAAAGACAGACCCACTGCTGAGGTTGTATAAAATATTTGCAGAAGTGTCAAACATACTTATCTTCCTTGAAATGGAAGACTTGCAGCACTTAAATAATAGTTCACTCATAATTCCAGTGACCAAAATCCTTTTGATTTAAATAGGGCTTGTTATGTGTGGAAAGTTTATTAAGTGCATATGTGACCCTGAAATTCTGATTACAATGACCTAAACGTGTGGAACATGTGCAAGCTGTGCTACCCGTAGCTGTTAATGTGATGTTATAGAATGCATTTATTACAACTCACTGGATACATCCAGTAACAATCACTGAGTAGTAATTGCAGCTATTATGATGGTAATGTGTTAGGGACCACTGTGGGGGGGGAAATGCTGTCTCATGTGGTTTGATATATTTATTTTTTGGACACTTAAGTAAGCAGTCTTGTTGTGTTTATTTTTTAGATCTTTATTTGATTCACTGGCCTGATGCACAAGTTGCAGGTAAAAGTAATCGAGAGGTCCGAGCTGAAACCTGGAGAGCGATGGAAGAGCTCTATGAGAAAGGTGATTTAATAACAAAGCCCATCTTAGAAGAAGGAATTATAGTGTGCTTTGGGATGGGGAAACTCACAGTGAGAGATGTTCATAAACTTAATTTGAACTGGATGCTCATATGTCGGTGGAATTTCAGTGTGTAAGTTTCGAGCTTCTCTTTGAAAATTGCAGCATTAGCAGTTTGGTTCTTGTAAATAATATGTTGTCAGATTCTATCAGTGAGATTAAATAATGGTGTGCATACTTTCTTGAGGAAATCTACTGATTAATTGTAATCTCTGTGCCACCACAGAACACCTTTGAACTTTGAACAGAACTTACAGAACATCTTTGTAGTAACCTCCTCTTTAAGTATAAATCATGCCAAATTTTGTCTCCTGTAGATTTTTTAATTGTATGGTTTCCAATTTATCATATGTTGTGGTATTGTATAAGTGCTTTTGTGTTTTAAAAGTTGACAAAATAAAATGGCTAGATGAGGAGCAAATATGCAACTGCAGATTGTTTGGTACTGACTTTTGGGAAGAATTTTCAAAGAATGGAGCTACTGTCTCAAGTTTGGATAACTCATTTTGATTTTCGGTGCACAGCAAACTTCAGTTTATGTTCACAGCTATAGGAAGAATAGACTGTAGATTTAAGAGGAGGATTCTGCTCCTGAAGTATGCAGAATTACTAGAAATTATGTGAGAGAAGATCCTGTCATGCCATTCTTGGGCCATGTGGACCACCCTGTTTGCAGCTTCAGAGAAGTTCCACAAGTGAGGAGAAGACTTCTTGGACAAAGTATTCTATCCACTGATCCAGAGCTACTGAAGTAGTGATTGTACCAGGGGAGTTGTACAAAGGCAGTTATAGGCTGTGTGCCACTTCCAGCTTTATCAGAGCCTCTTACACTTCAGTCCTTTGTTTACTTTTGCTGTGCCTCTGCAGACACAGAAGTAAATTATCTTTGTTATCCTTTCTTCTTTTTATATTGGGCATGAGGGAAGTTGCTAAAAGTGTTTTCTGCCATGTAAGACATTGCAACATTCAGTTTTTAAAGAAGTGCTTCACTGACCTAGTATTTCAAAGCTTGAATAATGCTTCCATCCAAAGATGGACTTTCCACAATGCATTTCATCCTTACACTGTGGAGGTTTTTTCTGATGAATATTTAAGTTGCTGCATGCCACTTGTGCCTAGATATGCCATCCTAATTTGCTGCAAACAGGTTGTATTTTCCACATTCTATTATTATTCCTATCCTATGGGATTTATTCTGCTTTTGCTTGCGTCTTTGTGATATTTTCTGTCTTACAGGATCTTCCTAATGGAAAAGACTATGAGCAATTCAATGGTCTTCTAATAAGTCACTGGAAATACCATTGCTGTTCTCAGAGAGGGGAAAATTGCTTTTGATCTTTGTCCCTATGCATGATGCCTCTTTAAAGACATCTCATGCTAGATTTATTCTTCCTGTGGTTGCATTTCTTCAATGTTTTTTTTCAATTTGCATGTTGCTACTCTCCGACTTTTTCTGAATTTAAGCATTCTGTAGACTCATGATTCATTTAGCTGAGGGTAAATTTTCCAGCTCTGGTTGTCAAAATTACCTCAGATCACTTACAGAGGAAGGAAAATGTAATGGTCTGGTTGAATCAAGTGCCTTAGAACCTTAACTTCCATACTTTTGCTTTAGGGGATACAGACTCTGGATGTCCTGACCATAACTATGTGGTCCTGAAATGACATGCACATGTTAACCACTCCGGAGTTGGAAATGCAATGATTCCTGAGCAAAATGTTAAATAATTTGTTTGCATGGTTAACCACTAGATTTTCCACTGAAGATTAAACACTTGCTGCATATCTTTGTGACTTGCTACGTGTTATGTGAGCAACATGGTAGCATTGGTTTGAATTGAATGTGGGATTTGGTCAAAATCCTTACTTGAGGAAAAGAATAAAATCTTCATTGATTAGGGGAAGAAATTACAAGTTCTATGAACAAGGGAGTTCTTTGTCTTCTCTCAACTTGACATTAGTTCAGGTAGTCATTGGTTCATGTTTGGAATTCTGTTTGTTTGTTTGTTGGGTTTTTTTGGAGGAAATGTTTATTATGTAAAAAATTATAAACTAAGTGCTTCACATTCAAAGATTGACATTTTAAACAAGTAATTTTCTTCTGCAGTCAATTAACAAAGGTAATAATGAAATTATTCAACTTGGCAGTGGGTTTAATAGCTAGCTGTGTCCATCCTGAAGAGCATCTGAAAGTGCAGGGAGAATAACCACTCTCCTCTGTGGAAAGCAAATTGGTGTTTTTGTGGAATTGTGGAACTGTCTGCAAGAGTCATGCAAGATGGTTAAAAGATGTCAGTCTTTGATCTGGCTGAAGTTACCAAGAATTTCTTTAATCACTTCTTTGTATTCACAGGTAGTTTGAATACAGGTATTTTTAAATCTCATTCTTCAATTTAAATTCAGGTTAGTATTTATTCTGCAAAATTCTGCCTACCTGGGGCAGGATTTTAAAGTAGTGTAAATTATTCATTATCTATTATTATTATCAATTTACTTGAATGGGAGTAAATAAACTGTTAGTGCTCAAGACTGTAAAAGTCTTTAATGGAGGGTTTTGGTTTTTTTTAAAGATTATATTGACTTTTAGATCACACTGGTCAAAAGTTGACACAAGCAAAATATCAACTCCATCTGTATTCATAGCTCTGAGAGAAATTTTTTTAGTTATGGCTAGAAAGATTCATTCAGGTTCATCTGAGAGTCCACATAAAGTTGCTGGGACATAGGCCTGCTGTAACACAATTTGCTGGGCTCTGGCCTCAAGTGTCTTCCCAGCCAGTAACCTGAGCAGAGACAGAGCTTCTGGGTCTCTGCCCAGTCCAGGTCAGTGGGCACTAATTTATAAGACCATGTCCCCAGATAATACAAACTTAGTGCAACAATTTTTTAAAAATCTGAATATTTGTCAGAATTATGAAAATAAATATTTTATGAAGCAGAAAACTTGCATAAAGAATTAAACAAAACTCTTACTCTACTGATTTTCATAAACTCCCAAGTACCTCTGGCTGGAGAGGATTTATTGTTGCAGGTTTATTGCTATTTGAAGGCAGCAGGTGCCAGTGAACTTGGTGTGGAGTTGGTAGATGTGCTTTCATTGAGACATGTGGGCATCCTTAAGTTTACTGTTTCTTAATCCATAGCTGCTTAGTAATGCTTCTTCTGTGTACTGCTAATTGCAGGTTTGGAGTTGAGCTGTAACATCAGAATATTATCATAAATAGAAAGTAGTAGTTTCAAGTGATGAGAGAGATCCTTAGCTATCACTGAAAAATCCCCTCTCTGGCTTACCACTGTTTTTCATCAAAAGGGATTTGAGGTTAGCATTTTGTGAAAGACTCTTTTGTCCTTATATGATGTAAACTGGAATTAGGAACTGTTTAAAATGAGAGTCTGAGTACTGTTTGTTGGGGATCTGGTTACCCTCTCCAGTTGATTGCTCACCATACTGAAGTTTTGGGCTGCGCTGCTTGGATCCAATGTGCTTTGGAAACTCAAAGGAATGTGGTTACTGCCCCAAGGCTGGAGTCTCAGGAGCACTTGAAAGAAGGTTGCATGTTTTAGCACTCTCCCCTGTGCTTGGATCCACTCAACTGCCTAAGGCAACTGAGCAGTTATCTCAAGATCACTTCAGGTTAAAAACAATTTCCCAGAATCCTGAGGAGTACCGTGACAGATACAAGAGCATGCCCAAAAACACTCCTAGGGATTCTAAAGCCAGTGCTGTCTTTTACTGTAAGAGTATGACATACTACATTAATTATCTGTGTTAAAATAACACACTCTGGAAGTTTTACTTTCTTCAGGTGTTCTAATCCCTCTGAATTGCAGATGGCACATGGTCCTGTGTCTTTCTGGTTTGCCCTTGAGCTAGAGAGTCTTTGGCTAAACATGCTCATCTTTTCTCCTGGCTAAATCCTTCAGCAGTTTTCTTAGAGTCCATTAAATGTTCTACGAGCATCTTTCCCTCTTTAACCTTAAATTTGTGTATTTATACCCTCTATCTTCTCTTTGCTACAAAGGCAAAATGATACTTTTAGTTTGTTTTTGTAGTATTCCTCTTGTGTAGACAGAGCCAAGTCATTAAATTTGCTGGTTTCCATTAACACCTTTCCAAGGAAAAATGTGATACAGTTCTGGTCAGCAAATGTAGATAGGTATTTATGGTGGTATCCAAACCTATAGCAGTTGAGTCATTCCATACCATGAACCAAACAGACAAGTTTTGTGTACATTTCCCCAAATAATACTGAAAGTATTAGAATGCTTATTTCTCATAGTGATGAATTACAACACTGCTTTATTCACGAGACCTTCATGTGCTGATGAAGAAAGAATTCAGTGCAGAGATTTCCATTTTGTCTTACAGTCTAGTGTTTTCCATATGTCTTCAAACCCTGGGATTTGCATACATTTAGGCCTGACCTTGCTTCCAGAGGGAATTGTGTCAAGTCTTACAGTAGTTTGGTGGCTCAGGGATCAGAATTCTGCACCTGGTCTTGGTATTCAGCCCCAGTGATCAGAAGATTTTTTAATGAATTACCTCCTGGGGAATTTCTCCTGATCAGCCATTGCAACTTCTTAATGTTGAGAGTTAAGAACAAGTGAATGGCAACGGAGAATTATTTTCTCTACTGGTTTTAGAATTTTAGTAGATACCTGAAAGTATAAAACAAACTATTTGTTTTATATGGAATGGAATTCAGTATAGTGTTTACCCACAGTAAAAACTGCCATTAAAAAATCCTGTGTGACTTCTGATAAACCAAACTGATAGCTCTCTATTCGTGGCAGAAAATGTCTTGTTGCTAAACTGACTTCTACTAGCTCAGGAAAATATAGTTTTAATAATTAGTTTATTTAAATGCTGTTAATTTTTTATTATTATTATCTTCTCAGACTTGTTAATGTGCTCCAGTTTGATTGGAGCTGTTGCACAGGAGCCATATGACTCAGGTCAGTCAGAGTGAAAAGACTCTACTGCAGTGCTGAGAGGTAGAGAATTCTACACCTGTGTCTTTTTTCAACAGCCTGCATTTGTGTTTACCTTTAAAGAGTTATAGGATAAACAGTGCTGAGGGAAAAGGGAGGAAAAAAATTCTAAAACTTGGTCAGTGAGACATTTGTGCATAATAACTGGTTATTTCTGTTGTAACAGCTGAAATCAACTAGAATACTTGTAATATCAAGGCTATGGTTTAAATTTTTGTGGTCTCAAAATTGTCCTCTTGTGGAATTATCTTCTCCAGTACCTCAGAACAGAGGCCAGGCTGCCTACAGAATCCATTCCAAGACACATACATTGAATCATATATTCCCTTGACAGCTGCAACATTCCTGTATAGGCATTTGTCAGCTGGCAGATGAAAGCAGGGTGGCAAACTGCTCTGACATGGGGAATAGTCACTTTATGTGCTCACTGGTAATTGGGCTGTTCCTAGCAAAGTGACCCTTTCCATAAGCAGTGTCTTTGATGACCTTGATTTTGGCATTGTGGCTAGCCCATCATCTCGGCAAGCTTTTCATACACACATGCACATGATTACTCATCCCTCTGTCTAAAAATGCTGGGAAGAATGAGGGCTTACAGCCAGGGCTTTTGCCTGAAGTTGGCAAGATTAGTACTCTGGTGGTTGTTGTGGGTTCAGATCCCACTAGAACTCACTGCCATTTTACTAAAATTGTTTGCTTATCTTTTTAATGTTTTGCAGTGCAGCTTATGCTGACATGAAATATTCTTACTTGCATCAGAAATTCCTTGATGTGTCTTGACATATATTTATGTTATGATTATGCATGTGATTTGAAGAGTCTCATAAAGTAACAGAAATTGTTTAGCCCGGTAATTAAAGCCATGTAACTTTGTTCTTGGAAAAAAGTTGGGTTTTTTTTTAAATTCCAAGTGATAGAAGATATCTAATCAACCTTAATATTCTTACCATCTTCACTCTTGGGCATAGACCAGTTCAGTCATCAGATTTTCTTCCTCCATTTTCTGCCTTAAATGTAGGGGGGGGGAAAGGTTCAATGAACCAAATACAGTTTTTGTGCTGGTGGCACAAATTTCTAGCACATTCTTTACTAGGTGCCATATTCTGCTTTAAGTCTATATGAGGAACACCCGACAATTCAAACTGTTGTGTTACAGCTCTACAAAATGTTTGCCTCAAGTGTGTTTATGGTGGTAGAAGTCATATGTGAATGTGTGTTCATAAGTTGCATTGAAGTTTTAATAAGCAAAAGCAAGTAACTTATTTGCCTAGAAACGGTTCTTTTTCACATTGATAATATTCTCTCTTCAGATAAGGATGTCTTGTGGGTTGTTATTATGAGAAGCACAGTTCAGAGACTTGTTTTCAAGGGGAGGTGTTAGCAGATTGGTGAGGATTTTGGTTTTGCACCACACCCTCTTCATCAGATAAGACAGCTATAAAGACGTGGAAAAAATGTTAACACATATTTATGTTAAAGATTATAAAGAAGTCCTCATAATTTTGGTATCTTATTTAAAAATAAGAAATTACCATAGAAAAAGTTCTTTTGGTGCAGATGTGAAAGTGAGAATGAATCTAAACTTGCATTAATGTCTGTGCTCATTTGTTTGCTCATTTTTCTTTCTTAACGTCAAGGACTTAATGGATAATTCTAAGTGTAAAAATAAACCTTCAGAAGATTTTGTTTCATGACTTATTATAATGTATGGTTTATACTTTTTCTGCTAGCGTGTGAATCCTTTTTGTCAAAACTGTAAATAAGCAAGCAAAGCAAGAAGATTTAAAGCAAATGTTCAGAGTTGTGCACAGATGTACCAAGAGGTCCAAGTGTGAATATAAGAACTCTTATGTAGAAGGCTATGTTGAAATACATCACAAAGGGAAGTCCTTGTCCAAAATAACTTTTTTCCCCAATAAATAATACACATTATTTGTGGAAAAGGCATAATTTATCTGTTTTGCATATGTTGAGATAAAGCCTTAGATTCTTAACTATTTTAAACCAGTATTGATTTATTAACATCAGTTAGATCGCTGTTATTAGTACCGCATGGGAATCATTTCCTTCTCTGATAGGGAAGTCCAAAAAGTATGCCAGTTCAGGAAACTGTGCCATCATAGTTATAGGGGGAACAAACTACTTAGAATCTTACCTATGTGCTGTCTGTAATGTCTCCAGAGTGCTACTTTTAGGGGTGCATACACTAGGCACTGAGTAGGTAGCTGAGTTGCTGATAATTTTGATCACATTTTCACGTCACAATGTGTGATGGCATTATTGAATTAAGGTATGGTGAGATTGATTTTTGTCCCATGTAGTGGACTGGGTTTTTTAATCTGCTCTGGTTTGTAATGTGAACTATGAGGATAAAAATATGCAAACATAGCTAAAGTAACATTGCATTGAAGTAGTTAGAATGAGCAGCCAGGGTCAGAGACAATGTGCGTTAAGCCAGTACTGTGCTGCATTATGCTCTTTAGTTTGCCATTTAACAGCTGTGGAAACGGACTGCTTGTAATGAGTTTTCAGTCAGGAAATTAACAATTGTACTTCTGCTCCTGCCTGCTCTCCTGTTGTGCTCAGGGTTTGTCATGGTTCACAGGTGAGTGTAGCAGGAGTAATGGTCACAGAGTTGCAGACAAGCACCTGTACTGTGGCAGTGAATAGGCTAAAAAAGAAATGCTTTGGAGGAGAAAGTCCAGTTTGTGTATTTGCAGTTTTGGCACAGTCTTCCTGTGTGTCTCAGAGACGGGCACTTAGCCTTCTGGTGTCTGTTGTTTTAGCCTGTGCTGTGGGAACACGTGTTATTTCACAGATTTAGAAGTTAATTCCTCATTGATTCTGTCTTAAGAGTAGTCCGCTTTATTTATCAAGGCTTTGGCTTTCAGTCTGCATGTGGGGCACTCTCAGCCTACAGCTTTGATTTAGCAAGTTATGCTGAAATCAAATCCTGTAGAGTTTCTATGAGTAGTGCAATTTACACCCAGCGTGTGTATCAGAGGGAATGTGGGCCTTTCCAACCTGTGCAACCTTCCTTAATAAAGATACAGTGACTGCAGTTGACCTCTTGTGAAAAGTAGATCCATTCGTGTTTTTATTCTGTGGCCTGAATAGAAGATACAACAGAATGGTCACTGTTCACTCAACGTGGGAATTCTCCCTTGCTCTGACTCATGTAGAGCAGCAGGGAGGGGGAGAAAAGTAGGCTCCACAAACCCGGGTTCCAGTTTTGTAATTTACAAAATCTTCTTGATCTGAACTTTATGCATTTAATATTCCAGAGGGTATTTAGAAGTTTGATAAAAATCCGCAGTAGTGCTGGAGAAAGATAAGGCTCACTATTGTACTAAAACAGTGTTGTGGTGCCAAGACAGTATATTTATGCTTTTATGTTGTAAGATTAACAATGCCCATCAAACTTTGTATAATTTGGTATAAAATAAAAAGAGTCAATCGTTCTCTAAGTTGCAATACAAAATACTTTAAGCTTAATGCTCAACTATATTGCAAACCAGTCTGTTAGCAGGAAGTAGTGCTTCACAGTAGCTGGGAGAAATACAGTGTGGTGAAATTATCAGTGTGGTGGGGGCCAAGATTTTTTTGTGTAGATCCTTACTCTTTTCCCCATTATAATTGACTGTTATTTTGCCCGTATGTTTTCTGATGTGTCTTGCAGAATTTCATGATGGCCTTTCAAAGCTGGATGAAATTTTCTATTCCAGCATTGCGGTCAGTCAGTTTTTAGCATGCATAAAAGAACCAGTGTTCCTACGTTTTTCTTTGAGCCTGTGGAGTCGTAAGGAATAGAACAAAGCCTCAGAAGATATAACAGGAGCCTTTGGGAGCTAATGGGGAATTGCAAACTCTTTGTTTATTGCACCTGGCAGTTTCTCAAGATCTGCTTCATAGGGGCCAGACCAATAATTTCCTTGAGCAGATAAGGAGGATGCTCTCTCTCCCTGAGTCAAAGCTCTGTAAGTTTGTACAAAAGGCAGTAAAAATGTATATTTTAAGTGTACTTTCTAGAGGGATTATTGCTGAGATATTGCAAACTTTTATCTCAGGAAATCTGAACTTCAGGACTTGTTAAAATGGTTAAGTTAAAAAGAAGTATGGACTTTAAATCCACCTACAGTGACAACAGCTGTAACAGCATGTATTAAATGAGATTTTTAAGCATTCTAAACAGGTATTAAATTGAGGGGGAGGAAAAATAAAAATAAAAGCCTGCTGCCATTTTCAAAAGCATTCTGTTTGTTTTTTTTTTTTTTTGAGACCTGTGGCAGGAGCTCTGGCAAACTTACCTCTGTTGGTGCTCCACGAGAGAGGAAATATAAGGAAACGTGTCCCCTGCATCTCCCAGGTTGTTTCAAGGCAACGAGTCAGGAGCATTTTACACAAGTTTTTATTTCTACTGTTGATATGATTTCATGGATCTTGTTTGATAGACATATTCTCAAGTCTCTATCTGTCAGGTGAGGCCCAGGACCTCACCAGACTTTCTGTTTCTTATCCATCTTTGCTTAAATCTTCATTCTTCGGAATTAATCCAGAAGATGTAAGTGTGGAAATAATTCTGTATAATCTTCTTCTTCAAGGCAGTCTTTCTGACATTTGGACAATGCAGAGCAATTGTGTTAATCTTCCATCAGGCAAATGGAAGCAATTCTCTGGAGCAGAATCTGTTGACTGACTGGTTCAAATCCAAGCTCTATTTTTCAGTGTTTTGAATTCATGTTGCCACTATGCATTGAAATAAGATTTTTTTAATACAGTTAGACCATGCAATTGTTTTATTAATTTTTGTTTTATATTGTAATTTAATGCAAAAGTCAAAACACTTTCACTGTCATATATTAAACTGTGACTAACACCAAAGCAGTGGAGTTCAAATGGAGGGTTCTAACTTAACCCAAACCAAGTATGTGTATTTAATGAAAGTGAAATGTTTTAAGTGTACTCCCTAAAAAAAAAAAAAAAAAAAAAAAACCCCTTAAAAATATTTCCCTTAAGAAAATACTGGTTCTATAAAAACATTGAAATTTTAATTATTTCTCTGTTTTCTGGGAAAATGTTTACTTTCTTGGCAGTTTTGAATTAAGCTTTCTCTTAGGGACAACACTCTGAAGACATGAATGCTGTAATACTGATTTTAGTAGGGATGGCTCAGATGACTTTAAATGCAAAACATAAGTGACCTGAACTTTCTTGATAGGAAACCTAACACGATGGAACAGACTTCAAAGTCTCCTGTAAGAAATATGCTAGAAGCAAAACATCTTAGAGTGTACTGTAGGAGAAAAAAAATGAAGTTTTTGTGGAAATGTACTATTTCATGTCTGTGACTGAATTTTGTTTTATTTCAACCTGAAATGAAAGCTTTATTCTTCGAGGGCACTAATGTCGTTTTTTGTAACTCCTTAGCTTTCAACAATAGTGTAGAATATTTTGGTTCACCATTGTGTTAAAACAGTGTTTTTCTGACTGCAGTGGCATAATGATTTATTAGTGTTGACACTCCAGGGTTGTTTGTCAAAAGCTCAGCTTTTGCTCCTTCTGGCAGATTACATATAAATTATGGAAATCACTATAGTTTAGGTTTTAACCTAATTAGGTTATACATCTTGAACCATGATAATTTCTCTTAGGGAAAGATGATTGCCATTTTAGTTGTTAAGATATTTTTTCTTCTTTTGGTATTCCACAAAAGGAGCCACATTCCAAGTGATAATAGGTGTGCAGGGCTTTTTGCTGCAGTTTATGCTTTCTTTTTAGGACTTTAACAATCTGTTTATGTGAATTAGCAGTAAGCTGTAATTTCACTTACAGAATTTCATAGAGGACTAGTAAAATGTAATTTCTTTTTTTTTAAATATAGATACACACATCTGTGCATTTTATAGAATTGGTCTGCTCAAAAAATACTGGATTAACAACAGTGATCAGACTTCTGTGTTCACACACAAAGACAGACTTTCCATCTGTAGCATTACAAATTGAAATGCAGCTCAAGTCAATCCAGACAGAGTTCACATACTGAAGAAATGAGTCTGAGCCATGGTCCACAGAGTACCCAGCCTAAGGAGACCCCTCTTAGCCCAGCCCCAGCTGCCTTCCTTGCCAGCTGTGCTTAGTAAAGCAGAAGGACCAAACTATCCCAGACGAGTCAGGGCTGATAGCCCTGGTGGTGGCTGGCCAGGACGGTGAGTTGGCCTTTATCATATCTGAGGTTTGAAGGAAGACATCTGATTTCTGGCCTGTCAGCTCTTAATTTGTACACGTGCATGCACACTTAAGGTTTATTTAAAAAACAGCCTTCGTATCACCTAGGTCCCATTTCACTTCATTTGCTTGTCAACAGGAGCTGAGAAATCTAGCTACATTTTTAAGCTTCATGGTTTTTGCTAGGTACTGGTCATTAAATTGAAGATTTTACACTGAGTTTTACATAATATCTTGTAATGATCTAATAGAAAACAGGCAGTGTGGCATGGTTCACTTGGGCTGAATGTCCTTGGGTTGTATTGCTCACACCTTATTAGTCTTCAGCAAATGTTCCACTTTCCTTTAGTTTTGGCAAGCTGCTTGGAACACCATTTCCTTCTTTTCATTCTGGTGGAGTCCAATTGTTCTTTGCTTATACTACATTAGCCTTTCCCAGAATTTAGCCTGGAGTTTTAATTCACTGGGGAGTTTCCAGTGTGTTTAGATTATAAAATGATTTCCTAGTGTGACTGTGACAGAACCACACTTTCAGATAATACTATCAAACTAGATTTCAGTGCTGGTTTTTTGTGTTTCTTTGTGGTACTTTGTTCTACAGAAATAATGTGAAAAATAATTTTGTCTCTTGAAAGTGATATTTTTCCAATCATCCACCCAATTAGGTAGGATTGTCCCAAAACTTTTTCTTGTTCTGTTTTTCTTTAGGTTTGTGTAAATCAATTGGCGTAAGCAATTTTCTTATCAGCCATCTTGAGCAACTGAAGGAGGACTGTGTGATTACTCCACATGTTAATCAGGTGAGTGGCTACATGTATTTAAAGCATTTGGGTTTGGGTTTTTACATGTTTTTTTTTTTTTTTTGTTAACTACCTCCTCCCCACTCCTATGCATGAAAGACTACACCCAAACTATTTCCTTAGTCATACAATTTCTTTTTTAATTTCTATTTGCGTATTGAAAACCATTCAGGAAGATGACCCGAAGGGTAGGGAAGTCCTTCCTCATATTTTCCCCACCCAGTTTCTCCCAGGCTATTAGTTTGTGTCTGGGTGCAAGACACAAACGAATGGTCCCGGTTACATTTTGATTTTGATTGCTCAAAGATTTTTATGATAAAACAGTTTAGAAATAAAATTCAGGAATCACAGAACATTTAGCATCTTCAGAGTGAATCAGTTTTGGAAAGTCTGTGTTCAAATCCTTCTGTGCTTCCTGTAAGCAGCACTGAAAGCCTTAGTTAGCTACATACCCATGTAAGGGTGCCCTTCCCTTTCTCCCCCCCTCATTTCCTATTTCACATAAATTCTGTGAACTCCTGGTATAGGCAGGTGCTGTGACAGCCCTCGCAGAATTTTTTTTTGGCTGCCCTAGGCAGATCTAGGATGGCCACCTACGTACAGGCAGGCTGCCAGGACACTCGACAAATGTTCCCTTGTTGCAGGTTTCTGCCTACAGCTGTGCTGGAAGTTCATGCTCCCATTCCTTCCACCTCCTGCCAGAGAGAGTGTGTATATGCTGACATGGATGTGGGAACTGGAATGGATGGAGTGCAGGCACATGCTTTTCCCCTTTGTACAGGTGGTCAGGATTTCTGGCAGCTGTTTATGGTTTCATGTCATTAACAGCCATAAAAGTGTTGCTCAGACTGTGACTGTCAGAACCAAACAGCTCTGAATTTAGCTGTCCACTATACTAAAGGTTACTAAAGGACAAGGAATTAATGTTCAATTAGCATACAGCTATATAAGATATTTAAATTCAGTTATTCAAAATAAACCATTGAAATATATGTTAAGGTGGGCAGGTTGATGACTGTTGAATAATTAGTGAATTTACCAAGGTTCAAGAAGTCCTAGCTACAAAAACTTACTAGAGTTTGGCATGAATTGTTGCTGCCTGTTAAATAATCATAGCTTTTCAGTGTTCTACTAAATCACTGCAAGGAAAAAATAGTGATTTTGTTTTGAAATTTCCTCTCACCCACAGTGTCAAAATGTTACCAGACTTACTTTTTCAGTATTCATGGAGACAAGCTCTTTCTTGGTGCTATTTGACAAAACTCTTTTGCTGAAGTTAAAATGGAGGAGACAAAATATTGAGGTGGTGGTGATTCTGAGGGGTGGGAGAGGACTCCTGCTTATCATTTCTTTTGGGTGCTACACAGAAGTTCTGAATGGAAAGAAAAAAAACAACAGTTAATTAGCCATAACATTGCCTAGTGCTCCACCTTAAACAGTTTTATTAATAGCATTGATTTATACTTTTTTAGAGTTAAAGGAATTTTATAAACCATACTTCAGCTTATCCTTAAAAAAGTATATATTTCGTTTCTTGCCTGGTGTTGGAGAGTTACTGAATCTGATGGTAGAGATTACTTAAGTACCATCAAATAAATAATGAATTTCTAAATTCAAGTTTGGGCTGGAAATGCTTTACTGAGTTCTTATTTCACTGTACACAATTTATAATACAGTTTTTTCCCCCCTATATTTATGCATAAAATTCTGTAATGTTTCGATGGACTTACTAAATATAAAACATTTGCAAATAGTCATTGTATACAAAGTCTAAATATTGAAGAAAGTGGAGGAAAAATACTTCCCTTTTAGAATTAAGGGTGTTCTTAAAATTACAGCAGTCCTCCTATGATGTTAAAATTGAAAGTTGGGTTTTTTGTCTGTAAAGAGGAGAAAGTAGGAAGGCAGGAGAGAAATAAGCAATACTTCTGTTTTTGCAAACCAAATTTTAAGTGCTGCCTTTCTTCCTGGGGAAAAAAAACAGTATCATCATGTCTTTTAAAGAAGTAGGAAAGGCCTGTCATTTCAAGAACATGGTATTGCTAAGTTATTTATTAATAAGCAAGCACCTTTTAAAATTTCAGTCTACTATTTAAAGTACTGGTAAACACTGTAAAATGATATTACTTTATTCTAGCATCATGTAGAGTGAAACTTACTATCCTAAAGTTCCAGGTTTGTGTGCCAGAGTTTTGTAATTGACTTGGCAATTTGGATTTATGCTCAAAGAAATCTTTGAAGTCTCTCTGAAGGCTCACAGCCCTGTCACTCATTATGGGAAAAATATATTTTATAAGTATTCAATAAATATATATGTTTCATTTACTAAAGTCATGCACTGAACCCAAATATAAACTGTTCCTCTATGAATTCCACGTAGGAATGCTCATCAGTATTTTTCCAGTCCTGGAGAAGTGTGAATTACTGAATTACCAGAGACACTTGGGTACCTTGTTGATACTGCCATTAATATTGAGCCCTATTGTGTAAATTTGTGCAAGGTAGAAGTGCATATGAGACATTAGAATACAACTCCTTTGTACATAAACTCACCTAAACTCTTCTTCTACATAGAAAATATTCATAGGCTTGTGTTTCAGTTTCATAAAGAGAAAAAATTGTAAGACAGCATTCGCATTGAGAAAATTACTGAATTCCAAATGTGCAGAAACTTTATCACGTGGAAAGGACCACAGCAGGATGGAAAGAGTAAGGTCTCTGTGCACCATCATCTGAGGTATGACTTCTAGGGCCATGTGTCAAGGTTGTTACTAGGCTCAGCTTTTCCCCATTTGCTATGAGTGTTGTGAAAACCCACTTCTTTCATTGGAGGTCCCTTGTGGCTGGGCATGTAGCAGCTGTGAAGTTCCATAATGTGAACTGCAAACTGTTCTCTTTAGCAGATGCCAGTTTTTACATGCCACTCAATCAGGACAGAGTGCCAGAAAAGATCAGGATCTTCCTCTGCCATTACATCCGACAGCCTTTGCCTGAGAAAAGTCTGGTGATGAAAATAGCAAGGGTGGGGCAAGACAGGAAGCAAGAATTGTTATTTTGAGGGGAAGCAGATGTTGACCACTCACCTTATGCCTCTTGTAGCTCAGGATTCTAGTGCCTTGCATTCAGATGCTGCTAGACCCTTCCAGAATGTTTTAATTTAAAAAAATAAATTCAAAAGCGCTTATTTTATTTAATGCATTTGATTATTTTAGTAATATAGTTAAGAAGGAAAAAAATACTTGCTTCTACCAGTACAAAACTGCATGTGTCAAAATTCGATTCACAAAATTTGGGAGTCTCTAGATTCAGTGAAAGGCACAAAGTATGATCTTTTCAGGTGGGAAGTAGTTGCTGCCTATGTATTCTGCTTGTGAAGCAGACAGGTGGCATCTCAGCATACTGCTCTTGATTTAAACATTTCTGGTGTAACCTGGAACTGTGCTGCCTGGAATCTTAATAGACCAGCAGGTAAAATCTACTTGCAGTTTAATTAGTAATAAATGCTGAATAAGTCACATGATGCCATAGAGACACTGCAGGTGTTTCAGCATTTGGTCCTAAATGAATAATTTTTTATTTAATATTTTCTGAACTACATTATTTGCTATACTTACTGTAAAGAATATCTTCAAAAATTTCTTATTACTCTTTTAATAATCTGGTAATATACCTGGCTTGCTCTTTCATTTCTCCCCTTGTCGTTTTGCTTGGATACAATGAGAATATTTCATGTCCAGCTCAGGTGCAAACAAGTGAATAACTGTATGACCTAAGCACTGCTCTTACACATATAAACATGAAATACAAAGGGTACTCAAAGGTCAAGAAACATCAAAGGTTGAAGACATGGATGTCTGCTGCTTGAACCTTGTTCCCGAGTCCACCTAGTAATTTAGATCATAGCAGCTTTAGGCTGACTCAGCCCAGCCTTCCAGGGGCACAGTTTTTTCTTAGCTCATGTTGAATGACTGCCAGCCTATTGTTCCTGACTATTGTTGTCTGAAAAGACAACATGTACTAAAGATGAGAAACAGGAAATGTTCATTTGTCCTCTTTGTGTCAGAAGAAATTTTCCAGATTCCACGTATTGAGGTAATTGCTCAGAAGAATATTTTTCTTCAAAATGCGTAAGAGTTCAATCCCTGGAACAGTGCTGAGGACCAGTCACAAAAATACATCACATGATTTTGTATTTTGTAAAAGAAAACACTACTCACTTTCATCTAAATGCAAAGTAATGTATGCTGCTTACAATTAATAGACTGTGAAATACTTATTTAAATAACTTATTAAGGAACGTTACAGAGTTTCTTTTCTGGTTTCAGCTACATGCCAGAATATGTCTCTCCCCTGAGATCATTACTGTCCAATAACTTCTTTTTCCTTTTGCTCCCAACAACTGTGTCTTTGTAGCCTATTCATTTTTCCTCTTTTAACTGGTTCTTGGCAATTTGTGATCTTCCTTCCTACAAAGGGTCTCCTTCGCACGTCATTCCACAGCATGATTGCTTCCCTGCACAAGCTGACAGTGACACCACACACAGAATACAGGATTTGCCATGTGCAATCCATGCCAATGGGCTTTGTTTCCAAAGTCAGGTCCTCACCCTAAGCAAATTGTTCTGGTTGCTTGCTTGCAAATCCAGCCCCTGTTCAGCTTCCTCCCCTTGTCTGGGCAACTCAAAGATCATTAGAAAGAATCATTAGTTAAGAAACAGGAAAGGACATAGATTTGGGGAGGAGAAAGTAGTCTCAAAAGTACCAGTAAAAATGACCTGATGCTGACTTCCACTGTGCATTCGTATATATTTCTTAAAAACAGAGCAATAGTGAATGTCCAGCTGCAGGTCAGGCAGACAACTGCCTTGTTTCTGAGGGAAACATAAAATGCAGTTAACTTTTGTGCCAGTTACTGGTAGAATACATGATTAATACCCTTCATTTATCTTCTAAAACTAATACCTTATCTCTACTTCCCAGAAGCAATGACTTCACGCATGTTCTATTTTTAAAACAACAGAAAAATTACTTTCATTGGTATTTTCTATGAAATGTATTTTCAGGGTTTTTACTAAAAGTTTATTTCTATTTATCTAAGGTTGAATACCACCCTTTCCAAAGACCTCAGGAGCTGGTTGATTATTGTAGGAGCAGAGATATTGTTTTTGAAGGCTACTGTCCTTTAGCCAAAGGTGAAGCACTCAGTCATCCTACTGTCATTCAGCTGGCAAAGAAGTACAGCAGAACTCCAGCACAGATTTGCATACGCTGGAGCATACAGGTAATGGAGGGTGGTAATAAAAATGTGTCTCTCAGGAAAAAAATGCAGATAGTTTGGGGTTTGTGCATCAAACCAGAATTTATACAGAAGCTATTTCTGCTTTCAGTATGCTGATACTGTGTGAACTGATGGCTGTACTGGAAATTTAGACTGTAGTATACAAATTATGCCACTGTTTCAAATATTAATTATTTTATATAATCTGGTTGTAGAGAATAAGAGCCACCAATAAGAGATGTTTCCAAAGTAAATGTTACAAGCAGTATACTCATCATTCCATCTCTGTCATTCAATACAAAGTACTAAGCAGTGAAATAATGTATTGAGTTGATATACACCATGTAATGTGTTGGAAATCAACACAGTGTATACAACTGCAGATGCAAATGGCATAGAGAAATGTCAGTGTTCCCCAGAAAATGAAATTAAAACCTCAGAAGATGCAAGGGATTTCTTGTAATGGTTTGAAGATAAATAATTTCCTTTAAATCTGCATATTTTAGTAATGAGAAGCATAATTCTTTTCAGAATGGGATTGTCACTATTCCAAAGTCAACAAAGGTAGAACGGATAGAGGAAAACTGCAAGGTAAGATTTGGTTATGTCCTCAAGTCTGACTAACATGCAAGTAAGAGTTTTTAATATTTTTATTTACCTTCCCATTTTCATTCCCAGTTTTATACTAGGATAACTTTGTCAAAATTGGCAATTGATGGTATCATGAAATGACCACAATGTAGGAAAAAACTGTAACTCACAAATATGATCTGGAGGGCTAATCACTGTGTATAAAGAAAAATCCAAAGAAGACCTTTTGAAGTTAATTTTTGTAATGAATAGTTCTATTTATTACTTGTCTGGATGTCAAGCATCCTAATCTGGTCACGGCTGCATTCTTTTTGTGATAGGCACATAAGTCAAATGGAAGGAGTTTGGATGCTATGCATAACAGTTTATGAAAGCTTTAAAACTCACGTGGGGATAACTCCAACATGAAGACCTTCCAAGGAAATCACAGTCTTGCCAGAGCTGACTCTTCCCCTACCTTCTCCTACTCAATGTGTAGTACAGATCCCAGCATGAAGTGACTGGACAAAGAAAAGTGGGAATGAATGAGAATTGGCAATGTGATTCTTCCCCCACACCTTTTTTAAATTTCCTTTTCATACCAAATAGTTTTAATTTATTACTTGCTTTGTCTCTCTATTTCTGTAATCTGAAAGTGCTCTTTCTTTAGGGTAGGCGAACCACAAGTTATTTCCAAAAATATCATGGGGGTATGAACTGCTATAGCAAATCTGGAAGAAACTTTGCAGGAAGACAGGAAACTTCTGTCTGCTGTTTTTATTCTTCTCTCTGTGTATGTATGTGTGTGTGTGTGTGTGTGTGTGTGTGTGTAGGTGTGAATCAGTATACATTGTAATGAAGATTTCTGCTGGTGGCCATGCCTGTTTATACAGCTCCTGCCTTGACTGTTTATTCTCACATACACACTGCCTTCTGTGGTGCAAGCACAGCTGCTTGTGGTACTATATTGGGAACCAGATCAGAGAACAAAACCAGTTTAAAAATCCTTCCTTGTACTTTTATTTCCCCTGATAATATTTTAAATCCAGATTAAATTCACTTTTTACAGAGTTTACTCTATGGCACCACCAATTCCTTTCACACAATGGAGAGAATGTGTTACATCCTATCTTAAAACATTTAGGATGGAGAGAGGAAGGAACTGGCAGAGTCACTGAATGTTGTTAATCACATCTTTCTTTTTCTTTCCCTCATGTTTCTTTGTTGGCCTGAGTCTCTGCTACTTCTGGTCAAGTTGGTTCTCATTGAACCCTCAGTGTATAATATATAGGGTTTCTAGTTCTGTGACTGGTCCCTGGTTTAAGCTTAAAATGGTTGAGAGAGCACTGAGATTTGACTAAAGGATCATTCCAGAAAACAGTGGTTGCTGGATAATGCAGGATGGGAGGAGCTCATTTGGCTACAGTTCAGGATCCACAGAATCTTTTTTATTGAGCACAGTGGAGCTCTTAAAAAGAGAACAGAAGCAACTTCTTGATGATAATGTCTCAATAGGACACCTACTAAGAAAACACACCATCCTTCACAGTGCAGATGTGGCCACAGGAGAAGGCAGTGGCTGTAAGAACCTGTGTTTGAAGACAGGTGATTGCTTTCAAGTTTGAGTTAGTACTGAGGCATTGTAGCACTGTTTCTGTATTTAGCTGATTTGTGAGAGTTTTGTCAGAGTCATAGGAAAGACAGACACAGCCTTTGGCCTGTTAGCTTTGTGAATGTCCTGATACCTTCTAAAAATTCTCTTTGTCTAAAGTTCTGAGAACTGCAGCCCTCTAAAATGAACATTGGGATGTAAGTGAAATTCTGAGCTCATTCTTCCAAAGAGATTGCTGTCAGGATATTCCTGTACCTGCCTCTGGCAGTGACAATAGGGAGTGCTATCAATACAGCTTCAATACTACCCCAGTCTTGGATCCTTGCCTGAGGCCAGAGTGCTACAAAACCGTCTTAACATAGTCTGCAAATAAGGATGAGTCACCCAATGGAGCCTGTCAGCTTGATGGAGTATTTATCTATGACAAAATATAAGAATTTTCCAAAGGAAAAATATATAAAAAATTTGGCCTACATTTAAATGAATCTTGGTTAGTTAAATACTAGAATGTGTATCAGCTTGCTGGTTCTCTCTGTGTTCATGTCTGTGTTCATTCAGCATTATATATGCTTTCCCACAGGTGTTTGATTTTACAATAGCAGAAGATGATGTTGAAATTCTGAATGGAATGCATGATGGGAGACATGTTTCCTGGGATCCAAGTTTCATTGTGTGAATCAAGGTTTGAGCTTTTTTTGCTTTCTTAGGGATCAGTGAGTCACACCATGTAATTTCAATTCAGAGGTTACAGTAAGAATCTAATCAAGATAGTGATGTCTGCTGATAATGATCACTGATTTGAAATCCTTAACATTGGCAACAGACAAAAGATATTTTTAAAGGGTAGCACTTTTGTACAACACTCAAAGAGATTTTATATTTCCATTTCAAATACTGTTCCTCAGTTTATTTAAGTCCATGCAAAGACTCCCATTTTTACCATGGGACCCTGCATCAGTGTGTTCTTCAAATGAGGAAACAAATACTCCTTGAAAAATGTAGGGCAAAAGTGTTACCTGTTAGTGTGCAATATAGGTGTTGGGTATGAAATAATTTTTCAAGTACTTTGTTAGAGAGATACAATATATGAAGAAGAAAAAGCTGGATGAAAAAAAATGTTAATGCCATTATCATAACAGTACTTATGTTGTACAATATACTCCAAATCTCCATTGAAATTATAATCTCATTGTCATACACAATATCTAAGCATCACCAAAAAAGTTTTAGGTATATCACAACATTACTATGGCATTGACTCAGAGTTCTATGCATATTTGTTACTAGCCTGTAGATAAACCAAAGCAGAAATCTTTCCAGACAAGTCCAGGTAAAAATAAACTACAGGGGCCGAAAGGTGAGCAGCAAGCTCCAAAAGCCAGAAAGACATCTTTGTTATTACTTACTGGAAATTGGGGTGAGTTTTTTGTAGCTTTTTGTGAGAATTAGTTTGGCTTTCATTTTGGGTTTATTCAGGAAATCCTATAAAGAGACTATACTGTTCCTCAGATTTTCTTATAAAATAGGTATCTCTATAGGGAGATGAATATGGATATATGTAGCTCACAGATCTGTTTTGAGAAATATGCCTGCAGAATCTATTTGCTTAGTATTCAACTTGTAGTCACATT
This sequence comes from Cinclus cinclus, assembly GCF_963662255.1. Lineage (NCBI taxonomy): Eukaryota > Metazoa > Chordata > Aves > Passeriformes > Cinclidae > Cinclus > Cinclus cinclus. The sequence continues at coordinate 11,792,032 of NC_085053.1, read as the reverse complement.
GGTTTGATATTTTAGGAGTTCCTGTGTCTAGAAAGGTATGGAAAATCTGATTATGATTTATATTGTGTGTGGACTTCCTGAGGCAGTTTTCCCAGTGCTGTTCTGCTTTAGTCATATTGTGAAACAAAGCTCCTTAGCTTTTTATCAAGAAGTGACTTACAGCAGTCACATATTCTAGCCTGCATTGTTTGTCCTCCCAGTGTAGAGCTTCTGTACAGCTTGGCTAAAATCCAGACAAATATACCTTTTGGATAACAGCTGCTCAGAATTATTGTCTAGTTTTCTCTGGTAAACCTGTCCACAAAAAATTGTCTAGATGTGCCTCTAGAATAATTTCTGTGAAAAACAAGATATTGTATGAAATGCTGTTCACTAATACCTGCACAGTGTAGTGTTCTGAGAAATACACACAATCTCCAGAGCAAGGTTATTTTCTAGTTTCAACCATGGCCTGCAGTCTGGGGGGCTCCAGTACCTGGGAATGCCACTCTAGGTGTCCAAGAACAGCTCTGTACCTGGCTCAGCTGTTGTGATGAGGAATTCAATAGTTCCAAACAGTAAGGCTCATTTATAAAACTAATGTAGTTTTTAGGGGTTTTATTTAGCTTTCGCATAAAACTGTGGCAATGACTAAGTGAAAGTTGGAAAGATTGTCCAGAAATAAACCTTTCTACCAGTGGCTATCAGCTAATACTACTTTTGAAAAGTCATTTTCTAGAACAATGCCTTAGCAATATGAAAAAAAAAATTGAACTGTGCTGTTGAGGGACTCCTTTCTTCACAGTGTATCTGAATTAATAAAACAAGGTGAGTCATTTGCCTGATATTCCCTAAATACAGGTTTTGGCAGTGATGACTTCCTAAGAATTTACAAAACACAAGTTGGAGTTTCACCTCTAAGGGAACAGACATCAGATCAACATACTGCTTCCAACATAAATGTGTCAAAGGAACCATATCTTTATGTAGGTTAGCAAATTCTAGCTCCAGCATTACCAGAACAGGGTCAGTTAGGACTAACTGAGTGGCTGGAGCTCCATGCTTGTTAGAACACTTCTGGGGTTTTTGCACTTGATTCTGACTGATCAATTCCCTGTTATGAACTAATTGGAATTAAACCAGATTTTCCTGCTAATGCCCCACATAGGTGACCTTAGGCTACTGTGAGAATGGCTTTGAATTCATTAATATATTTCAGTGTTCCTTCTGTCAAAAAGATTTTGCAATGTTTTTGGTGTCTGCACCTGCTTTTGCAAGGAAGGCAAGCCACCATTTTCTCAGTCTAGGTCATGGTATCTAAACAGTTCAGTGAGTTAATGAGAGGAATAATCAGAAATAGTATTACTCAGAAAGCATTCTTCTTAAGGGCTAGCTGTGGCAAGTTGCAATTTTAGTGTTATACTTTCCTAATTACATTCAGGGTGAATTGTTGTTGATTCAGGACTTTTTTCTTTGCTGGAGCTTTTTTCATTATTATTTTGTAATCTTTCCTGGCATTTCCATTGCTGCCAATTAGTGCCTTTAGAACTACAGAAAAGGTTAATTTTAGCCATGTACTAAGTGAGGTGTAATTTGAGATGATAGAAGTTTTTAAGTGCTGGGACTCAGCTGAGCCAAGCTATCTTTCTCCCAGGTGTGATGAGCATTCTGCACATTGTGCCTCATTAATAGCTGTTGTTTCCTGCTATAATTGCCCAAGAGTCTGAAACCCCAAGAGCCTGAAATCCTGTGGCCTTGGCATAGATCACTGAAGCCTCTTCCTTTAACTGTGGTATTCACAAGTTTTATACCATGTTTGTTAATTTAGAATCATTGAGCAAGTTCTTTTTTACTTTTGGTGAGGTTGCAGAAGGAAAAACAGAATCGACAGATTCATATTTTATGCTCCTATTTACAACTGCATTGGCACTACCCTGGCAGTAATAATTTTCTTAAACAAAGGCTGCTGAAGAATAAGTCCACATCACCACATCTAAATGAACCTTTCTAAAGTACTCACAACACTGATCAATAAAATAAGACAACTAATGAGAAACTGGCAAGTGAACACTAATGAGATTTAGCAGTAGTGGGGAGGAGTGATTTATGGTAAGAGACACAGAACACAGAAGACCAAAAGGGTATAAAAGTGCTGGACATACAAAACCAGAAAGTTTATTTCTGTTGTTTATTTCTTTGGTCAGTTAGCCTGGAGGTGCTCATTTTTTAAGATTTTGCTTTGTTTTAAACTCAGAATTTATCCCTCAAGTGAATTCTTGGAATTATATGCATATTCTTCTCCAGGGTTGAAATTCATCCTCTTGTTCTTATTTCTGTAAAACAGACTTCCCCTAGAGAGAAAAATTGTTCATCTTTCTATAGTGATCCTTTTTAAGATACATTATTGCATCCATTTCATCTGTGTAACCCGTCATCTTGCCAATGGATCAGGAAATACACTGGAAAACTGAAGGCATTTTTTCTTCCCTATCATTATGTCATTTATGGTAGTGACTGATTGGGACACTCCTTTTCAGTTGAGATAAACCATTACTTAAAATAAGATGCATTTTATCAGTGCTATCTGCCTAAATGTAGTCAGCTGCCTTTGCTGGAGCTCCATGTCTCCTAATGGAAGGAAACTCTTAAAACAAATAAGGAAAAGAAAAATATAAACTAAAAGTCAGTGGAAAGGGTGAGGCCATTTTCTGTGCAGCCAAGTAGCTTCCTGCCTGACTCTGAGTAGCTCTCTCTCCTGTTTTTCTCACTTCTTTCTGGTTTTCATCTCTTATATTACTGGAGATGAAGGCACCTGAGAATGTTTCATTGGAAAATAATGGAAATGGGTTTTTTAAGTGAATATTCAGGAATTTTTTTAATCAGGCTGCAGAAGTGTTTCTATCACACCTGTACTCCCAACATGACTTCAAGGCATGATTTTCTGAGCAGCATGTGTAGAAAATAAACTGTAATACTGGTAAGTTCACAAATCTGCTAGGCCAAGCTGACTACATAATATTCACACCTCTATGGTTAACCCATGCTTTTGAAAATGGGGGTAAAGGTGGTGTAGCTCCTGCTGCTACTGATTGAATCCAAGGCAGTTAACTCTTTCCACATTGCCACACCTCTCCCAAAGCTTTGAAGCTCACTCCTCACTGTTGTACATTGGGTAAAAGTTACAGATAAGCCAGCCTTCTGTGTTAATTTTTGTATTGCTGTGCTGGGAGACTTTTTCTGTACCTAGTTTTTTAACTTCCTCCAGCCTCCAGTAAGATACCTACATAGGTGAAAGAAAATGTTGAGTATCTGCACTGTGTTTCCCAATGTGTAAGTTGTATCCCACTGTAGGGCACTGTAGGTGACCCCAGAGTTGTGGGATGTGCTGCTCAAAGGAGCTCTGCGGGGATGGACTGTAACAGATCTCAGTCACTGTGCCCAAGAAGAATGAATGACAAAATGAACTTTACAAAAATGAATGTGATAAACTCTTTACAATTGCCTTTTAAAATAAAAAAGGCCATTTAATTAATATTAGTTATCAATATCAAGAACTTAAAACCAGACCATCTAAGTTATAGAATATTAATACTGAAGAAATATGCGTGCTTTAGTCTTTGCAATGTTCTTGTGACTTTTTTTTTCTCCAAACCAGGTTTTTGATTCTAATCTGAGGAAAGAAGATATGGAAATTTTGAACACAGTGAATATCAACAGAAAAATAATTAACCTATTCCCTGTGGAAAGAATAATTTTAAACCAGATTGTTCTAAACTGGAAAAGTGATGTAACTGAAAAATTAATTAATTTTAAACTGAACAATAAATCTGAATTGTTCTCTTAGGTACCCAGTATACTCAAGAATCAATATAAATGGTTTTTATTTACTCTTATGATAACAAATTAATAAAATAATTTAATTTACTCTTTTTAGCTTTCTTACAGATACAGAAATACTTTCAGCATCTTCTCTGCTCTCTTGGAACTTTCTGGTATAGTCTCCCAGTATGGGTTGAGTTATCTCACAACATTATAATTTTCTTCTGCCTGCATGTGCTTCATTTAAGGTGTCATTTGAAACCATTTGAACAAAATAGTTAGATGTATGTTTTTCCCCGTAGATTTTGAAAAGTATCAATTACTTGAAAGCACATAAGAGAATGTTACAATACATGTAAATCTTGACAAATGATTCAAAGTATGGAATATTTGTTCAGGGATTGCAGCAGAATAATTAATCAAACTTTCATATTTGTTCTAGTCATGAGAATTTTGGGGGATTCTGCAGGGCATTCTTGATATTTTCTTGGTGACCAAACCTGCACTTTGGTATTGTTTCACAGATCTCCTGCCATGACCCAGCACTTCAGAGAGAAATGGCTCCCTTTGTGACCTAAGTTGTATCAGAATGAATAAAAGTAGTTTTTACTTATATGGTCAAAGACTCTGAAAGTGCAGAAGAATGATGTCTTGGAGAAAAATCCTTTCTAATCTCTCTTGCAGGGATTGTCACTATCTTTTCAAGATGAATAGTGTTCAGACACTCCTCTGATGCAATTGTGAGTTGTCCAGCTGCACTGGGAGAGTTCTGTCTGGTGGTGTCAGAGGCCACCAGTCTTTTGATATGCAGGCATTGGGTGGACCCCAAAGCTTGCAGCTTATTTTCTGACAAGATCAAAGCATTTTCCTGCAAGCAAATTGCTCTGTGACTAGCCAGGTTTCTGCAATCCCTACCACACTAAGCTCTCACTGGAAATTCCACAAGAACTTTGGCTGTCACACACAGTCAGTATTATTTCATGATATTCCCTAAAACGTGAGTTTCTGCTCATCCTGAAAACTACCTAAGAGCATATACATAATCAGGATCCCTGTGAAAAATGCATCTGCCTCTTTATGCTAATAGACATGTTGCAGAACATTTTTTTTTAACCAGTTTAGCCAGGTGAGGTGTCTGTTATGTGTCAGTTTGGTGTCCTGATGTGTGCAGCCTTCCTGCTGGCATTTGACTGGGACCTGCATTCTGGTTATTTCTGAAATGCACTAATAACATTGCATTGTTCTTTCTCCTTATTCTGACCATAGGCAATTCCAGAGTCAATTCTCAAGGGAGTTCTATATACACTGGATTTCTGTAATAGAAGTGCAAGCTTTTTTATTAGTGGACCAGGCAGTTGGAGAGATACTGAGAAAGAGTTCTCATTCTTTTGGTAGCTTGTTCTCTGGATGAAGCTGGAGTATAACCCTAGTGTAAACCCCCTTGCTAAAAACTTACAGCATCTACAGTCTTGGTGGAGTTGGCTGGAGCAGCCTGAGTCCTGTGTTTGTGTTTCAGCCCTTGTAAACAGGGTAGAACCTGTGCAGTTGAGCCATGTTAATTGATCTTCTCCGAGGGTTTAGATGGCCTTCAGTGCAAATCCAGCTGATCCGGCTCCATTAGCCTGTGAAGAGTGAAGCTGTATTTCAGTTTCCTCACTGCCAAGATGTCAAGAAGGCTGTAAATGTGTGTGGTCCTCTAAGTTGAATGATGTTTTTTGTGATACAAATACCTTTTGGAGTGGAACTGAAATTGCCTGCATATTTTGCCCAGTGATGCACCTGGGTTGGGGCAACTCCTTGTATCACTGTAGGCTGAGAGAGGCAGAGATAAAGGACTTGGGGGTGCTGGTGGATAGGAGGCTGGACATGACCCTGCAATGTGAGCTTGCAGCCCAGAAGGCCAGTTGTATCCTGGGGTGCACCATAAGCAGTGTGGGCAGCAGATCAAGAGAGAGGATTCTGCCCCTCTGCTCTGCTCTGGTGAGATCCTGCCTGCAGTGCTGCATCCATCTCTGGGGTCCTCAGCACTGGAAAGACATGAACCAGACATGGTCAGAGCAGGTCCACAGGTAAGATGCAAATAATGATCACAGGGCTGGAGCACCTCTTATGAGGAAAGGCTGAGAGTTGGGTTTGTTCAGTCTGGAGAAGAGAAGGCCTCTGGGGTTACTTTATTGTGGTGCTTCACTATATAAAGGGAGCTGTACAGGAAAGCTGGAGAGGAACTTTTCACAAGAGCATGTAATATCAGGACAAGAGAATGGCTTCAAACTGAAAGAGAGTGGACTTAGTTTAGATATTGGTAAGAATTTCTTTGCTGTTAGGGTGGGGAGGCCCTGGAGCAGGTTGCCCAAAGAAAGGGTGGATGTGCCCATCCCTGAAGTGTTCAAGGCCAGGTTGTATGGGACTTTGAGCATGTGGCCTAATGGAATGTACCCCCGCCCATGGCAGTGGAGTAGGAACTAGGTGATCTTTAAGGTCCATTCCAACCCAAACCATTCTGTGGTTCTGTGATTTTACACAGCCTCTGCCAATTAATTTGTTGGATGTCACATCTCTGAGCTGGTATCCTCTCAGTTGGTAACCAACAGCCTGAACATGAAAGCCTGCACATCTGACTAATGAAACCCTGAGTCATTCTATCCTTTAATTAAAGCATGTTCCTTTAATATGTTCCTCTTACTTAAAATTATGTGAGAATTATTTCCTAGAGGAAAATGCCTAGTGAATGCACTTTTATTTAGTATTTTCTATATATCAGATAAATAAGGGGGAAAGCTTGAAATATCTGGGATATGTCAGGCAGTTGCAGGGGATACATATGTCAACCTCAAGCGTGATTTATCTTGTGTGCCTTTTCTGACAGTTGTGACTTAACGGCTGCATTTTCCTCCAGGCTCTCGGGAGGTTAAATATCTTTTCAAGTTTCTAGTTTTGTGGTGGAAGAGTAAATGTCTGTTTGCCAGTGTAATTTATCTGAGTCATTCTGGGAGAGGCGTGGAGCAATTGAAGCGTGACTATTAGCATAAATAAGAGAGGGACCCTCTTCCTGAGGGTAGAATACTCCTAGTTTCTTTCAGAGGAAAGCTGCTTCCCTATAACAACTGCTACTGCTAATTGATGGGCACGATGCTTTAAACTGAAAGACCCAATATATTGAGCTTTGACCTACTGTGATACTCTTCTACATTTCAATTTGGACTTAACAAGAGCAGAGCAAGGAAGGAAGAGGAAAATTTCTGCAGAAAGTGCAACGGTAGAATACCACCAGAGCTGGCATTTCACATACACTGAAGGTGTTTTTTCTTTTAAAGGTTTGAAGGGAGAAGGAATTATAAAACCTAAACTCACTTCTGTGTCTGTCCTTATATAATACAGTGGTAACAGAGTTAAGTAGTTGCCATTACCAATTTTGTTTCTTAAAAAAAATACATTTAAAACTCTTTTCTTCGTACTTTCAAACATACATATTTTACAGCATCCTCTGAACATGCAGAAGTTAGTTTTGTTTTTTTAGTTTTTTTTAGGTTTTTTTTTGTTGTTGTTGGTTTTGTTGTTGTTTTTTTGTTTTGTTTTGTTTTTTTTCTCACGTGGAAACACCAACACTTGGTGCTGTTTGACAGGAATTGAGTTTATCCCCCATGGGCCAGTTCTGGCTTCTGCCCCGCAGAGCTCAGCCTGGCACCATCCTCGCCCCATGGGGCTGCTGCCTCCCCGGGGGGAGCCGCTGATGAGTCACTCTGCTGCCACGGGTGCCAGTGCGGGTGGCAGCCTCCGGGCCTGCCACGGCAAAAACACACCTTGGTGGACTGAGAAAATGGAAGAGCTTCTTCCAGGTGTTTCCTTAAGCATGCATGACTTAGGCTGTCCTCAAAGAGGGAGAACGGAGGTAGCATAGGGGATGCTGCCTTTGGCCATAGCCTGTCTGTACCTACTCGGGGGCCAAGGAAGACGGGGGGGCAGCTGTCCCCGGCACCCCGCGAAGCGCAGGAGCCGTGCTCGGAGCCGGCGGGCCGTGCCAGCATCTCCTTCCCCGGAATGCCGGGTGCGCTCGGTGACGGGAGGCGGCGGCTCCCGGGTCACGGACGGCTGGAGCCCGGCCGCCGTGTCCCCTCCCCGCGTCCCCCGGCCGGCAGGGCGAGGGGGTCCCGCGGGGGAGCTCTACTCCTGTCGCCTTCCCGTGCCTTCCGCGGGGTCTGCGGCAGCCCCGCACGGCAGCGCCCGCGGCTGCCCACCCCCCGGCGGGCGGGGCAGGGCTGGTGCGGCGGACTGGGGTGTCCCGCAGGCGCTGGCTGAGCCGGGCTGGGCGTGCAAGGAGGCGTCAGCGAATCGGAAACGGGGTGGAGAGCAGCGGCTGCAGGAACATTAAAACCACCGAGCCCCCCAGCCCGCCCACCGGAGTTGCTCCTCGGGCACGCAAGATGTGCGGGGCCGGTGTGGGCTCCGCGCCGCGCTTGAGCGAGGTAAGGCTCGGGGACGCCCGAAGTCCCAGCGCTGCGGTCCCCGCTCGGCGCGACCCCCGGGGCCACGACCCAAACAAGCAGGGGTGGGGAGGGGCCTGTCTGGCCCCCGGTGTGCCCGGCTGCGAGCCGCGGAGGGGTGCGGGACGGCAGCCGTGCGCCCTAGGGACCGGGACCGGGACCGGGACCGGGACCGCGCAGCAGAAGTGCTGCGAGTCTGAGCCCCGAAGTAGTGCGGGACAGAAGATGGGAGTTTTTGCCCGGGGGCGGTGAGGACTAGATCACGGGAATAGAGCAGGGAGCCGAACCCACTGGTGCCGCACCTCTTGCTTTGCCCCGCTTAGGCTGTAATTTAATAAATCTGTCTGTTCTTCTTTCCTTGCGTGATATTATGGGTTTAATTATTTTTAAATGTCCACTACAAAACCTTTATATGTAAAGGGAGTTTCCTCTATATGTGTATTCCTTAATTATGCCCATTTCAAAAACTTGAAATACTAGTTATTTAAATGCAGGGGCTTTTTTTTTTTTTTACATTCTTTGTTTCAGACCCATGCAATGGGCTTGCTCTCTAGCTTAATTACATATTTTTCTTGCTTTTCTAAACTTTTTACTGCTGTGGGTTTTGTAAAGCATGTTCTTACTTGTATTTAGCAAGGGCGCCCCTTACCTGTTTACAGCTCTGAGATGATCTCTTGTTTATGTTTACATCAGTGAACTTACCACTGTTTGAGATGGCATCAGTAAGTTGCATAACTACCCCCTTCCAAAGTGTATTCAGACTTTATTAATGGAGGAGAATACGGGTCTCCTGTCAAGTAATTTTTGTGCAGACTTGCATCCATTTGGAGTTAAATCTAATCAAGCAAGCCTGTTCCTTTTTAAATCTCTGCTGTTGTATTTCCTGCTGAAGAAAAAAGACTAGAACTTACTGCTATGGAGCTTTGAGATCTTTTGTGTTGGAAGAAGTCCGGTAATGCAGTCCTTGCTGACTGCAACTTGTTCAATTCTGCCTGACAGAACTTTTTTTGTCTTATTGGCTTTACCTATTGAATATGCCTAATTACCTTTTAAATGTATTTTACCAGCTGAATGAAACTGATTCATGTCATACGTTTATGACTCTGATGCACCAGCATCAAACCAGTAGATTGTCTTAAACCCTTTAGCATTTGCTACGCTATTGGTCTTCCTTCTTTTAAGTCTGGGTTTTGTGCCTCTTGTTTCTCAGGGCTGCAGTTTGTGAGGCTGTGCAGCAGTGCCGGGCAGGCTGTGGGGCCAAGGAGCTCCGGGGCAGCCACCGGGATTGCGATCAGTGTCACCGTCTGGTGGCTGCTGGGGAAGCCGTCCCCAGCCAGGCACCATGAGCTCCGGCACCACTGCCCCGCAGAAGGTCACCAGCAACCCCACCAACACTGATGTCAACTATGTCATCAAAGAGCATTATAATTACACTGGAAAGCTAAATGAGAGTGTGGACACTGGAATTAAAGTGACGTCGGTGGTTTTTATCATCATTTGCTGCTTTATAATCTTAGAGAACATTTTTGTCTTGCTTACCATCTGGAAAACCAAGAAGTTTCACAGACCCATGTACTATTTCATTGGGAACTTGGCTCTTTCAGACTTGCTGGCTGGTGTGGCTTACACTGCCAACCTCCTGCTATCTGGACACAAAACCTACAGCCTGACCCCCAACCAGTGGTTTGTAAGAGAAGGCAGCATGTTTGTTGCTTTGTCAGCTTCTGTGTTCAGCTTGTTGGCCATTGCCATTGAGAGATACATCACCATGCTGAAGATGAAACTCCACAATGGCAGCAACAGCTTCCGCTCCTTCTTGCTGATCAGTGCGTGCTGGGTCATCTCCGCGATCCTCGGGGGACTCCCTATCATGGGCTGGAACTGCAAGAACCTCTTGTACAACTGCTCTACCGTGCTGCCTCTCTACCACAAGCACTATATTCTCTTTTGCACAACCGTCTTCACTGGCCTTTTGTTATCTATTGTGGTCCTCTACTGCAGGATCTACTCCATGGTGAGGACTAGGAGCCGCAGGCTGACATTTCGGAAAAACATTACCAAAGCTACTAGGAGCTCAGAAAAGTCACTAGCCTTGCTCAAGACAGTGATCATAGTCCTGAGTGTCTTCATTGCCTGCTGGGCTCCTCTGTTCATCCTGCTTTTACTGGATGTGGGGTGCAAAGTGAAGGCCTGCCCAATCCTCTATAAAGCAGAATATTTCTTAGTACTGGCCGTGCTCAATTCAGCCACAAACCCTATCATCTACACCTTGACAAACAAAGAGATGCGGAGGGCTTTCATCAAGATTTTGTGCTGCTGCAAATGTCCCCCAGCAGATTCTGGGACCAAATTCAAACGGCCAATCATTGGGGGGATGGAGTTCAGCCGGAGTAAGTCTGACAACTCCTCGCACCCACAGAAGGAGGACGGTGACCATCCTGAAACTATCATGTCTTCGGGCAATGTTACCTCATCTTCTTAGGAGTAACCATGGGGTTGTATTTCAGAGTCTTCCTCTGAAATCAGGGAGCTGGGACGCCTCCTGCTCACAGCAGCAGTGTTGGGCTGAGTGAGCAAGTAGCATTAGTTCTAATGAGGCAAACGGTGCATTTGCGAGGCTGGAGTTCAAGAAATGGGACAGACTGTTCTGGCTTGAAAATCTTTCTCCCTGGAGCATGTTTTGTCTCTGCACTGAGGCAGCTCAGGATTGTCAGGCGCATTCATATCCTGAAATCTCCTTAGTAACTCTGAAAGACTGATGCCTTGGTGAAATGATGCCTGGTGTGTGTGAGAGAAAGAGAGAGGGGGAGGAGAGAAAGGGAGAATGAATCTTTTTTTTTTTTTTTCCCTGTGAGAAGAATGTGAAGTTTTTTCTCTTCACAGCAAACCACTGACACAAAGATCTTTCTGTACTGAATTTAGTGGTGGCTCTGGTATCATTGGTAAGAAGTGTGTTTGTTTAGCACATAACATGGAAAGAGATCACAAAAATATAACTTAGACCACATACAACCATAATTGGCATAATTTTGCAGAGCTTTTAGTTAGGTCGTAAGGTTTTATTTGCAGAGTCCAAAGCTCTTGGGGTTTTACTTAGCAAGGTCATAGCTGTGAATTTTTGCTGTCAGTCCATATTACATTTGAAGACCATGAGCTAGATTCTGCACTTAACTTTTGCCTGTACAATTCCATTGGCTGCATCAGATTTAATGGAGTAGCTTCAGAACGGCGTTTGGCCCCATATTTTGATTGCCTTTTTATCCTATAGCATTAAATAAACTGCATTATCATGAAAAATGCAAGGAAGAACTAAACATCATTTCTCTTCAAGATGACTTGAAAGTCTACAAAATAATAAAAAATATTGACAACTGTGGGATTTTTGCGTAAGTAAGAAGAGCTAAAAACTGAAGGGGTATTTCTGTGTCAAGATCACAGTCTTTCCAAAAGTGAGAATCAGTTGGAAAATCAGAAAAGAGTACGTTGGGTTTTAGAAAAAAAATAAAAAAGAAAGTTGAAGTGAAATGACTATAGATAAATGCACTTCCATAACAAAATGCAATACATTTTGGCACATTTTATTAATGTTTATAATTTCAGCAAAGATGTCTGTACTTTATCATGGAAGAAGTACCTGTCGTTAAATTGAATGTATTTGTTTTACAGCATCATTTTTACTTCTCTGTTTTTCTAACCTGTGCTAATGGGGTTGAATGTGTACAATGTAAATAAGATACAGGAGTCTTCATGTGCCTAGAGTATTACTATAACAAATGTGGTATATCTGGGATCCTGAGAACAGTTGACTTACCTGCAGTCATCAGCACTCCTAGGACTGGTATTTTGTAAAGAAAATGCATTGCTGTTGTAGTAAAATTTCCAGTGCAATTAAACTGATGGGGTTTTTTTTCTGGTTTAAAAAATAGTATTTAAAATGTTTCTGACTTTTATTGTTCAATTTGCACATAGCTTTATTGACTTCTAAACATTAATAAACTGATTTTTTAAATGATTCTATTATCAAATTACTAGCAGTTTTGTACTGTTGTGCTGGTTTCATGCCAGGTGTGGTTTCCACAGATGTCAGTGAAAGAATTCCTTGATTTTAGTACATGCTGGCATTTACTGTCTCCATTCTGTGGGGACGTAATGTCACAGGATCACATAAAATACAAAATGAATTTTAAACTATAACTTTTTTGTCAGCATGTGCTGTGTGGCTGAAATGCCGCTAGAAGAATCTCTACAATAGCAATCCTTCTCTGACAGCCAATGAAGTGCAAACAGAAGGAAAACCAGATGGCTGCCAGTTTTACCATGACTGCCTAGAGTAGAAAAGTGGAGTAATTCACTTGCATCCCCAATATAATTCATAAGTTCAATTCTTAGCTTATTGCAAACATCAAGGAAGTTTATGAAACACAGAATGATGTCCTCAGCTGTGCGAGTGCTGCAGCTTCGTTGGGTCTGCCAGCGAAGACTGTGGCACTGTAGTTGAATGGATACTGCGTTACTTCTTCCAAAGATTTGACTTCCATTTCCTTTCTGGTGGCCATTCCCTCTCAGAATTACTTTTAAGTTCCATGGAGCTCATACAGGATGCAGTTGGAGAGTGAAGATAAACCTCACCTTCTCATGCTGTATGTCATCGCTGTGCAGGGTTTACTGTGGGAAATGAGAGCCCACTCACTGAGGAAAGCTCTGGGTCATAACCTCACTTCCTGAAGGAAATTCCAAAAATGCCCTGAAGACAAAAGAGTGGAAACGGGCTGGAATTTCTCTCCATCTGTCTGCCTGTATGGAAGGAATGATTTCATGTGTGCTCACTTCCTAGCCTTTTAATTAGTGACCTGAACAAGGCTGGAAAAAGCGTCAAATCTGTATTTGTGCACAAGATAAAGTGGCCCTTGGCTCAGGCCTTCGTTTGGTCAGGGATGGTTCACCCTGGGCTCTGACAGTCATGAGGGAAAGCACTGCTTTGTCCCAGGGACAAAGTCACTTCTGTGTAGAGCACCAATAATGTATAAACCATGGAAGTACAAGTGCTAAATCCTTGTGCTACGAGTGAGTAAAATAAAGGCAATGTATGGTGATGAGGCAAAGAACGGGGACATCTGAATTTGCAGAGGTGTTTTTATCTGAGGGACTGGAGCCCTTCTGCTCCTGGGGCCTTACAGGCATTAAGGTTGCTTGTCCCATGCATCTGAGATCCTGTGATAAGGGCTGAGCTGTGTCATCACAGCACAATGCCACTGACCCCCTGTGACTATCACCCCATTTCTGTAAGTGGGACCTGATAGCCCACAGGTGAGTCACTTCCATTCCCTCTCCTGGTGTTTCTGTATCCCTTGCTTATCTCATCTAAGCACTGTGGGCCTTTGTTGAAAATGAGTTTCCCCTATGGAAGTGACTGTGTGATGGCAGCTCAGTTCTGGGAGGGAACTCAAAGCCCTACGTAATTCATGCAATAAAAGATGTGCACATCCCAGAGTGTGGCACTGGGCCATGGGAAGCATTTCCTACACTCCCGGTCATGGCGACTGAAATCTGCTTCCTCCATAGACACTCCACATGCAAGTAGACAAGATTCAGACAGGCAATAATAACTTGTAATAAAACAATAACATTAACTACAGTAAGGGTTCCTGCTGTGAAAGAAATGAAAAGGCCATTTTGTCCTGCTCCTGGGGAGAACATTGCAGCTCCTCAGCCATGGCCATGCATTCCCATACACCGGCAGGTGAAGCCAGAGCTACTGCGCAGTTTTGAGGCTGCAGTGTAGAAAGCACCCTTCCAAGCCCTGGCCTGCCTTCTGTGTGCATGGAAATGATGTGCAGCTTTGTCCTGGTGATGGCCACGTGACAAACAGGCAAAGAAAATGAACTGAGAACTGAAAAGGTGCATTATACCGAACGTCTACGTGAAATAGAATAGCCTGAATTATTCAAAGCAACCTGCTCCTTTGATGTTTATTCTTTTTTCTGGCTGTTCTTCCAGTGCAAGGAATAGAACAGGGTAGAAAATTATCATAAAATCTGTCTGTTACTTCCCAGGCAGCTCCCTGCCCAGGTATTCCTGTGTGAAAGCCAGGTGCGTATTGAGCAAGAGAGGAGCTGCAGCTGGAATGCCCCATGGACCACTCAGCAGGAACTAACCTTGGGCATCCTGTACACCACAGGCTGCCAGGACTAAAACTAGGGAAACAGAAATGTGTAAAAATACTGTTATAAATATTGTTACCCATCCTTACCTTATCCTGTCACCTAAGAAATACAGGGATTGCCCAACTGTAATATTTCTTTATTCCTAATCTGGCCCAGAAGATCTCAATACTGATTGCATTTTTTATGGGTAGAGGCATTATCAGATGTTGTGAAAAGGGTCAAACTGACAAAGCATTCAAAAACATGGGTATGCAAACTACAGCCATATAACCTGCTCAACTCTGAAATGCTGGAAATTCCCCAAGGTTCTGCAGTTTGCCAGGAAAACATCTATTGTATTTCAATAATTCCCCATATGATTAGTTGGGCTTTATCTTTTGAAAATTAGACTAATTCAATAGAAATCATGTGTCAAGATTTGAGAAACAAAGAAACAAGCAAAATCTACCTGAATAACCCCAAACAAATTTCCCCTAAATTAAATTCCTATAATTTGCTTTCACAAGCTTTTCTAATCCAATCTTTCTATTTACAGATGGAGTTTACTCATTAGCTATCATCTGGTTTATTCTGATAGAACCTTATTTCTTTTCACACAGTCAGCAAGAATTGCACAGGATCATGAAATCTCCCTTCAACTATTATTCCACACAGAGGATTTTCCATGGTAATTAGCAGCAATTAAATCCACTCTGCACACACGAGCTATAATAGCATGTGGCACAGTAACTTGTACAAGTTATCTGCTGAAATACGAAGTGCCTAGAGAGATCTGAAACCCAAGCAGCCAATATAAATTAGTATATTATCCAAAAGATTATTTGGGTGTGTTTGGCGGGGGAGGGGGGGCGTTGGTTGGTTGGTTTGGTTTGCTTTGGTTTGATTTTTTTTTTAAGTTTGGATAATTAGTGTAGACTTATTTGATGCACTGAAGAGAATGACAGTTGTAAGGACCATCAGCACCGGGATGACTCAATCCTTCTGTGTCACAAGTTTGAAAACTTGTGTCAAAGCATCAGCAACAGGTACTTGTGCATACAATGAACACTATGGGAGCTCCCCAAGCTTGCCCTGTGCTGCCGCATCCCTTACTCTGCTGAAAATCCCCACAGGGCAGCAGAGCGGGAAGTGTTTCCTTGCACTTGGAGTTTCCGTGCTACCTTCACAAGACAAAAAAGCAGGAAATCCCATCAGCCACACCCAGGAATGCTCCAGCTTGGAAAAGTCCTAATAAAGCAGAGTGCACAAAACTCTGTCAACCCTCTGTGAACCTTCCACTGAGCCTGGGGTAGCAGCCACATAATGGAAACCTGATACAAAGGCCAATATTTATTTTGAGCTTTTCCGAATGATTGCTTGGAGAAGACCCATTTTTAGGTGCATGGTACAATGACTGTACATAAAAACAGCTTGTCAGAAATGTGTGTGACCCAAACCTGATTAAATATTAAGATAGGTCTGTAGCAATTGCCGTGTTTATTCAGAATCACTCTACTCAGCTAAAAGTGGGATTAAAATGCCAAATGCATGGCTTTGAAAACAAATGGGCATTTGGAAAACGCAGGCTAGAGGGAAATCACCAAGTACATACTGGGTTAAAGTTATCTGCCAGGCTTTGTGAAATCATGGATGAAAACTGTTTCACGACCTGTGAAAAAACTGGTGTGAACCACAGCTGACACTTAACAGGTCCTGACCTGAGCTGTCTGTTAAAGGTAGTTTGCTCTCTTAAACACAAAACCACTTGGTATAAGCTAAGACTTCTTGACTTTGCAGGATAGTGCTGTGAATTGCTGGAATACTGTCTCAGATTCTTGCCCATACTGAGCAACCAGAGCTGAATAATGTGGAGGTGAGGGTGAGAATTACTTTAAGCAATAGAAGTAGAATTTATATGGTTATACAGGATGTGCAATAACAATTTTCATGATGTAAAAATTGTACTTGGCACAAGATTGTGATCGAGAGTATATGGGAGAACAGGTTTCAGGGATAATTTGGGATTGCTGGGAGAGGGAGTTGGACTACACTGTGATATTTTGTACTTGAAATTAAGGAATCCTCTGTGATTATGCAGACTCAAAGCTAAGGATTTTGAGAATTTTCACTTGTGAACTCTATCCTTAGATCTGTAATTCTTTCCTCAGCAAAGTCTGGGCAAGGTCTCATGAACCCTCCCACACAGAGATATGTATAATAGACACACAGAGATGTTTACAAATGAATACTTTGAATTTTGTGGTACTATTCAAAGAGCTGGTATCTGTGTCGTTTTGGATAAGGGGGAGAGTCTGCCAGGTCAATTATTACCGAGCTGCTTGCAGTATTTCCTTGTGCTTTGATGAGCTGGATGCTGCTGTATCAGTTACTCTAAGGTGGAAGAAAAAAAATCTACCAACATGTGCAACCCTATCCTCATGTTTTGAAGAAGGATGAAGATGTTAGCTGGAAAACACACACATTCTGATGAAGCACTGAAAAACAACTCACCACAGCCTGCATGGTTATCTTTCTTGCTTTCAGCCAAGACACAACTATGGTCTAACGATTTCTGCTAATCTGGGGACCACTTGGATGCCGGCTGCACAAGGAATCTGTATGAGCCATTTCCCAGACACCAGGCACTCTTACATGTTTTTTATTTCCATCACAACTCCCACTTCTGCTGCTAGTTTAGGCACAAGATAAGAAATTGCTTACAGCTAGTGTGTATTTCTCTCTCTAATCATGGTTATATGATCCATGCACCTTTTGAACAAATCCTCTATGTTGGCACAGAGACATTACTTCAAAGCAGCCTACAACTCTATTCCAAAAATGGTAACAACTTTTTTTTTCCTTCTGTTCTCAAAAATTCAATACATTTTGCATTTTATAAGCTCTCTGTTTTTATGTCATATTGCAGATGGTGTTTAAGGAAATATTTCAGATTAACCTTCATCTCAGAGACTGTCCATTTCCAAAGCAAAATTATTTAAGTTTTATTTTTCTAATAAGTAGCATAGGTGTGAGGGAGACAACTTTTCTGCACAGCTAAGGTGGTAATGAAGGAACAGTGAATCTTTCAACTTGAAATATCTCATCGGTGAATGTGGCTCTAGTCAGGACTCTTTAATGATACAGGGTGAAGTTTTTCTTTTCACTAAACTTGCTGAAAAATGCAGAGGCATTAAAGAGGGTTCAGAGGACAACAAAGCAAGGCGCTTTAATAGGATGAACTAACATAAAAGGCTCAGTGAGCAAAGCCTTTTCCCACCACATCGGCGAGAATGGGTGAACACAATACTCAGCCCAGCAGCTACGCTATGGAAGTATGCTGGGTGGTACAGAAAGAAAACGTTTTAAAGCTCCAGACAAAAAGCAGAGCCTGTCTTTTGAAACCAGAACCAGTTAAAACATGTAAAGTATTTCAGAGTATTTTCAAAGTATTTTTATGTTTGAATATTCAAAGCACCTTAGTATTTCAGAATATAATTAAGGGTGGTTGGTTTTTATTGTTATTTGATTTCTTTCAAGAAGCACGACTCCCGTACTCGAGCGCGGGCTCTGTCCTGCGGCAGCCGCAGTCACTCCCGCAGCTCCGCGCACACGGCCCGCGCCGGGAACGGCCGCTCCCAGCCCCAGAAAGGCTCGAGGGGCACGTTCGGAGGTGAACACGACCCTTCCTTCCTCTCCGAGCCCTGTCGAGGCCGCCGGGACCGCTGCCCTGGTCCCCGGCCCCTTCCTGCGTGCTGCTCCCGCTCCCCACGGTTTTCCTGCCGGCCCGGCCCGGCCCGGCCCTTCCTGCGCCGCCTTTCCCTTCCCGGCTCTGTCTGGGGCCGGGGCCGCGGGGAGCCCCGAGCCACGGCGGGGTACCGCAGCCACCCCCGAACCGACGGGACAAACCAACCCGAACAGACAGAAAAAGCACTGAGAATAGCTTTTATCTCGGTGATAAGCACGTGAACAAAAAGCGTGTGCCGTGACGGGGAGAAGTTTAAAGGGTTTCGCAGGAGGTAAAAGGCAGTCCCGGGCTGCTGCAGCTGCTGCAGCCCCCGCTCCTCTCAGCCCTCGAAGGTTTCCGCAGCGCCTCAGGGAGCGCGAAAAGCCGCTGGTGCCGGCTCAGGCAGCGAGTGTTAAGCCCAAGCCCAAGAGGTGAGAAGCCAAGAGCGGCAGCTGTAAAGCTGGCCAGGCTTTCACAGAAACAGAGTTCTCGTTGGTGTTTAAGTACTTAAAGAGGTCAATTTACTGCAGAGTATCTCACAGCAGCCCCAAATCACCCCTTTCAGAGCAGTCTTTGAGGCGCCGTGAGCGGCCGGGCCCCTCAAGCGGAGCGAGGCAGCGCCTGCCCCGGACACCTGCAGCCGCACGGGCAGCCTCCCCTCCCGCCAGCAAGGGGGAGCTTTGTGCCAGTGCGAAAACAGCCAGAACGCTCGTGTCCTTTTGCTTTTTCACTAGGCTGAAGCGCACCAGCTCAGCTCAGCCAGCGGCGAGAGGCGGTGGGGCCGAGCCCCCAGCTCGGGTGCGGCTCGGCGCGGGCGCTGTTCCCTCCCCGGGGCACCCGCGGGCCGGGGGCGGTGAGGGCGGGCTGGGGCCCAGCGCGGGGAGCCCGGCTCAGGCAGGGAAGGGTCTCCCGGGCGCTGTGCCCAACAGGAAGGAAGACTTCGGTTCTGGCTTGATTTGTCCCCTCACACTGTGGTGTTTGTGTGGGAGCGGTGGGTGTTTACAGCAGTAGTGGTGTGTTGGTGTGCTCGTGTATTTGTGGCTACAGGACAATGCCCCTGCTGAAGTGCAGGCGAAGTAGATGCTGCTCTTTGAAATTAAAGCCCAGAGTAATGAAGTCTGGGTAGCTGGAGTTTAATTACAAAATTCATTGAGCACACGTGCGAAAGCTGAGGCACAGCTCATTGACAAAGTGTTTATTTCAGTCTTGCCTTTACTGTGGTCCTTCAAACTTAGATCTGAGTGTTATCTCTGATCCACCTGTGGGCAGCCTTCTGGGAACCGGTTACTGAAGACACAAGACACAGAACGGGCTGGTACCACCCCAGCCTGACACCTTAGGAATTATGATACAAATTAATGCTTGCTCGGGGAGAAGACCCAGCTTTCTCACACAGGTCATCAAGCAACCTTTCACACTAGCCTTTGTTGATCTTGTGTGCATTTATGCAGGTACTTTGTTGATAAAATAACTGTTGGTTTGATCTTCCTTCTTGAAGAAGTTTCCTTGAGACTGGTTCCTTTCATCAAAGCATTTTTTGTTGGGATAGAAAGGACTTCAAACAAACAAAGTCACACAGGTACACTGGAGAAAGTGTAAGTATTCCTAGAGGTCATGGTTTCTGTCCTGTTTGACGGTGTCCCTGCATGAAAGGAGGCTAATATGGCTCTGATCTACACTTGTCTTCAGAGCAAAGTTGAACAAATACCAAAGGATATTTAGCTGTATTTAAGGGCATTTTGATGTGTGCCTCTTGCAGTCTCAGCCTTTTGTGTGGCCTCTACTCTCTTTCTGTTATGGGATATCCACGTAATAAAACTGCTCCTTCCCTTCTAAGTGAATGTCATTGTTATAATACAATGAGTCAGGAAAGAAACAATATTAACTTCAAAATAATGGTAGTCAGAGCCCACCAGCATGAGTTCCCCCTCGTTCCATCAATCAGCTGGAATGTCTTAATTGTGTTTCCTCATTGTGATCAGAATTTGGCAATAATTTAATGAAACTGAAAGTGGAAGAGTTCCCACAAATCAGAAGTAGGATTTTCACTGATATAATTGCATGCATGAGACCTCCTGTTTGGAGTCAGGAAACTGAAAAAAGCTTGCCCCTGTGAGCATTGCTTGGGTACATCAAGCAGGTCCACATGTGCCAGGGTTTTGGAAGTAATATAATGACTACTTTAGCATAATCTGAGTCTTTATGACCTTTAAAAGCATTAAAATCTGGCACATTCAGGCAACACTGTGATCCCTACATTTTGTTGGGTTATAGGCATGGAAAGGATGTCAAAAAATGAACTCCATACATGAAGAGAGAAGCAAACGTCTTAGGTTTCTGCTCAGTTCTCTTCTAGGGTGGCTGGCTGCTGAGCTGGCTTTGGTTCTGATTGTGACCCTCCTTGGCTTATGGCATGCTGGCCTGGAAATGCTATGTAAATTGACTGCCTCTAGAGGTTGTTTGTACTCTGCCATTGGCCCTGCTGTTAGACTTGGAATTTTAGACAGAGGTGGAGGTTGTGGAGGATAAATAAGTCCTGCAAATTAAATAAAGTTTTGGTCTAACAGAGATGGTTACAAACATAATTCATAAGGGGTTCATGAGCAGATTTCCCATGCTGTCAGGATGATACTCAGGGGTGCAGTCACTCACACAGACTGAGTATTACTGCTGTGTCCATTACAAAGAAATGTCTGGCCTGTTTGACTAGTTGTGGTGAGGTACAGCAGTTTCTGTCGCTGATGATGTATGAGAGGAGAGTGTAAACACTGTCATTTGCCTTTGACTCCTCGTTCTGAGTGGCTGCGTGTGCCTTTGCATTTCAGTTGAAGGAGCTTGATCTGGGGAGTGATTTAGGAAAGAGGCTTGGACTTTTGTCTGCCTTGATCCCAGCAATCTCTAAAGCGCTGCTGCAGTATCTGGTGAATTTACTAGTTTGCAAAGGTGAAATATGAAGAGTAAGTTAGATGAAAAGCAAAAGAAGACCAGAAGAACAGGCTGCCCTTCTTTCTTTCCATTTGCAGCTACACGTTTCTGGAGGTTTGTGTTTGAATTTAATTTACCTTTCACATGGAAGGTACGTCAAGTGCAGACACGTCTCCTCTGTGCTTTGACCTGGTCAGCTGAGCCTGAATGCTGTAAAGCTGAGTAACCACAAGGCAACCTAAGCTAATGTACCATATTTTGTGTGTCTTACAAGTTTCAGCAGTGCTAACATGGCTAGCTGCTGTCTGGACTTGATTTCTCTTTCATCCCTCCAGACCTAGATACTCTAATTTCCCCCCCCAGGCATGCAGATGTACCCAAAGCTGTTTTGATTGCAGAGGCATTACTACAGTTCCGTTTGTGGTTTCTCTGTAAATTTCAAAAGCAAGCTTTTATATGTAAAGTTCTAGGGAAGTTGAAATTAGACTGTTTACTTGTCTTTTCTGGAGAAGGATGAAAGTTTGCAAATTTTGTCATACTTTTCATAAGTGATTTATTTCATTGGTTTGGTTTTTTTAAGCAGCTCAGGTGTCACCCCATTGTTCCTTGTTCAGTGGTCTGTCACAGGACTCTGCTGATTGGTCTCTAAAAGGCACTTTTGCTTAGTCTTTGTTGTTATACAATAGTCAATTAGCAATGGGACTATGAATGGAAAGCATCATCAAGCAGAAAGGAGACTGCACGAGTTGTGCAAGAATGATACTCATTTAATGCAGATCCTACACTCAGATTGAATTTGTTCTTGGAACAAATGGAACTTGTGGAAATTCCACCAAAGTTGATAAAACTTCAATCCACTTAGACAAAACCTGCATCTTACACTAAGTGGTCACAGCCTAAGACACTGGCACTGGCTCTGTGTCAGACTTTGGGCTTGATGTCAGTGAAAGATTTACCAGGAGTTTGGATGGAAGTGGTGCTGGAACTGTTGTGAGAAATTAGTGATTGTTGCAGTTAGTACTTTTTCCTCTGCTGCTCCTTGCATGCTGTCTGTTTTGCTTTCCAGTGTGAAAGGGAAATCCGGAAAGTTGATCAGGCCTGTGAGTTTCAGAATGACAATCTGAGATGTTCAGAAAACCCAAACTTCAGCCCCACCCTGCCAGGCATAGTTCAATGTGTGGTTGAGCAAACTCAGCCCGCATCAGCAAGAAAATAAGCAGGTTTTTTGCTCATTCTTGGGAATCCAGAATAGAGCAAAACAAGTGAATGGCAGCTGTGTAGGGGTCTATTTCTTTGCAAGAAATGAAATTTATGTCATAGGCACAGAAGTATATAGAAGTGAAATAACATTTGTCCCAATTTAAGGTACAGAATGAGCACTGCAAATGGTGGGGTCCTTTCTCTGAAAGGACTTAACTTTTTAAGTAATTGTACTTAACAATTGAGTTGTGAGCTAACTCAGTCTCTGCTGTCTCATTTAAATGCACTAAAAAAAAAAAACAACAAAATAAAAAAGGGTAAGTTCAGGTCACAACTCCCACCCTGTAGGAGATGAAACAGTTAATCAATAGTTTAGGAAGTGAAGTTGAAGGTTTTCCTGTCCCAAGGACATCAGCACCCATCTCTGCCAGATAGAGCTTTTCTGTCTCCAGACTTCACACATCATAAGAACGATGGGATTATACACTTTAAATACATTCTTCTTTTCTTTAATCTCTCAGAATCTGCATCTTTGTTTGAAACTCAGGTTTTGGGGAAGATGAACTCCTTCTTAGTCTGTTGTGGTTTTGCTCATTCTTAAACTTAGCTGATTCCTGGAACCTGGCTTCTATTTTTCTTTCAGTTTTTGGAACCTGCCTCTGCCTTTCCTGATTCTGCCAGGCATGGAAGGAGAAATAGCGAAAGCCCATGAAAAATGAGCATTCCCATGGGGTTATAGTATGACTGGACACAGGGGAAACACTGTTGTAAATTCCATTAGGGATCAGTCAACATGATCTACAGATTTGTAAGGTATGAAACTTGCAAGTTACAGAACTTGCCATATCACAAAACCCTTAGTGTTGCATAAATTCACGTAACAGAAAAGATGATAGAAAAATAATCTGATATGTTGTCGTACCTTTAACCATAATGAATACAGAAGGTCATCCTAGAGACATTTTAAACTTGTTTAAATTATGGTTGTGGGTGAAGATTTGCAAGTCCTTTAGGCCATGTATCCTAGAACTTTGCTATCCTTACCACTAAAATCCCTAAAATTCTCTTTTTACAGTTTAAGCCCATTGCTTCTTATTCCATCTACTTTGCCAATAGAAGCTATTCTTCTGTTTGCAGTTGTGGAAACTTTTTATGTACTTAAAATCTGGCAGGTTGCCACCTTATTCTCTTAGTCTTTAGACTAACTTATGGAAGTAATAATTCCTCGAAGGTAATTTTTTTATATACCTCCAGTGATTTTTATTTTTCCTTCTTGACTCTCCTTGACTGAATAATACTTGATGTGAGCAGGCATATACATTTTTTAAGAATAAACTAAATGATCTTAGAGCTTTGACCAGAAAGCATCATGCACAGCAAATAACAATGTCCATGTGAATATATCATGTTACTAGTTTTAAAAATGTCCTTTAAAATTAATGACAACTCCCCCTTTTAACAAACACTAGTGAAGAGAGTACACAGGACTGTTCCAAATGCAAGCAAACTGTCATCAGCCTATCAAAAGCTGTTTTAAGTGCCAGCTCAGATGAGTGAGAAATACTGGCTACTAATGGGGACAGTTTTCTAATAAAAGCAGGAGAAATGTTCCTGCCTGCATTTGGATTTGTCTACAGATGCTCTCTGAAATTGTTACCTGGTTCTTCTTGGTACTTGCTAGTGAAAATGGATGGAATTCTGTACTACTAAAAATGAGTTATCTTGTTTGGTACTTTGCTTGCAGCCTGTCGCCTGTAAAAATTGCAGAGAATTTATTCAATCAACTCAGTATATGACAACTTAACAAACAGAAAATTTTGCTGTTTTCATTGTTTTCTGCCCCCAAATCTAATTTAAACCCAGGTTCCTCTGGGACTGCTGAAGGCAGTGGAATGTGTTTTCCTACGGATGTATGTTCTGTGCCTGCCCAATGCAATCATTCCTACCACCCTTAATCTTTCACTGCCTTCTGACATCTCAATATTCCAGCAGCAGCTAGGCTCTGGAGAGGGTTTCTCCAGGATTCAGCAATAGTGACAGCTCTGGGAAATCCCACTGCTCCAGCATCTTCCTGTTCCTCCTGCCTTCACCACCTGCCTGTGTTCACCCCCTAATTCTTCAAGTCTGATCTGATTCTCCCTTTCCATTGAAAACTGCTCACTTGTAGGGCGGAAGAGAGTTGGCAGGAGGGGATGCTTACAGCACTGATTTGGGGGGAAATAGAGGGAAGTGCATTGCTCTCCCGGAGGGGATGAAATGGTTCTATCCGAGCTGTTAATGTTCCCACTCCTCCTGTGTTCTGTCTAGAAGCAGTGTTCAGTTTGACCTTACTTAGATACCAATTTACATACCCAGACAAAAAAGAAGAGTCAGCTGTTGAGCCTGTGATTAGGTAATGTGTAATCAGGTAGCAAGTGATTAATTAGTTCACTTCCTAGCAAATATCGCTTACCGACCTTGGGTGCTTTAGTCAGAGTGGCTCCAACAAACCCTGTCCGTGACTCTGAGCTTGGCTTTCAGCCGCGCTGCGGGATTGGAAGCGTCCCTGGGTGCATCCCAGAGGCCTTTCCAGTCCCACAGGGTGGGTGGATGGGATGGATGGATAGATGGATAGATGGATGGATGGATGGATGGATATGGGTCGGGAGGGATCCCGGTGCCGCCGATCTTTCCCCGGGCGCGGCGCGACCGACACCTGGCGGTGGGACCGACACTTCTACCGCTCCCGGCCCCTGAAATCCGGGTTACCCGTGCTGCGGGCAAGGAATTACGGAGCACCAACCACGTGGTCCCGTGCAATGTTTTGGTAAAGACAGAAATGTGAAACAAAATCAAATGTGTGCAGGGAAAGGATTTAAAATAATATGAAATAGGTCATAAAATGTCGTTGTTCATAGGAGAACGTTTTAGACTCAATGGTATTTAATATTGTTCAGACTGTTTTGATTTAAAAAGATGAAGATGTGAACAGAAGAGAGGATGCTGTTACCAGATTTTTGTTTGTAAGGCGATAGAAAAGTTGAAAAAATAGATTTTATCTGTGGGGCTGTGACTGCAAATGTATTTCTACATTAGCCGGAATGTGCCACTGAATTTTATGGATTCTCATTGGAAACAGTAATTGCTCCAGATTCCTAGGATTTTTTTTATGGAGGCTCTGTATATGGTACTTAGACTCGGTACTAAACTGTTAAAAATACATGTATCAGCTTTATGCCTCTATTAATGATATTTCTCAGTATTTCTATGGGCCATTGTCTTCCTTGAAAACAAGCAATGTTCCCACTAGAAACAGTGAGAAAGGGTGAAAGTGGCAATTTGTAATGAAATTATCTGAAATTGTCAGCTTCATCTGCTAGGAGGAAACAAAACAAAACAAAGCACATAAATGCCCAACCTTAGGCTGTGTAGAAAAGTTATCAACAAATTGGTTTTAAATATTACTTAGGTATACAAATTCAGTGAGATTTAAATACCTATAAGAATTCTGCTACTCTTATTTAAAACCAGGACAAAAACAGATATCAAATCTTGTAATGATTAACCTCAGTTGCCTAATTACCTAGCTAATCTACAAATTAGCAAGGATGTAGGAGGCTGATTAAGAGTAAAACCCCTTGTTGTTAACCTTATTACAGAACAAAGTCCTTTACATTGGAGAGCAACCTATGCACAGGGAAAGATGCAAAGACAACGGAAAGCATTAAAGATGTCAGATTTTAATCAGTTTTGAGGAGAACAAATGGTGCAGATGTACAGCAATACAAAATCCTTCTATCAGCACTCCAGATTTGAGACTTGTTGACATGCCACAATTGAAACTGAAAGGGTTGCACTAAAATGCTGCCTGGAGAGTTTCAGACAGCACAGAAGGAATACTGGACTTGAGGTGTGACTTCGAACCTGTCTGAGCGTTCTGTGGAAAGTGTGACACTGGGTCAGCTGTTGGTCTGTGGTGAGACAAGGCTGGCTGATGGCTGGGAGACTCCATCCAGCTCTCCTCTGTCTCTGCATTCATTCCTGTTCCACCCTTCACAAACAGGAGGACTGGGGGCAGCCTTCCTGCTGTGCTTCCAATAATAAGTTCCTGTTGCTTTCATATGGATGAAAGAGGGAAGTAGGGTTGGTGCCCTGAAACTGTAGTCTGTCTCCACCTACTAGAACTATTGACTAACGTTGCAGTAATTATAGCCCATGCCTGAGAAATTTGAGACTCCACTGTCCTGATGTTCTCCATGAGTAGATGCTATTTTTTCTGAGACCCTCTGTGTACGCACCCTTTACTCTTTTAAAAACACATATGCATCAGTCCTTGATGTGTACAGCTTTTCTTCCCTGTGTGCTGAAATGTGGAGACTGGCACATGCATGGAGGTCAAGGAAGGTCTTGGGATGCAACTGAAAAGGGGAAGCTTTGGCTGACACCAGAAAAAAATTTGGCCAATGAAAAGTATTCTGTAGTGAGCCCAACCTCCTCAGGGGAACAGGGAAGTTCCATTCACTAGAATATTTAAAACTACTGTAAAAGTCAAATAAATATGCAGTAGGAAGAGTTTTGCCTTGGCAGTGAAACAGAACAGATGGCTTAGCAGATATCATCCATCCATAACATCTATGGTTTTGTCAGAAAGATGTTGAGTCTCTAGAAAGAGCCTGCACAGGGCTTGTGTCAACTGGAGCTGTATAAGCCATTCCAGAAATCCATATCCCTCTGGAGTTTATTTTGTTTTCCTCTTGGAAAAGCAGTAACAGTTCAAGTAGAGGGTATACACTGGAGGTAAGTAACTAAATTGGATTAATGATGCTTGGTTCTGTGCTGTGCAATCAGTTTTTGTCAGCTGATCATGAATTGAAAGGGTACAACTTCTGCCACAGTTACAATTACTTAACATCTTTCTTCCTTCCCCTTCTGGACACAATCAGCATGCAAAAACTCATATGATCCCCTTGGTACAAAAATAATAAGGACAGAAGTTGCATGTCTGTTGCTATGTGTTTATGTAATTTAATTGGCCCAGTCATTCTTGGCAATAGCTTAGAAATGTACTGCTATAATAAACAGTAAGTTTTTTTGCATCTTTGTTCTAAAGATTAAATCTTCACTGGACCCCAAATCCTCTGCTAAGCTTCATCCTAGATACTTTGAAACAGTTGTTAACCTGAAATATTTAATTTTATTGGTGTTCATTTTTATGGCAAGACTCTAAAGATTTGCAGTGGAAGTTGGACTGGTAGAGAATATAATAACAATATGAAATATTTTTGCAAAATCCACTTACATTTTCGTGCATCTTAAACTGTTACCATGCAATCACTTGATAAAGGCTACCTGGATGCAATATTAAAGTTTGTAAAGCCAAACACTGCAGAAGTCAGAGAGCCCTGAGTACCCCTTGCACACCAGAGGAACCTTGAGTTGGACAAATGACTCCTGGGAAGTCCCATTCTGGGTGCTGCAGACTTGTCTGTAGCTGGTGGTTTTATGGTTTCGTTGCCTGGTAAGCAGTACTGGAACGTGCTGTGTGGGAGAGACTCTCAGAAAATTCAACCACTGAAGAGTCCATTGCGTTTTTTATGAATTAGCATTGGTGAAGATTTTGGTAGGATTTAATCAGGTTTTGGGGGGTGACTAGATCCAACAAAAGTACAGTTCTCAGCTAGACCCACTTAAAAAGTAGACATGTTAAGAACTTCCCAGTGAAAGAGAGAAATTTGCAGAGATGAGAAGGTGATTTTGAGATCCCTTGTGTTTTTGTTTTGTCTTTTTGGTTGGTTGGGTCTTTCTTTTTTTCTTTCTTCTCCCATTTCCCCTGGGAAAAAACTCATCTAGAAGCTAAAGCCAAGCCCTTAGTCTGATGCAGACAACTCAGTGGCAAATGAAGGCAAAATGTCTAGAATCTGGCAATGAGAAGCAACAGGAGAGTTTGGAATAGAAAGACAGTTGCTAAGCAGTGTTAGCTGTGTCTTTTGTCATTTTTATGTATTAGGAATCATTAACCTCTTCCTCTCTTTTTATGTAAGAGAGGAAGCCATACAGGACAGGACCCAACTTTGTAGCAGTGTAGCAAGCTGGCTTTTTAAAATACTTGTATGTTTTGATACACATAAAATATTAGGAGAAACGTTCTAAAACACGTGTGGTAGATGGATTCCCAACTGCTCTTTGCAGCTCTGAAAGCCTCCTGTTTAATACAGAATCCCTTTCAGCAAACAGAGAAGGCAGAAATGGACTGCAATCCAATGCACAGCTTGAATACCCCTCTAGCACCCTGTAAAAAGGAAGAGCATCATGGCTGAAGCTGATACCATAGATAAATGTGAATTAGAGGGCTGTTAAGGGGCAGCTTTGGTACTGTGTTTGAATTGCCATTTTAGAAATGCTTTTAACAGTATGTGATAAGTGTATGTTTAAAGGGGGTGTATCTGGGGTATGAACTGATTAAAAATTAATTTACAATAACAGCATGAAAGGTAGAAGAAGACAGGCTAATGTTTTATTTAAATGTCTTTACTAATCTATGTTTCTGCAGTGTAAATTTTGTTATGAAAGTGGAGCCCTTAGGATGCAGTTCAGTCACTGCCTCCTTGGGGTTGTGTGTGTGAAACTTTACTTTGAGGAAAGCTAATTATTAAAAAAAAAATTATAGATACAACACTAGCAAGATCAAGGCATCATGTAGAGAAGAAAATAGGAGACAGTTGTTTTAGTTTTGAATAATATGTAGTTTCCATTTAGTAAGAAAAAAAAGCACAAAGGGTGAAGTCTCAGTAGGTGAAGCCAAGCCCGGAAGTGCTGCATGATGGCCAGTGCAGTATTTTTCCATTCTTCATGATGATATTTCACAGCATATGAATGCTGAAGATCTGCTGCCACCCAGATGAAATTAGTGTCAAATGCATACAGAGTTCAGCACAAAGAGCAATACTGCACATATGCCTCATAATCCTAGAGGTTGTTTTAGCTTATAGGAGGAGATGAGCTAAATGCAGAGCAGGCAAAAGAAGCTACATGATTTTTAGAATACAATCTGCATGTTAATTAGTGGGTTGTTTCTGTCAGCTTTAACTAATCATGCTTTGTCCTATGCTAGCTAGAATTTTGGCTTAAGATGCTGGCCTAACAGCACAGCTGAACCTGGGTTAAAAAAAGTAGTAGCATTGCAAGGCTGCAAGAAAATCTCTCTTGTGACTGCTGTTATTTTAACAATTAAGTTAATGCAGAACTGCTGGAAAAACACGTTTCAGTCAGATCATTGAATCCCTGTGTAAGTCTTTCCTCAAGAAAACCCCAAAAATCATGGATCAAAGTCAAAGAATAGAAGAAAATTCTTAGAGAAAAGTAACATTTTCTGATAATGTCAGTTATGAGGAGGAATGACTTGAGAAGAAGGGTAAGTGTAGTAATGGGGCTAGATATGTTTAGTGGTTTTGGCAGGTCCTTTGCTTCCTCACTGTGCCTCTGCTTGTAAATGTGGCTATGCAAATTTTACTAGTAACATTTCTAACAGTATAATTCAACTTTCATTTAAATGATTTCCTAAAGCATAATTTCCTTGATTTCCACAGAGATACTTTTTATTTACTCCAGGTTTTGGATCCCAGCATTTATATAGAAGAGTAAATCAATACTGAACAACTAAGACAAAGTTTATTTTGACTAGGTGCATTAAACAAAATCCAGCCTGTGTGATGTGTAACTGCTGAATCCGTGATGAAGCTGATCTCTCTATGGAGTGGAACCATTTTTTGCCAGTGCTGTATTTCCAGCAGAGGGCATATAAACACACCTTTTCCAACCTCTCTAATATTTGCAAAGGAAAGTTCCACTGAGAAAACAGGAACAGCAAGTTCTAGATATTGCAGATATAGATTGTGAATCTGTGAAAAGAAGATGAAATAAAATCAAAACAAGCTTTTAATATAAAAGTAAATTTTGCAACATCAGCTTTTCAGTTGACGCTTCAACATAATTATTTTTCTAACCTTTTTTTAACAGTAATCTTATTACATCATCTGTTTTCTTTCCAGTTTTCCCCTCTTTGGTTAGTAAATTTCCAGTATTTATTCATTAGGATGGGGAAATTACATCTACTCTCAGTGTTCTCTATTGTGCAAAGCCTACTCTTTATTTTTCCTTAGCTGCAGATTCTGATTATCCTCAAGTTTCCTGCCAGATTTCTTCCAGCTGGTACTGCAGCATTCATCCCATGACCCAGCATATGCTTCTCCCTTGGACACCCATTTCTTCTTTCCTGAAGCACAGTCTGAGTAATCTCTGGATCTGCAGATTTCAGTTTGGTGAATTACAAGCAACATACCTGACCTGCCTTCCCAACATCTCACGAGAATGATTCTGTTGTCTTCCCACATAGAATCTGTGCCTTCTGGGAGAGTGGAAGGATGTCACTCTTGATGTGAAATTAATTTGCTTCCTGCAGAAAACTTATTCCCCAGCCAGGGAAAGGACATGACAGAAGGAAAATTTGCAGCTGCAGGAATTTCACAAGCCTGCAATTGTCATGCAGAGAAATTTCAGAGGTTCACTTTAGCCAGTGGTACCTGGTGCTTATGTCTCAATCTAACTCCATGTCTCTTGTATCCAGACCACCTTCATTTTCCTGTCATGCAAATGCCAAGAGTTTGCTTTTAGTTTTGAGAAAATATTCTGTATGAACAAATTTGCTATTTTCTTATATTCATGTGAAGCACACATGCATACAATGGGAGCAGTGTGCTTCTTACTATGTCACTGTAGTTTGCTCCATATGTCCTTCAGGGAACATGTCCTGTAATTTTTGGGACCTAAGTCAGTATCAGAATGCCTAGGTGATTATTTTCTGTATTTGAAATAGACCTGAATTTTCTGATAGGTTTTAGCTAACTAAGTTAAGTGTATCACAAAAAGAAGATACTTGACTTACAGCTCTTTAAATGTTTATATGCAGTATGGTTGTATTTTCATTCTGTTCCATGTCTCCAAGTAATGTCAGGGACTCAGATATATATTTGTCATCACAGTGAAATGCTGTGACTTTCTGCAAGCAAAAGCATATCAGGTCAGTTAATAGCTGTTATTATAAATATCCATAAATGAAGGATAATTCCAAAACCAAATGGACTTTGGTGTGTTTGTCTGCATGCTGGTGTTACTGTTTGTAGCACCAGAATGTCTACAAATGTCTGTGACAGCCATCTGTGTTGTGGTGCCACCCAGTGAAGGGCTACAGGTCCATGTGAGTAACTAAAATGCAGCAGAACAAACAACACTCCCCTGCTTGCATAATCCCAGGCTTTGGCAACAAGGGGATTATTTTGATGATCGACCCAGACCCATGGGCTTTGAGAGTCATGACTTCTCCTGTCTTGGAAAAACCTGGCATATCTAGTCACACTCACTTTGCGTTTAACAAGTACTTATCAGTATATGGAGGGAAAGGAAAAGTGCTTGGGCTGCATTTTCCACAGCTGATGGTCACACAGGGTTGCTGTTGAAGAGGAGTGTAGGCTAAAAGCCTCTCTCTTCTATGGTAAGGTCAAAAATAGAATCACCACAGGCTTCTCAATTCTCTCCTTTGTTGAGCTCTAACAAGTGGTAACAGTCTGAGCAGCTAGTGAAGTAAGGAGAATCTAGAAAATCACAGCTTTTTTTTTAAATTTACTTTGCTGTTCTGTTTGTATTTACATTGTAGATTAGTAGCCCTTTACTGACAATTTTGTCTTTCACATGCTTGTCTTTTCCCAAAGGCTTATGCCTGCATCACATTAGATTACTCCTCTAGCTGGCAACTGAGTTGAATATGAAGGGACTAAACCTGTAAAAGGAATAGAGGATGGATGCTGGATCTGGCATAGGAGGAGGCAGTTTGGCTGGCTGCAGCCCTAGGCTGTTGTCCAACAAAAAAATAGAAATTAAATCTAAGGCTAGCACTCCCACATGAATTGCTCCTCCAGCCATTTTCCTTTATTTTTTTCATGGCTCAATTTAATGTTATATCCGTCCATTTCCACAGCCTGGGAGAGCTGAAAGTTTAGTAATTGCGTATTTGTAATTCTAAGGCATTCTGACTGTTTCTGTGGCAATGGGAGAAGATTAAGATGTGTTCTGCAGTAGAAGCAGATTACTTCAGTAAGAAAAATGGAGAATATTTAATGGGGCAATAGACTAGCTGGATGCTAACTCAGAGATGTCAGATGATGTCATACCTGCATGACAGAGACAGGCTGTTTGTAAGTCACAGGGCTCTTTTTTTTTTTTTTCCTCCACACAGGACATGTAAGGCCATTTGGATATTTTTTTTATGGTTTACAGCAAGGGGATGGTGATTTCTGTTCTAAATGGCACAGGGTTTTGAACTATTTGGAACAGATGGAGAGGAAATTGGACTGTTGAGATGAGAATGGGAAGTTTATATGCAGATGGATTAAGACCTTTATAATTGAAACTGCTTTTTCTATCTCCCACCTGTGCCCAGCATACAGCTAAATATTTGCATTACTTATCCTAGTCATATACACTCATTTGTGAAGCAAGATAGTTAAAAATCTCACCTTTTGTATGAACTAGCAACACCCTGAGATTTATCTTTCCATTCTGTCATAACCAAGAAATACAGTTCTGCAAGTGGAGGATAAAGATGTTTTAAGAAAAAATGTAAGAAAAACAACAACAAAAAGATATTCTGGCAAAAGGAGTTTGTTTGTCTAAAGTAAATGATGTCTAAGACACATGCCTTGTATTTCTGTGGCCAGTGAATCAAGGAGAACTTCTTTGTGGCAAGGGTGATTAAATCATTGGAACAGGGAGCCCAGGGAGGTAGGGAAGTCACGGTCCCCAGAGGTATTCAAGAAACCACTGGATGTGGCACTTAGGGCTATGGTTTAGCTGACAAGGTGGTCATTGGTCAAGGGTTGGACTCGATGTCTGTAGAGGTCTTTTCCAGCCTAAATGCTTCTGTGACTGTAATTTGGCTGTAAACCTGTCTTCCTCTGGAGCTACCAGGGGAGCACAGCTGCTTACCTGCAGCATCGGGAGGTTTGGTCACTCCCACCATTCAGTTCAGTCATTTACTGGCACTATTATTCTCCAGCAGCAAGGAGCAGAAAGTAAAGGTCACAAACCCCTTTCTTGCCCTGTCAGTGGGGTCAGTGACTCGTGCTCTCTGACAGCTGGTAAGCCACTGGGATAGCTGCTTTTGCAGAATTGACTTAAATTACTGCTCTAACTAGAGGCTTTCAAAATATTAGCCTCAGCAAGTGGGGGGGACTGAAGACAATGGCTGTAGTTTTAATTGATTCTTCTTAACTGGTTTCAGATTTTTGGACATTTCCTGCAGACTTACAAGATGACCACTGCTTGTTTGTCTTCTAGGGTCAAGAACATATTTTTTTCAACAGTATTTCCCATACCCAGGAATTTTCAGATTTTTCCACAACAGTTAGTAAATATTTGAATGTGTTTGTGAGAACTGTAGGTCTGACTATTTGGCAAAATTTCAGGAGCTTTTTTTTTAAAGCTTTTTAGCATTTCTCAATCTGGCTACCTGGAAAAAGGCCAAACAATAATACCTTCACATATCAGCCTGCGCAGGAGCACAAAGTCCTGCTGTTTCTATGACAACACATAGCTTTTTTTCAACTCCCCCAGATCAGTTCTGCAAAGTACAGTAGGTAGCCTGTACAACAGATGAGTGGGAAGATGACAAGCCTTCTGGATTTGAAGGTGTACAGGTACCTCTAAAGGCTCATATTTCTCAGACTTGGGTTATGGTATTGCTACAGCAGCAAGATGCAGTGCAGCAGGGAGATGCCTGAGTGAGCTCTGGGCTGGGGAGCTGGGGTACCCATAGCAGCCTGCCAGTGCAGGAGGCACTGTAAGTTCAGTTGCTCTGCTGAGAAGTGGCTTGTGCATGTTGGTTTGTCTCGTCCAAATGCTTCCCACTGCAGGGAAGCTGTAGTACAAAAGGGAGGTGTTCTTAAAGAAAAGCTGTCAGATTGTCCTGTCAGCATTCAATGTTATCATGTATCATACTAAAAGAAATTACTTCAGACTAGGAAAAAATTTTCAAGTCTTTCTCAGGTGTTCCCATGCTTTTGCTTCCACATTTCTGAGAATGCTTTTCACAGCCCATTCCTCTGCTCTTCCTGAATCTTCACTGAACAGGTTTTGGAAGTCTCACTTTTTAACAAATAATTATTTATTTAATGGTCAAGTTCCAGGCTGTGTTGTCCTTCCTATGCCTTCTCCTACCCTTGATCCTCACTATTTCTTTCTCCCTTAACTTTCAAAACACAGTTTACCCCTGGAGATGGCTTCTCAGAATCTACTCTGGCTATGTCTGTTCAGAATACCAAAGCTGTGACAGTTTGTGGGGATTTCTTGGCTGTCCTTTGCACCTGGCAGTGGCATTGCTGATAGCTTGGACGTGCTGCCCTCCAGGCATGTCCTCTAAGTCTTCTTCTTGGAGCTGCTAGAGTAGCAGACCTTTGTGGACTCTTTCTGATGCAGCTTCCTTAAAACTGTTTAGAGGAGAAGAGACAGGCAGCTTGCAGCTTGCCTCCTCTGGTGGCAGTGTGAGCAGTGAACACAGCTTCATCTGCCTGCACTTCTCACTCTGTATCCAGGACAAACACACTTCTCACCCATCCGTTGTTACAGCTTCAGAGAAATCTTTCTTTGCTGCCTGACCAGGCCAAAATACTGACACTTGTCCACAGGAGACACTCTTTTTTTCTGCCTCACCTATTTTAAGCTTTAAAGTGATTTTAAGCTTTAAAGCAAGCAAATGGTATCAAAGATAGTGCTGAACAAACTGTTGCCCTTACCCAGTTTTTAGTACTCTGTGCTGTGAACATACATCTGTGAATGTCACTCTGTTCTATGGAGAAAAAGATTCCTGTTTAATCTATTTTGCTTCAGCACTTGCTGTACTGTATTTGTTGAAGCCTTTCCAAATTGTAAACTAAATCAAGACAACTGCTTTCCCCTACTGTCTTTTAAACCAGCACTCTCATTTATTAAAATGTGTTTTCTTTACTCACATGTCACGGAGAGACAAAATGAACCAAAGGAAAATGCTATTAAAAATCTTTTCATAAAGGAAAAGCTGCTAAAATTCCAGCAGAGTGTGACTTTAGTATAAATGATACTTTCTTAAGTGCAGATGTGCCAGCTGTACTCTGCATTCTGTCCTGCATTTTTCACCTCATAATGTGGCTATAATTACCAAATGGACCGGAATACATGCAGCAAAATATATTAGTATTCCAGAAGCAGTTATGGGCCAGGGTTGAAATACCCACTTTTTCCTCAGGGAGCCCCAGAGTTGTGCTAGCATCCTACTGAAATTCAGGTCAGGTGTTTAAAATATGGTATGAAGACAGAAAATGAAGGAGAAAAAAAAGGGGGGATTTCAATATTCATAATCAAATTAAATGAATCTTCCCCTAGATGAAACTGTCTATGCAGGGCTGTTTTTAAGGAAGAAAAATAGAGTTACAGGCTCCTGTAGTAGACTTTATGTTTGAAAGAACATTGTCCAGCCATAACTGAACTACCTGGAAATGAGATGAGAAACACTTAATTGTAGTGTAAGAAGGAAAACTTTCAAAACCTCCATTGAGATTTTGATGTTTTCCTGGTGAAATGCCTGGAGAGAAGTGTCTCCATGGGCTGGGGATGCAAAGAAATGATGAGGACAGGCTATGACACAGATCTCAGGTGCAGTGAGTACAGCACCAGCCAATGAGACTGCAGTTTGCTTGTTATCTCTGTCCCTCAGACCAATTTTCAGAGAATGAGACAAAGAGCATTTATACATGTGGTTGTTTATACATGTGCCAGTGGTTGTTTACACTCTTGAAGACTGGTCAGATCCCTTGGTAGGACTGGAATTGTTTCCAAAGACTTCAGTTATGCTCAGACTCCAGGAGCAAGCCAGTAATGTTACAGACCTTATATATATTCTCTGATTGCTGCAGAATGGGACGGATTCTTGGAGGTATTCTGGTATAGAGGAGGTATAGACACACCTACCCATTGTGCCAAAAGGTAATGATGTGTTGAGTATGAAGATGATTTATTCATGTTGTTTGTTTCTCTCAGACCCAGGAATGAAGTCCAGTTGCCTTTAAGTATAAGAGAAGAAACAAATGTTCTTTAGTGGAATTTTAAATAAGTCAACCAGAAGATGTCCTTTGCTGCCATGGCAGAAAATGTCAGGGAGATATCCAAGGGCAGGAAGATTAATGGAAAAGGAATTGTCAGGGGAAATGTAGCAGGAGTTTAAAGAACTGTGTGTGGTAGTAAACATATTATATTTTTTATTTGCCTTCTGCTCTGAGACTTACAAAAAGATCAAAGCAATTTTCCTAGCTACAAGCTAGAACTGTAAACCTCATGAATACCAAATACATAGATAATCCAAACACATTTGCAGTTATGGTTTGTACAAGTAGATAGGCCAGTTCTGTGAGCTGTTTGAGGAAATTTGCAGGTGATATGACAGGGTTTGACCTTGCCAATATTTTATACCTAAAAAAGGAAAGTTGCCATTAGGAGGTGCTGACTTGAGAGGTAAAGGTCAGATAATTCAAAAAAGCCACTATTTAATGTACAGTTTGCTGACCACAAATGTTGATATGTGAGAAGTAGTATTTAGCTCCCTGTTAATACTTTACCACTTAATGGATTGCCATGGAAATCATAAGCAAGAAAAACCACAGGAAGAACAGCATGATTCTTTAATTATGCAAGGAGTAAGAGGGTCAGCTATTTTTCCTAACCAAAGATGCTAGCAGCTAGAGAAAATGTGAGTTGTTGTTGTTTAATATTTAAGGAATCTAACTCTCCTTTTAAAAATATTCCCTGCTAATGCCTAGTGCATGACACAAATACTCAGCAGGCCAGTGGGGACAGGGCAAACGCTGCTAATTCTTGTTAGGGTTTCACTGCCGCTGAGGGTGTCAACAGCAACAGCAGGATATGGAGCCTTGCTTCAGCACCCACCAACACTTTTGACATATTCTCTATTACTTAATAAATTAATAACGACCCAGTCATATCTGTTCTGACCTCTTAGGATTTGAGCCAGTTTGTCAAAGTCACTGCCATGTTCCGGGAATGCCTTTGGAGTTTGCAGCTCAGCTCATGATCAGAGATGAGGAAGGCACGGAGAAGTCTGTATCCCACTCACTCAGCCTATCAGTGGTTGAGTGATCCCTCCGAGCCTGCTGTGGACACAGATTAAAGCAAGCCTTGACTGCACTCTAAGCCTGAGACAAACTCCTTGGCTTCCAGTTTGTATGAGCCTTTTGAAACAGAATTGCAACAGCAAGAATGAGTGGTGGGGGCCTTGTGTCCAGTGTAAAGGCCTGTAATGTGTGCCGTGATGAAGATAAACAGAGCAGTGATTCTTTAGACACAGGAAGAATTTGCCACAAAGTAAAAATTTCAGTTGTTGTGGAAACCTCTGCTTTCTCTTTTGGTTGATAGACTGATCTCTTTCTGACTACATCATACTGCCTATCTGGACTCAGAATAGTTTTGGGTTACTACAAGCTACATAAAGAACAGAAGACTTGTATATACTTTTATATGCTCTTTTACTCCGTGGTGTTTTGTAGCAAAGTCTTTCTTCTTCCTGCCTTTTCTCTAAGTTTTTATGTGAATAGACACATGTCATAATTTCTTCATCTGGTGGTTTTCCAAGTATTGATTAAGACTGATGTAAATTTCAGGGGTTCTGGATGCAAGCTAGACTTTGATTACAATTGAATTTTAAGCCTCTCTTTCCATGAGATTGCATGTCAAAATCTTATTTGTTATGCTTACACACTAACATAGGAACCAACAGACAAAAGTGATGAAAACAAATGTACCAAAGCTGCTCTTCTCTTCCATGTTGCCAACTCTTGCTATTCATGGCTCTGGCAGCAGCAAAGAGCCAAATAGCAGAAGGAATGCCCAGTTTGTAAGGAAGAATTGCACATAGCTAGTTAATTCCAGAGGGCTGAATTAACCATCCATTGCAACGGATCCTTCAGTCTCTTGAAAAGTTTGTAAGCCCAAGTTAATATCCCAGGGAAATTCTTCACACTTGGGATTTGTATGGTAACTTGAAATTACATGGGTAAATTACATGTTGGATTTTATTGATCACAACTCTTGTAGGTGCTCTTGTGCATATTAGCACATCTCTTCCTTGTAACTTTGCTTCCCTAGCTCCGTTAGGTTAGTCTGGAGGCACAAGCCTAAGGGGAAAAGACTGCCATTTTTATCCAGGTCCATCAGGTTTTTTTTTTTTAAACTCATGTCATTTAACAGTTGCGTTTTAGCCTTTTCTGGTTTTCTTACATCTATTTTTCCACTTGACCTGCTAGAAGGTCAGACACAGAGCTCTGACAATCTTTGCTCCTCTGCTCCAATATTCAGATTAAATGTTCAAACAGAGCCCTTGCCTTGGGGAATAGGAAAAGAATGTGGCCATAACTCCTTTCTGAAAGTTGTGTCAGCTCCTAATTTAAGGCTGGGCAGCCTCACAGAAGCTCAAGCCCCACTGTCTCACAAGTACCACTACTTCATTTTTCAGCATCTCAGAGGCTTTCTCTTGATGTTACTCAGCGTTTCTCAGCTAAATATTGTGTGACTGCTGCTGCAGGGTGATTTTAATCCCTTCAAAAGATGTGGCTGTTTAAGGCATATCCTAGGTCTGCATTGTTCATGAACCCATTTATAACAGAGCCTCAACATCTCTTCACACACAGGTGTTAGAGGGGATAAGTACTTTGCAGGGAATACTGTAAAAGACAGAGTTATGGGCTTTGTGGCCCCTTTATCCATGGAAACAACCACTGTTGACTTCCGTAGACATTCACAAACCCCAGAACTGAGAACTCAAGCATATAGTTATTTTGAACATAAAATGGCAAGAAAAAAAGTCTTAGAATGGTTTTTGAGAAATGCCTGCTATTGTCTTAACATCATTTCTCATGACATTGCCAAAAGAGTCATATAGTAATTATCCAATTTTATTTTTTGAAATAAGTTATAGGGGAACAGGGAAATAATGGCTTTGTTCATGCACTAGCAGTTATCTTCTGTTTACCACTACTCAGAATATCCCAGAGTCATTTGTTATACCTGTCCTCCAACTGTGTTGAAACTAGGACAACATTGCACTGAAACTTGCATGCAGACAATTTGGTTGCATTGCGGTAACTCAAGATATGAGTATGGATAGGCTAAAATACAGCTGGCAAATAGTAAGTGTGAAATTGAAACAGGAATAAATGCCAGTTTCACTCAGGAGTGTGCTGCTAATAAATACAGTCTATGAAAAAGTACTATGCATAACTTCCAAATGTATTCTCCAAATGCTATAAATTTGCAGAAAACAAACTGATTTACGCATCCAACTAAAATTATAGTTTTTCCATTTGTGACACATTACTGTCAGACAAAACAGTGTTTGGAGATAAATAAAAATCTGCCTTTGGTGTTAAGCTGAAAGCACTAAAGAAAGAACTGTTGGAAATGTGTTAAGAGTTTTTAGATTTGCTACTTGTTTTCTAACTGGGAATTAATAATGTCTTTTAAATTATTATGTCACCATTTGACTTCATTAGAAAACATGCACCAGTTAGATTAAAATTGATCTTAAATTACAAGCACTTGTTTCAAAAATTTCTGAAACTGATGAGCTATGAAACTTTCTGCACACTGTCAAATCCAAACCACTGCAAAACAAACTGTTACTCTGAGTTGATTGTTCCAGACTTCACAGATTAAAAGTGTTGGGTGGTGCTAAATCTTACATAGGTTAGACTGCTCCCTCTAAGTTTGTGCACTGTGGAAATGAAAGTGTTGGAAATGGGAAGAAAATTAATTTTAAAAGGTATTTGAAAGGTCAGACCATGTTATGATCAAACTATGCAAGGGATTAAGGATAGGCTTTTTGTGCT
Source organism: Cinclus cinclus (assembly GCF_963662255.1). NCBI lineage: Eukaryota > Metazoa > Chordata > Aves > Passeriformes > Cinclidae > Cinclus > Cinclus cinclus. Next base: position 11,751,804 of record NC_085053.1, on the reverse strand, counting down.
GATAGAATTTTGGAGTAGATTTTGGAATTATTCCTCTTTTCTTGCTGTGGTAGCTTACCATCTGTAGTCTCTCCAAATGGCTCCAACAGCAGGGTACAGAAAATATGCAGCTCTCTTACTAAGAAGGTTACCTTTCTCCTCTGGGCCCAGTGAGTTAGTTCAGGTCACTGTTACAAATGCATGCTTTGCTAGAAACTCTGCTGGAATCACTATGGATTGAATAATGACTGTGTTACATTTGTGGTTTTGTTTTGGAATTTTAAACTTTTTTTTTTTTTTAATTTAAACCAGCTGAAAATAAACCCTGCTGACGGCCAAGCACAACAACTAAAAGATAAAACATACTGGGGAAATCGCTTGGATGGAAAGTTATATAGGCAAACTTAGCCATCTGAACATATATGTTTATTAAACACATCTGCCAGATGGAACTTTCTCTGAATTTTATTAGTTCTCTGTTTGCTGTAAAACAATTGCCTTTGTAGAGATCTCATTGATTCTGGAAGAGATTGATTCTCCTTGAGTTGATATGACTTTGGAGTTTTTTCTTTCCTTTTTTTCCATTTACACATGAGGACAATCTAGGCTGCATTCTAAAAATCTTGTAGATACGAAAATCATCTGTCTGATTTGTAAAACACATTGAGTAGTGGTGTTGAATGAGCTTAATGGAAACTTGGCCTGTTAGAAAGAGCCAAGTCCTTTCAGTTTTACTTTTTACTGAGAGCTGTGCTGTCCTTTGAGCAAAATTCTTCCTACACAAGCACTGGGAGGGGTGGTAGTGGTAGGTGAGGGTGTGGATGGAAATCCTAAATACTAATAGAGCTACTTAGTTGTCATGGGAAAAGGATTTAGACAGACTGAGAGATATAGCAACTTAATTTGCTCTTTGTTCACTAAAGATTAATTTTCTGATTTCATGGTAATGATACCATGATTAATAGAGTGCTGTCACCACCTTAAATTTTTCTAATCAACAGCTGTATTTGCTTTGATCATCATCTTCAGGGTGAGAAACATGCTTCTGCCAACAGCGAGCTTCAACAGGGCAGCATCCCACTGATTTCTAGGAAGCTTCTGTGAGGGTCCTGGGTCACAGATACCAGCTCTGACCAGCCTTACTAGGGCCTCCCACCCCAGCAGCAGAATTTAAACTCAACCCTGAGCTGTCAGTATAAGCTGTCTGTTTAAGCAGTGCTTCCAGCTGCTCTCCATCTTAGGCACAACTTGTCCTTGCCCATGGAGTCTGGCCCACATATGGGATTCCTGGCTTGTTGGTAGAGCTGTCCTGTCCCTGTGGGTCTGTCTGGAAATCTCTAGACTGTATCTGACCCATTGACCAGCAAGCCTGGCCTCAGACTTGCCCCATCACCTTGAGCCCACCTGATGGGTGGAGATCCCGGTTAAAGCTGGCTCCATCTCCAGAGCTGCCCTGCTCTCTGTGCTAGGTGCTGTGGTATGGCCCCTGCTGCCATCCCCAGCTCCCCTCTTCATCTTGTCTGGGCTCACATCTTTATCTTCAGACCTCGTATCTTCTGCTTAGTTATTTCATCTACGTATAAGCCTATGTTTGTACAAAATCAAGATCTCAGAAAAATTGTTCTTAAGCTCTTTTCAATTTAGGAGCACAAAGAAGCATTTAGCATTTATAAATTGCAGAAAACAGATGCAGAATATTGATGACAAAGACAGAAGAAATTTTTTTACGTTTTAAACCTGTAAGATGTTGGCAGTAAAAAGTTCTATATATCCAGTTTCTTTAATGCCTATGCTACTCTGCTAGCTCTGTTGGATTTAGGATATTTTATTTCTCACACTGGTGCGTTAAGTTTATTCTAGTTTCTCCTAACCCTAGTATCTGTTTCTAATTTGATTTTTCAGAATACTTATGAGTCTGTACAGCTAAAAATAATAATGTACCCAAGTATAAATCAGATCACTAGAGGCTGAAATATGCCTTTATCCATCTAATTTCCTTTTGCTTCAATATCTGGAGAAGCATAAGGCAACAATACCACTGCATGACTTCATAAGTATAGCGCAAGCTAAACTGAAGATTATTTCACCTAAGCAAAGCATTCACAACAGAAATGCAATGTGGCTATAAAAAAGGGGGTGTTTGGGTCAGGGATTGTTTTTGTAATTTGGCTTGTTTTAAAGATATTAAAAGGTGTATTACTTCAGTCACAGAAGACATGTTACTAAACACGTTAACTAAAGAATGAGAGCAAGATGTGTGTGCATAAATATATATTTCTTTTTAACAAGTGTGCTTACATTTATATGACTTTCTGGCAGAATTCAGGGTTATACCGAACAGGACTGGAAGTATAAACTAACTGGAGCTGAAAGAGTGCTTGTGAGAAGATCCACAAAATGCCAAGGGTCCTTGAGGACAATGAAGCAATGGTAAAACTTGTGATTTGTTTTTGTAGCCTCTGCTGGTCTGGTGGGGTTTATTCATCCTAGACTTGCGGCTAAGATCAAAGGGAACCTTTAAAATGTTGGCATAAGGATGAGAAAAGATTGAGCAATTTGCCAGGGGCTGCCCCATGAGCCTTCCTGAGGGCTGATGGGAATGCAAAGATAAATGAGAATGACATCAAGTGAAGCCAACTGCCTTTGCCCATGGCTGAGGTGGAGATAACTGGGTTGAATAAGAACTACTAGTACTTTCAAGGAAAGGTCAAAGTTTGGGAAAGGGTCAGTGTGCAGAATATCAATAAATACCACAGGAATAAGGTTCAGTATAATTTGGGCTCAAGGCATAGTTGAACTAAGTAGTAAAGTGTCTTTGTGTCAGGATGGTCCCCCTGTGTAGGGTTTTCAGTGATCACTCCATTATAATTTTCTTGTATGACTATGAGTATTCACTGTTTTCTCATTTTTCAGTTGACTCAGACTTCTATCCAGAGTACCATTTCTTTCTAAGCAGAGAGAAAACTTATCAACCATGAAAAAGTGGTGTAACTTCTTTCACTCAAGCTTTTTTAGGCTGGATTAAGCAAGTATTTGTGAGGAATGACATATGTATAGTTGAGTATTTCTTTATGTCCACTTTGAAAACTGTGATCTACATACATTTGAAGTTAGAGCTATGGATACATTTTTTAATTAAATGTTTAACTTCCTAAGAATCCTTGTTTTGATGGCTTAAATACCATTTAAATTTGACTAGTCATTTCAACCAGTTGCCCCCCTGCCACACTGAATTTGGCTCAGCATCCTGAGTGCCTTGTCCTATGCATTCCTATGCATTGTCCATGCACAAGGAAAGAGAAGTGTGGGTTTCCAAAGCTGCTGGAATTTGACAGTCTGCTTTGTACTGAATTCCTGTGGCTTGTGCAGACAGATGACAATACATGTGGACAGGAACAAACAAACCCCAGCCCTACTACAGTCAGTATTTCTTTTGAAACTGTAAGGCTTCCCGTATTAAGTGTTTGGTATTCTTAATTGCTGTCATACCCTTCTGATGTTTGTGGATGATGTTATTTTTCCCCACATCCGCTAGAAACCACCAAACCATCTGTAAGCTGTTGTAGTTGCATATGCTGGAATCTCATAAATTTATTTTATTTCTCATTTTTTATCCCTTGAACCCTAGCTCTGGGATTTTTATTGACTGGCTGGTCATGCTTTCTGCATGACTGAAACAATGGGATGCAAGACCAGCTGAGGCAAATGAAGGCACATACAGAGGCTTGTGGATGTGTACTTGAAACTCCACTGGGAGATGGCCAAGATTTTGTAAGGCAAGCCCTTTGTCCATGCTACACAACCATTTTTGCAGCCTAGTAGTTGCCTACTGCCCCCACAGGAGGTTCAGGTGGGGAGGATGAGACAGTGTAATCCATCTGTCCTCCTCACCATGGTGTTGCACCTGGATGCATGAAATAAGCATCACATGGCATTAGTTGGGTTTCCAGCAGACCTTCAGATCTGCAGAACTACTGCAAACTGGTGGTGTCTGTGGAAGCTCAGGCCATCAAGATCGCTGGCTGGAGAAGCGTGGTGGGTTGACTGTGTACTGCAGCCAAATGCCCACTAAGCTGCCCACTCACTCTCCTTGTCAACGGGACGGGGTGAGAGGGAAAAATGAAAATCTTGGAAGTTGAGACAAAAACCAGATCACTAACCAACTACCATCATGGGAAAAATAGATACAGGTAGAAGGAAATGAATTTATTGCCAATTGGATTAGATTTTGATGGTCACAAAGACAGGAAATAACACATTGAGTGATGTAGAGGAGATATGGGGTTGTGGTCACTTCACAGCAGTTCCTATCTGCTGCTTCTTCCTCCTTACTCTTCTCTCTGCTCCTGCATGGGCTCTCTATAGGCTGGGGTTTCCTTTAGAGAAACTCCTGCTCCAACGTGGGTTCCTCTCTGGGTTCTGTGCCCTTCACATGCCTGGAGGACCTTCTGGTCTTTTCCTCTTTCTCTGACCTTGATGATTGCAGGGCTTTTTTCTTACACTTTTTGCTTGCTGCCTGGCAGAGTTTTGCCCTTCCTTATTTTTTTTTTTTCCCCAGGGGTACCACCAGCTGTCTCTGAGAGCTCAGCAGTGCCCAGCTGTGGGGTGTTGTGGAGCCAGATGGAATCAGCCCCAGCCTCCACTCACAGTGGCTATCCCCACTGCCAGTGCCCACCACTGATCCAAGGTGTCTGACAGGGCACCCTGGAGCACAGGGACCTGCCCAGCCTGTAGCTGGCTGCCCATGGGTCAGTGTCCTGTGGGAGTCCTGCTGCTTCATGCAGGTTCTGGCTGGGAAATGTTGGCAGCTCCTTAGGGTTTAGTGAGCTAGTCCTTGTTGCCCTGCAAAACTCAGTGAAGCTTTAGCTTCTGAGCAATAAAATAAAGTCTTCCATGATCAAAAGCTGGGTTCTTCATGAAGAAAGGCTCGTGATGCTGAGGTCCAGGGTAATCTCGTTTTTTTGTTTGTTTGTTTACCCCAGGTGTCTTAAGTGAGAGTGTTGGTCATGGCCCTTGTTATTCTGGGAGACTCTGATCACCTGACCATCATTAGTCTTAATTGCTTGCTGCTGATTTCAATCACAGAAATAAGTTGGGTGAGTATATAAGCAGCTGCAGAATAAAAAATAACGTGGCAGGGGTTTGGGGGGAGGATGGTTTTGGTTTGTGAGAGGCATTAAGGGCTGGAGAACTAAGGGCTCTGTAAGGTGTTGGGACAGCTTTGTCAAAACTACTGAGGATACTTGTCATGAGTACTGGAGCTGATTTTAGTGACTTTTGGAGTTGTGGCTCTGGTATGTATTTTTTAATGGTTTATGAGGCTGGCTGATACAAATAGGAATGTTTCGTGAAAGCATTTTGGAGTGTTATTTCTTGAGTATTTTTAGGAAACCATGATTGGTTTTGTTACAGATTAAGATTGTATTTTTGTGTTTGGTATGCGAGTTATTTTCTGCAACCTTTTATTTATGAAAAGCTTGTATGTGTGTTTGTTAGAATTTTGCCTCGAAGTTTTTATGCTCCATTTATGATGTAATAAAATATTACTGAAGTTGAAAACATAATGGGGATCTAGTCTGCTGAGTTCTTAACAGACATTTTTCACAAAATTAATGGCATTTTAAGTTAAAGCAACTTATTTGTTTAGTAGTTTTTTTAAAGTAAATTTTAATATTAAATTGAGCATTTTTCTTCAGTGTTTCCATGGACTACTGGAACTAGTTTATGAAGTGTCAAGGCTAATGCTCTGGAATGATTTATAAATATTATTTAATGAGTTTCATGGATTTTTTTTTTTTTTTTTTTTGAGTGTGTGTTTGATAACTTCAGCTGTATTTTGTAAGTCTGGCTATGGTGGAACTTGAATGAAACATTGGCACCTTTTCATAAATGTAGACATATGTGTACCTATACAAATACACTAAAGTTATTAGTACTAGTTCTTCAGTTTAACTGAATTATTGCAACATTTGTGTTTGTTTTGGGACAAAATGTTTGAGTCAAATTAACAGCAGTTAAAATGATGGAAGTTGGAAATAAATAGTGGGGGAGTTCACACTTAAGTACTCAGTATAGGAATATGCCAGTGCTTGGAAAAAAGTGCAGAAAAAGGTTCCTACTGGGCAGCTTGCTTTCAGCTTGGCCTGCTGCAGGAATGTGGGACAGCTGTGGCAGAGAGCACCAGTGTGTAGCTGGAGGCTCTGGAGGGCTCTGGGCAGTGCCAGGGGCTGGTGGGAGGAAGAAACTCACTGGGACCAGCTGCTCCCAGCGCTGAGGGGCTGCAGCACGCTGCTCTTGGAGAAGCAGAGCCCCTCTGCCTGGAGCATGGTCTCAAGCCAAGTGGGCTTTTTGTTCCTGACCTCCTTCTTGCTGTTATTTTCCACTGAGCCCTGGCTCAGAGGAAGGCTCTCTGCAGTGAGCTGTTGAGCAGTCAGGCTGTTGGCTCTGGTGGGTCCTGCTGTGCTGCTTCACTGCCTTCTTGGCAGGTCCAAGCTCCCTTACTGAGCTGTCTGGACCTCACTCTTTGGGGGCATCTTCACTCTCATTTTCCCCCTCATTCTCTCAGCTTCCCCTCCAGATCCCTGCGCAGTTTTTGAAGCAGTGAAAGTCAAAACATTGCATCATTCAATTCAGTCCACAAGAGAAGTGAAAGTAGCAGATGGTTGTTATGCTTTCCAATTTCTAGCACAGATTAAGAAAAAAATATTTTGTTTGAACTACTGCCCCTTTGGACTTTTTCCAGTAGTGAGACTAAAGATTTTGGTTTTTAATACCTCTTCTCTTACAGCTTGCATTTGAAAGAAGATTTACCCCTGGTGTCTTTATATGGTGTGCATTCATATGCTTGTGTGTGGCTGTTCAGGAGAGCTTAGCACTGAGAAGGGCAGCAGGGCTGGTGGGGGGCAAGCTTGCTAAGTGTGAGGGGAAGTTTAGGAAGGGCTCAGTTTGCATTAATGCAATTGGCAACAGTATAGGTATCTATTTTGAACAATTCATTAATTTCTTTTTGTATATTAAGGAAATAAGAGGGATGGTTGTTTAGAAGTAAAAAAAGGCACAAAAAGATACAGAACAAAATAGTTTGCCAGACTAGTTCCCCCAGGGTGCAGTAAAAGTCCAGTGGTCTAGTCTAGCACAAGTGGCAGGGCAGCTCTACTTTGCAATGTCATCACCACTATATAACAGTATTTATTAAAATTCTACTTTGTCTGGGGATATATGGTAAAATGCAGCTTTATAAGAAATGGTTTGAACAGAAGAGGGTCAGTGTCTGTCTCTTTTTTCTACCACATAAATACCTCTTTGTTTTTGTGAATTCTCAGGTGAATGCAAATCACTGTTAATAATGTGTTCTCCCAAAATAACCTCTTCTGTCTATGAAATAACCCGTTAGAATGCTATGAAACACACTTATTAAGGTGCTGTGCTATGTGTTCCATACTGTGGAATAGCACAGTGCTCTGAAATGCTCCTCCCCAGCCCCGGTGTGCAGTGGAATCTGTCCCAGGATGCACAAACCAGTGTTTCCTAGGTTTTAGGCTGCCTCTGGCTCTTGTGTTTATCTGGGAACTAGAGTAGTAGTTGAAGCCTTCCTCCCCACCAGCTTGTGGTACTCATTGACACTCTACTCCTTGACCTGTCTATTGTTGCTCTCATCTGGGAGGGGGTTCTATCTGTGCCCTCTAACATTGACCAGCAACTTCATCCTTGCCAGAAGTCTGCCTGTCCTATTTTGTTTTGTTCTTGGCTCTCTTAGAAGTGTCATTCCACTCTTTGATTTGGAGGACCTTTTCTGTGACCCCTTTCAGCCACTCCATTAGCAGTAGCTTGATATGGGCTCCTGTTGTGTTATTTTTCTGAAAGGTTCCTTTTTTTTCAACCCCACAGGATAAAGAAGACTGTGTCAGCCTGACTCCAGCTGAATGTGGGAGTGCTGCAGTGCCGTGGTGATAGCTGTGGTATAAACAATTGCAAATGGATTTCCCCTGCCTGGGTCACTGGCTATGCAGCAGCCAGCCTAGAGGTACCCGCCCTCTGAGTCACTTGTAGTGGGATGTGGAGTATTACATGGTGGTAGCAGATGTGGGTCTAAACCCTCACAGCTGATGGTTCATAGTAATTTTATAAGCAGGGAATTGAGTGTATTTCAAGAGGTGCTTGAGAGGCAATGTTGTGGCAGATAATCTGCCTGAAAGAACTGTGTTCACACATAACTCAGTGGAATAACATTGAGATTTATGCCAACCCTTGTCCCCCCTTTGACCTCAGTGAGCTCTTTGAATCATAGTTAAGTCAGCTGTGACACTAGAAAATGCCCCTTTGTTTTTCTGTAGTTCTGCAGTTGGCCACAGCATGCAGAATATGTGCTGCATGATTTGAAGAAGATATGTATCCTGGCTTTTGATGCAGCTTCAAGGTAACTTGTTGCTGTTGGAGTAGTCCCAGGGGATTGTGTTGATTCTTGCATAATTTGCAGAGGAGGAAAAGCATGCAGGTTTCTTCTGTCTTTCTCATAGAGGATATTACACTTGTTTGGATTGTTCACATAAGGAGAAGTAAGCGTTTTGTAAGGAGACCTTCTTTGTGAAGTGCTTTATAAAAAGTTCTGTGGAACTTCTATGTAGAGATGGATTTCTGTGAAGAAACAAAGTCCCTCGTATAGGGAGTTCTTGCTTTCTAAACCAAAGACAAAAGTAAGTAGCAGTGCCTTGAGTATGTTCAGGGAAAAACCAATAAGAGCTGCTTAATGATTTGTTCCTAGCCGAGTCAGTGGGTAGCTGCTCTCAGCTGTGGGTTGGCTCTTTCCAAGGCCATACTGATACTCTAAACCTGAGGATTTTTGTTGCTTTGACCATGTGACTATTGACTTCTTAGTTTTTCATTCTCAACAGCAGGGATTTGTTTTTTTCCTTGAAATAATTTTTGGGTGAAGAAAAAAAAAAACCCAAGCACAAGCAACTTTGTTATTTTTAACATCCATTACATACTCTTCAAAAGGTTCCTGGCATTTCCCATAACCTGCAAACACCTTTGTTGGGTAGGTTGTTTCTGTGACCCTACTTCAAGGATGAACTTTTCTTGTGCAATGAAGTCAACTTTTACTTAAAAGGATGCAAATATTTGAATAATGTAGCATTCTATTCTGTATAATGCTAAATCATTGGAATTTGGAAACTATTTTTGAAAGTTTTGGGGCGTTTTCCCAAATACTAAATAGGCCAAAAAGAATTGGGAAGCAAATGAAAAGCTGAAGGGTGTGGTTGTGTTAGTTACTGATGTCAAGAGGTATCTCTATGTTGGGTTCACTAATAGCCTTTCTCTGTATGTGGAAGCATATGCAATTTATTCAGTGCATATTTATTATGGCTGCCTATTGAGAACAGCACTGAAATACCATATCTCATTTTTCTGTGAATGAGGGGAAGAAAGCTTTTCAACTTGAGTTTTTTATTTATTTATTAGAGAATAGAGCTGTACAAATTATTTTATGAATTCTGATTAGGAAAGCATTTTTAGCTAACGTACTGTGTGCCAGCCAGTCTCAGCTGCTGAAAACCCTCTTGTAACACAGTGATCACTAATGGATAAGTTTTTTTAAGAGGTAATTTTAGATGTGTGAAAGAACTGAGTGCCTGGCTCAGTTTGTTTTCATTATGATTGGTCAGATAATGAGGGTAGGATTGGACTTCTAAATGCAGTTTAGTTTTCAGTGCCTTGGTATTTGAAGCTTCTTCTTTTTACAGTGTTTTCTGTTGTCTTGTTCTCTTCCACCCCAAACCCCAATATCAGCTAGGTTGCCCTGACAGATGAATATCCATAATTTTGATGAAATATATTAAAGAAATATTGTTTAGGAACCCCTCAAAATTCATTTTGCAATGCCATCACTGGAAACTAGGGCTGGATGTATGTGGCATCATTTCCTATTCCTTCATGGAGCATGAGGAATAGAAATGGTATTCCTAAAAATATCTTCATTTTCTGTCATATCTCAAACTTTGTTCGCAGTGTGCCAGAAATATTTGGGCACACCTGAAAGCTCTTATGAATTTAGGGAGCATTCTGATTTTCACAAGCTGCATGTTCCAGCCTATGTCCATTTGCTTTACTGTAGCAAATAAAAACTTAAAATACACTAATATTTAAAGAATTCTGGCTACTAGCTTTCTGCTAGTTTTCATTGAAAGCTGTACTGTTTTGTGACTTTTGAGAAGGGCAGTTTTGAGGTTGGGTGCGCAAGGTGGTATTTAGAGATGGTTATTCCTGTGACAGTTTGATATGTTAGCAAGTAAATAATATGAACTGTAAATTAAAGAATCTTGACTCTCTGCTTTCTTTTTTAATATCTCAGATGTACTTAGGATTCATTTACATGAGACAATCTACTACATCTGTAAATCCAGTTTTTTTAATGTCACCATTTCTGTAAGGAAAAACACTTTGTTATTAACATGGATTTTTTTTTTTTTTTTTTTTTTTTTTTTTTTTTTTTTTGTAAATGATATCACTTGCTACCTGTCTGGTGTTAGCTAATCAGCAGGCTTTGGCAATCACTGTTCCCTTCCTTCAGCTGTGGGAGTGTGTGTATATTGCCCATACAGCTGTTTCCCACTGCCCTGGGGAAAACTGCAAGGCCACTTGGCAGCAACTCTGTCCTTGGCTTAGGATGTGTGCATTGTCATTACTCCAGGGTCATATAAACCAGAACTGAGAGAACAAGAGAAGGTCTAAAGGATTGAAGGTCAAGGTTTCAACAGGCTTAGATGGGATATCTGCAGTGGGGTGACCTTGCTGACCGGGGGAGGAGGTTGCAGAAAAGTTGATGGGCTTTAATGTGTGCCTAGTCCAGGCCCCAGTGGGCAGCTGTTTCCTACAGCATTCTGGCTTTTAAAAGGAAATCATTAAATGCTCTGGGTACCACAGGCAGGAGCACCATGAAAGAAATGCTCTGTAATGGTTTGAATACAGCAATCACTTGTTCAAGTACTTTATATTTAGCTCTTAATGAGAAAATGACTGCATGTTAAATCACATAACTCCACTAAGTAAGAAAATGATAATTTGAGGGTGATCTTTGGAATGGATGTCTATTTTGTCAGTTGCTGAGATGCTACCTGAAATTAAGTATGCTTTGGCAGACAGTTGTTCTTTAGCTGTGGTATTTTAGCTAGCTGAGTTACTGTTCCTTTGATTATCACAGCTGGCAGATACTTTATCAACAGCTCTAGGTTATGGAGACCCATATATTTCTCACTCAAAAAGAATTTAACGTTTCTACTTGCCTCATGGGGTTGCTAAAACTTCTTCATGAAGAAGGACTGAATTTAGCTTTTTCTTTTTTAGCATGATAGTAGTGCGTTTGAGAGCTGTTTTTTTTCCTAAGAATAGATCAAAAATCCCATGTAGAGATTCTTAGTCACTCTCCAGCTCTAGGGGTTTGTAATTGAATTTTGTAGAATTCTGTGTGCCTAATTCCCATGAAATTTCACAGAACTTATTTGTGTCTGAATTGTATTTAGATCTTGGCGCAAGTACACTGATTTTTCTCTGGCTGAAGTTCAGTTATATAGATTATAGATTTTATAGTTATATAGGTTTCTATGAAGTAAGGATTAAATTTAAGCAGTCTATTTACAATAGATTTAGAGTTTTTTTAAAAGAAAGACTTTAAAACCAGGATATTAGTTCTTATCACTCAGCAGTGAATGTTTGTCTGGAGCTTGCTCCCACATATGCTTATCAGAACCTTCAGAACTATTCCTACTTAAGCTGCCACCTTTCTGGATTTGTGACAGATGCAATGCTTCCAAAAGAGAAAAAGGAGCAAGATTCACTTCTTTGCTGCACCCCAAGTGGTTTTCTGGGTTGGTGACACCCATTTGTTCCTGAGGGTGTGGGTGTTGGACCCCCAGCCATGCAAATCAGAGTAGTGCTTGCTCTGAGCATGCTGAGCAAGTTGTATGGGTTGGTCCCACATTGCTTGGAAGACCACGAGATGTAAGCTTAAAAGATCCCAGGAAATATCCCTTTGGCAACTGCTAGTATAAAAAAATTAAATCTAGTATGTGCATTTTCATTTAAGGCTGCTGTTTTTCCTGGCTCTGACTGCTTTTTCTGCCTTGGTAGATTTTTGGATGGCAGAGCTCAGTTTAGTGTTTTTAGGTGTCTATAGCCATCCAGTTTGGCTGTTTCCAGCACAGACTTTGATGCTTCTGGGGTTTTCAAAGCAGCAGCAGTCCTCAGGTGCCACTGCCCTTGATGTGGTGTGGTGTGCTTGAAAGCCACGTGCAGGTTTTCTGTAAATGCACCCTAAGATATGGGTGTAGCAGAATGACTGTCAGGTATTTGGGACCAGGAATTTATTAGAGATAGCAAAAGCAGGGGATCTGAAACCATGAGTCTGAGCAGCTCTCCATAAACCACTGCTGGTTTGGAAACCTCTGGTGTTCCCTTGTGAATTCAGCTATGTGTGTTCTTCATCCAAACAATTGGTTTTTTCTTGGCCTCTAGCCGCTCCTATTTGTTAGAATTGTGTCCTTTAAATGCTGGGTTTTAAAAACAATTTCATGTGACCACTTTTTGTGCTTTCCCTGTTCTGTGCAGTCTAATCATATATTAAAAATACAATTGATGTTTTGGAGTTGACAACCTAGGAAAGGGAGCAAGAGTTTACTTTTTAGAATTGCTTCTTGAATGGGCTCTGGTGTCTGATGAAATGTGGTTTTGTGTGTGTAACTGTAAGCTTTTTAACATGTTCTAATATCCCAGAACCGGGTCTTAAAGCTTGACACCCTTGATGTTTTATTATGGCTGAAAAACTTGTTTAAGGGTTATATTTATAACATAAAAATGTTATAAACATTTTTATACTTTCTGTGGAAATAGATCTGTGTTCTGGAAGAAATTTATGGTGTTATCTCTGGAATCAAAGTATTTATTTTCTTGATTTAGATTATCTTTTTACATCAAGTCTGGTCTCTACTTTTCCTTGTCAGTGTGTGTCTTTAAACTGTTAATTACACTGACCTTTTGCTGGACAGATGGCTAAATAGATTGCAGCAGTTGTAAACCCTACTGTACTGCCTTGCAGTGTTTTCATTATGTTCATAAAGCCATCAGGTTATAGGGTGCCTTTTTTTTTTTTTTTTTTCAATCTAATCCACATTCAGACATTTCAGATGAACACTGTCACTATTGATATTAAAAAAAAAATATGATCTAGTCAGAAATGCTTGCCTGTGGCAGTTGTTTCTCATAGCATCCCTACAGGTACTCTGGCCAATAAATGATTGCTCCCATGTGACAGGACAATGGCTGCCCTTGTAATTAAGGGTAGTTACTGCCAGCCCTTGTGTATAAGCTCAAGATCATGAATAAGTGCCTCATGTTTCTATTTTATTTCCTTCTAATTTAGTATTGCCATTGAGAGCTTCATAGTTTCAAAGGGTTGTCCATCTTATACCTGCTGTACAAGTTTATTACTATGCACTAGCCTACTGATTACTTTCCTTCCTCAGAACTTTAGTTCATTGAGGGTATGAGTTTAAAATATTTCTGAGTTTTTAGAATGCTTCACCAGAGGTTTAATTGTTTGCTACAGAGGCATGCTAAGAGGCATGTCTGATAGCCTACATCTTATGAAAGAGTTTTGAAATCTAGGCCTCCAACTATTTACTGTGAGGGTACAGAAACAGTGGAACAGCTCAAACCTTTCCTTTTTGCCATGAAATTATTTGTTTTGTAATAGATTTCTTAAAATCAGGTGAGAGACAAAGTTTCATTGCTGTAAAAGACACTCTAAATTTCATTTTGGAATTTGAATAAAATCAAAACATCAGTATATTTGAAAGAACAAGTTTTCTGGGATTGCTTGTTTCAGAATAATAAAGATGTATGACCCAGTTATATGTACTAGGTGCTAAGTTCAATTTGCTTTCTGTTGTAGCAGACCATGGCTTTGATTTCAGATGTTTTACCTTGAGCATCATTGCTATCCAAAGGAGAGAAGCTTTCTGGAATTGTGGCAGAATGCCAACAGGACTCAGACCTGCAGAAGGTGCAGGCTGTGCTCATGTGACTGCTAAAAGCTCTGCTGGGGTGTCTTGGGGCTAGAAAGTGGAGAAAGAAACTGGCCTCAGCTGTAGAGCACAGCAGGACTGTGTGAAGCATTCAGCAGCACTGAGGGAAGGCAGCCTTTGTCCCCCCCGGGCCGGTTCTGTTCCTGGACTGTGGTGGCAGTGGCCACCAACTCCTTGTGCCAGCCAGAACCCCCTGTAGTGTGATGGCCTTGGCCAAGCTCACAATATAATGGATCAGAGGGCTTGGAGGATCTATACTTATGTAGAGTCTCTATACTGAAGGATACTTCAATTTTACTATGCAGTTCATGTTAAAGTTAACTTGATTCAGCAATTGCATTGCAGTTATACTGACCTTGCCCAACACTGGCTGAAGATGATGGGACTTAACCAGTGGTACAGTAAGTGATAGGGGTTGTAAGCTCAGTTTAGAATGATAAACAAAAAGAAAAAAATCTGTTTTATCATATGCTGGTGCTTTCAACCCCAAAAATGTTATCCTTATTGGCTATCAAATTAAACTGTAGTTGAAAAGAAGCCATTAGGTTTGTGTTCCCATCTTCAAATCTAGTCTCTTTTAATAAATAAGAAACCAACAGCACATATGCTAACAATATTTTTTAGGAATTATTTGCATTGAACATATGTAATTCTTTGGGCATTGAAGGGAAAAAAAATCACAAAAAGTCACAATAGCTCTGATTGTTGTCTTAGAGCAAAAAAAAAAAAAGGGGGGGGGGGGGGGGAATGAAGCTCCTGTGGAGATAATTGAAGCTGAAACATTTCTTGTGCTCTTGAGATGAGCTGCAGAAAGCAAATGATATGGAAAAAAAACAAAGGGGGAAATGTCATGTGTCAGCTCTCCTCATTTTCTTCTTGGCTGCATGCCCAGTCTCTAAACTCATAATAATCTTTGCCATGGCAACAATATCAGTGAGGTGTTTTCCAGTCCAGAGTGTACTTCTTGCTGCAGGTTTAGGGAGTAGAGATTTGGAAACTGTTTGTCTGTAGTCTTATACTTCACTAAACATGAGCCTTTGGAAGAAGTGGGTATTCTATGTGATCAGGAAGGTTAAAAAAGAGAAAAAAAAAATGGCCTTCAGAAAAGCAAGTGGAATGAGCTCTGCATTAAATTTGCTTTGCACTTTTTCCTATGGAAAAGAGCTACAGCCATTCCACGCTTGGAAGGGCATGGAAACAGGACCAAGCTGTGGGTTCTCTGATATTCCCTGTTGAAGAGAGCCACAGTATTGTTTAAAGCAACAGACTGAGGAGCAAAAGGGTGACAGAAATTCAGTAAGAGAACAGCTGGTACTAAAGAATTTAAAGTTATTTAGACACATGAATTTTCTATAGACAGGGCATTGTATAATCTTAACCTGTATTCTTGCATTGAATATAAAACCTGGGAAAACAAACTTTTGAAGAGGCAAGGATACAGCTCTTATCTGCAAATGGATTCATGCTGAAGCTATAATAATAAGGAAATATTCCTTTTTGCTCCCATGTCAATTCATTGAGGAACTGCATTAGTGAGGCATTATTTCAGAATCAAATGTCCTGAAATTCTGTAAAAACAAATTCAAGATTGCTTAGTTTTCAATTTGTACAACACTGTTTTGGTGACAAATCCAAAACACACCATGTCAGGTCCTCTGAGGAAAGTCGACTGTAACCCTGACAAAACCAGCACAGTCCTCTCATTGCCCCCCTCTTAGCAGTTGTGTAATTGCAATTATTCAAGGAAATATTCAGTAAGCTGAGTTAGGCAACAGAAGGATGAGAAAAAAAAAATGCTCTTTTGCCAATAGAACCATCTCCTTACGTGGTTTGCGATACAGTCACAAATAGCTGTATCTCCATGAGTGAGGCAGGACTGGTTCATCAAGCTGCTACTCATCAAGGCTGAGCCTAACAAGCATTTCTCAGATCACAGGGGCGAAGGATACACCACCACAAAAAAATAGGATTTATTTTTGAGGTAGAAAATGTATTCAGTATTTGCAGTGCAATATGATTGCATATTTTGTTCAACAAATATGTATTGGGTTGAAATTGCAATTCTTTGTTAATTTTTGCATTACATTTCCTTGTTAAAAAGTGATTTTTCTCATATCTGAACTCAGAATACTGTGCCTCAGTGTAACTGAGTGTTTCTAATTTGGACATAGCAGCTTTTTAACATAGACTACAGAAGCAAATATTCTTGTTATTGCTGCTATTTACCTGAAGCACAGGTCTGTTTTAAGAGCTTTGGATATGGACGTGAAAAACCTGCAGAAAAATCTGTGTCTCATTCTGAGATGTCATGTGCCTAAAATGTACCCAAAGACGATAATGCATTATGCCTATTTGGGAACCTGTATTCTCAAAGGCAAAACAAACAATAAAGACTTGTTAATCACTTTGAGATTCAGTGGTAAATAATGCTATTTAAAAGCTAGGTATGCTGGTGTGACTCATTAAATTAATTTATTCAAGCATAAAGCTATGTCATTCTGTAATAGGTTTTCTTTCTAAGAATCCATGGGTAGCTGACATTATTTTGAGTTAAAATTATTATCTTTTGACCTGATCAAATCTTCTTTAAAATTTTCTTTGTCTTTATCTTCACCAGCATAGGTACTAATCTCATTTCTTGACTGAAATCTGCCAGTTGAGGGAGATTTTGATTTATTCACAGCCAAGCAATGGAATGCCTGTATCTGTTGGAGGGCAGATGCACTCTCCTGTGCCCTGCTCTGTCTCGTTTATGATATCCTCTCCTAAATACTGTCAGATGGTGCCATATTTCCCAGTTAACGCTCCTCTCCTTTGGAAAGGAACCCAAGCATTTGAGCCAAAAGATGATGGGAAGCAACAGATGTACCTTAGAGTTTACTGGTTTCTAACACAGTGACAGCTTATAACTCAAGACCATGTAAATGCATTTTATTAAGCTTGTCAATTCCCAAATGTCTTTGTCACCCTATTACCTGTTAGTGCTGAGGTAGCACGTAGAGGTGTTGGTGGGGATTAGGGCTTCAAATATTTTAGCAAATGTAATTTAAAAGGTGGTGTATATATAGTTAGTAGTTCAGACTGACCTTTCCAGGCAGCAGCTTCAAATCTAAGCTCCTTCAGAATTGCAGTAGCATTAGAAAACCCACCCCCTCCAAAACACCTGTGTGCGCTTGTGTGCACTTAAAAAGTATAGTTCTACACAAGGTATTAAGAGCAGTGCTGCATGTTTAAAACTGTTCTCTTTCTTACACTTGGAGTTTCATTCTTATTTTACTAGTTTCTTTGCAAGTCTGAGCTAGTTCCCTCCAGAAGAGTCAAAGACATGCATTCACAGCAACAAAGCATTATATCATTGGTGTGGCCACAGCAGAATGAGACAGTATCAGAGCCAGGAAACCTGGATTGGTGGCAGAGCTTGGCCTGGGTCAGTACAATAATATAAGGCTTTATGATGCTTCGCTATGTGATATTTATGTCCCAATAGTGCTGCTGCTAGTTTAGATATCTCCACATTGCCCTTCATTTTATGATAGAGACATACCCAGAAAAATACGATAGTCTGAGGTATTATTTTGACTGCATATATTTCAGTCCATGATATAGA
The DNA here is from genome assembly GCF_963662255.1 of Cinclus cinclus. NCBI lineage: Eukaryota > Metazoa > Chordata > Aves > Passeriformes > Cinclidae > Cinclus > Cinclus cinclus. Next base: position 11,734,140 of record NC_085053.1, on the reverse strand, counting down.
TAGTTCTAGCAAGGAACACTAAAATTTTGTATTTTGGTATTGCTTCTTCTTGGAGGGAAAAACTTCTCTAATTTTAACTTGTAAACTTCTAATGATGATACAGAATTAGATGGGAAGAAAAATGACAGTTTTGTTTTATAGTAATGTTCTAATGTTCCAGCTTTGGTTCTGATGCATTTCTTATTTACTGTTGACATCCTTTCAATGATGACCCCGGTTTTGGCTTGAAAGATTCCTCCCTGTGTATTGCTGCAGTGGTATTAGTTCCACATTCACAGAGACCAGGGATTCAGGTGTGCTGTTGTAGGGAGGAGCTGGGGGACAAAAACTATCACCTTGTATTGCTTCTGGTGAAAAAATTTCTGAATCACATCAGAAATTGAAATAGTATTTTTAAATTAAATGGAAAGAAAGTGAATTTGTAGCATGGATACCTTTGATTGTAACGTATTCTTAAAATAGAAAGTCACGGGTTTGTAATATTTCCTTAATATCCTGTCAATACCTTGATAGTTAAAAATGTTATCCAATGTTTGGGTCACACACAAAGATTCACAGATTTGGCATTGCTGCATCTATTGCTATATCAAGTAAGAACAAAAGTTTTTTTGTTGTTGTTGGGTTTTGTTTTGTTTTTCTTGTGCAGCTATTTGAATTCTTTGCTTTTCTTGCAACAAACAAGAGAGAATTGTGACAAACCCCTCCTAGCTTCTAGCATTTACCATCTTATGAACAATTCTTTAAAAAGGATTATTGACACTTATAGCAAAGTGCTAGGAAGACATAATAAAGCTCAGGGCTGCCCATAGAGGTGGGTCACCTCATTAATGCTTAGCACCCTTAACAATGCATTTTATCAAGATGTGTGGTTTGCACAAAGTAGCCCAACAACTGTAAATTGCAGTTGTTCATTGCTTGTTGGTAAAGGAGGCCCCTGACCTCTAGTAGTTCCTTTTTATATCCCTAAAGGTTGAATTCCTTTCTTAATAACCGTTTTATGCCTTTTGAATTATAAAAGGCCTGCATTTGGCCTTTGGTATTGTCAGGAGAAGTGCTTTGGTCTGTTTTGGAAAAGGCCAAGGATCACTGTCTTAGTGGGAAAAATTGCCTCAGAAAAGTTCTTCTTTATTTATATTATGTGTTTTCTTATGATTTGCAGTTTCAGGGAAGTGTATCAATTTCCTCCTTGTCTGTTTCCTCTTTTTCACTCCAAGAATGAAGACAAAATTGAGTTTTGAGCCTGGATGGTTTGCTAATTGTTGTCTCAAGCTTGTGCTGTTAACTAACAGGTGCTGGTTAGAATGGATCTCCAGTGAGATTGTGAATGACACACATTATCTGGGCCGTGATAGGGATTTTGCTTCATCTCTGGCTTCTGCTCATAATTGTGTTCTATCATTTTCTACGTGCTGCATATTCCTTCAAGCTAATAAAGCAGCTCTTTGCTATGCATGACACTCTCTGTGGTGTGGCTGACTGATAACTGCAGCATTTTAAACCTGGCACTACATGATTAGACCTCCTGCCAGGTCCTGGTTATTTGTCAGAAATATTTCTTGCCACTGGAACTTCAGATGGATGGAAAGTAATTTTATAGGGTCGTTGCAGACTTATGGGATGTAAAGTGCTGGGATCCATCACAGCTAAGGCATTACCTACAAAACTTATGGATGTGGAGATGTGAGCTCCTATGAAACCCCCACTAAAGATACATTCCCCATGATACTGTGTCATTCTGTCTGTATCAGGTATGAAATCACTTCACCTTTACTCTTTGCTGTAAAGGAATTTATCTAGCTGCTGAGACTTTTTTTTTCCCTCAAATATAGATGCACCTTAATGTGAGGCAGGTAAGATGTAGTTTGGGGAATATAGGATGGCTATATTCCTGTCTTTGATGGAAGTGTGTTATTGCTTTTCATGCAACTAGGCCCATTTTGTGCCTTAAGGAATAAATATCTTCAAAGGCACCCTTATATATCTTTAAGATAAAGAGTAGACTTGGTAAATCTCATTCAGTAGTGCCTGTTAGAAAATCTAAACAATGTTGGAAAAACTCTTTTTCCTTTACCAGGCTGCCTTAAGCCCAAAAGAAGCCCACTAAAGAAACCACCTCTTTCCTCTGATATTCTAGCTCAGCTGAGCTCTCCAGTCTGAGTTCCCTGAAATATGAAGGCAAGGAAATGTGTGGCAATGTATTCTATGTAGGGAAGTCTGTCTGCCTTTTCCAGGCCATACTTGTTTAGTAGGGCTTGTGAAGTTAAATGTAGGAGCTAGTTGTCCACTGAAGAAGACAAAGGTGAAGGAGAAATGTTTCCTTTATGCAAAGTATTTAAAATGTGTGCTTATCTCTTGTTAAGCTGCTTGTTTCCTAGTATATGGAAGTGTTTTAAGAATATTTATTTTCCTTGGAAGAATGGAACTACTCACTCCGACTTCACCAGGGATGACATTTTGTGGTGTGATGACCCCTTTGCTTATGACTGCCAAGACGGGTGTGTTGAAGGCAACGAAGTTTCTTTAGTAAACTCTTGCACTTGCTTCATTCTTGGCTTATGCAGATAATCAAGAAAACAAGGAAAGATATGTTAAATAAGATGTAAAAAAAATCAGTTATGCTCTGCTCCTATTGGTGAGAGGTTCTACATAAATATTTTCACTTTAGCTGAAAAAAAAAAGCATGAGTATGTTTCACATGATATGGGACATGAATCAAAGCAATGCAAGTTACCATGATTCACCATTTGTTTTATGGTTTCTGTGTACTGTTTTCCTGCTAATCCCGCATCAGCCTAAGTAGGCTCCACATCCACTCTCAGACCAGGTATTTTTAAAAGACAAGCATTGCATCAGAAGATTTCTCTGGAAAGAAACTGGAGAAAGAAACAGGATAACAAGTTATGAAGACACCGAGAGGTCTTTGGGGGAATCTGCAGTGTGCTGAAACAGAGACTGACGTGACTTGCTTGATTTCTGTATAGTGACTTTTTCTTGTCTTTCACTCTGTTCTAATGTAAAAGGAACAAGTTTTGAAAGGCAAGCTTGAAAAATAGCACGTTGGTCCTGTTTAGTAGTTTACAATCCTGGATAAAGCAAGGTGCCAATAAATAAATAGCAGAGAGTGTGAGAATACAGAGTAGAGGCTATACATGTGCATGAAGAATCTACTTTACAGTAGGGCATGCAGCCCAAACCTTGCCTTGCACAGGAGAAAATTCTTTACCTTATGGGTGCAGATATCCTTCATTCGTTAACAGAGTATGTAAGTGTTTCTTGCACATGCTGAAGGCAAAGACTTTTAGGAGGAATGTAATATACTCATAAGCAATACTCACATCATCTGTTAGGGACATCTGGGAACACCTAATACCAAAGTAAAAATGCAAGGTTGAACAGCAGTGGAGGATCTGTGAGTATGAAAGACTGTTACAGAGGCAGGCATAATTTGCCCGTGGTTACTATGCTCTAACCCAAATATCTAATTTTCCCTGCTTTTCTGGTTGGTATGTTTGTGAACAGAAGGGATGGAGAATAACACACTGGCAATAAAATAACTTATTTTCCCTGTAAGTGTAGGTAATTTTATAAGAAGTTAGGTCAAAGACTGAGATTCAAAAGTTTGGAACATTTGACCTCTGACTGTCCATTATCACATACTTGAAATTGGTTTTATTTTCAGGGGCATCAAGGGCAGAGATAAATATTTTTGTTTTCATAATTTGTAATCCATGATGGATTTTGAAACTCGAGCCAATATTAATCTCATTTTGCTGCAAGAACCATTTTCATGTTAAAATGATACTCCAGTTCATGATATTTTTTCATTATAAGCTCTTTGAATCCTAAGAGTTGCAGAGCAAAATAATTATAGTAATTTGAGGAGTCTTAGTATGTGAAACAATGGGCTTCTGAATTGCCTCATGGTGGCTGGGAAAATGAAATGATTAATGTATCTACTTGAAAAACATTTTATAGGATATGTCTGACCATGAAAGAGAAAGTAGGAAATAAGCCTCACTTCTCTTTAGACAATAATGTCTGTTTTTTTTCTCTTCGGTGAGAGGTAATCAGTTTGTGTTGGTTACTAGGTGGCAGATGTTGCACAAACATAGAACAAAGGCAGGATCCCTGTCCCAAGGACTTTATAATCTGTGTACAAACAAGCAGCAGGTGGGTGCAGCAGATGTGTAAAACCAGAACAATAAGAAGAGAGGCGTCAGCACTGGTGGGATCAGAGCTGACTGTGGGTTGTTCAGGTTTAGATGCCATTGTGGTGAATGGCTATTTGGGAAGACTTGGAAGAGTATAAAGGGTTGTTCTGGAGAATCCTAATTTACTGGTTACTTATGCTGCAAAAACGTCATTAGCAATTCAAAGCAGAATTCAAATGCAGGTTTGACATTCTGTTTCCTCAGATCTCGTTGGTAGTTTGAGGTAGAGCTTTATGGAATGACCTGTAAGATTAACCATCAGTGTCTCAATGCTAGTAATCATCTAGATAAGATTGCAGTATGCTTCTAATAATGACATAATTTGCAATTCTTACTTGCAGCTGTTAATAGTTTATCTTTCTGAAATCTCTGGTCATATCATGTGTCATGCAAGTATGTGTTTCTGAGTTAATATACAAAATCTGGTCAATACATAATAGGATTAAGGAATATCATGTTTAGTTATTCTGTTATTGTGGCCAGAAGTATGGTTAATTGCTTATTATTAAATAAATGCTTATGCTGAAATTCTCTGACTAATTTTCATCCTCTTCTGTCTTGTCATACTTCCTTCTTTTTCTCTTGCCATTAGACCTCCTCTCCATCCCTTGCTGAAATGAACTCTTTCCCTGTAAACAGTGGCCATACCTGACATTTTTACTCTGATTTTAGAGTACTCACAAAATTTATTTTCCCTTACAGCTGGAAAGTTGTCTATTCCATCTGTTTAGTATTTGTGACACATTTACGTTTAGCACATGAAAATATGTTTTCTGAAACAGCTGCACAATTTGGTAATAATGCCTTTTAGTACTAATAGAACCTTTTACCTTTGGATTTTCCTACTGATATATGAAAAATAAATCTGTAAAAAACAAGCTGTAAGAGGCAGAAAAGGGAAAATATTCTGCTACTTCCTTGGAGTTGGCTTTGATGCCTTTTGAAAGCCACAGTGAGTTTAGTCCTTTTTCCATGTCTTATGATTAGTGTCACCACTCAACAGTTAGAGCTGTCTATTGCAAGATATTCAGCACTGAAGTCTCAGAACTATGGATTGTTGGAAGTTGGAGGAGATTATTCAGGGGAAGCATCATTCCACATTTATTCCATTTCAATGCTTTTGCTGTTGTAGAGGAGAGAAGACTAAATGAACTTCTGTTCTGACCCACCAAGGCTATTATGTCCTTACTCAGTGTACACTGGTGGGAGCAAAAGAATATTTTGAAGTTCTATGGGAATAGAGAGATGAAAACTTTCCTGTAATATTTTAATTTGATTGTATTAGGGTTACTCTGTCACTTCACTAAATGGTAACTTCTTTTGCCGAATCTAATTACTAATTAATATAGTTATTAAATGAGGGAAAGCAGGGGAAATTAAGAATCTTGGAGATTTTGAGCCCAAGGGATCTGGTGTTACGGGTGAGGTCTATGGTATGTTTGGGGAGTCCTTATTTTTCCAAGCCTCAGTTTCTTGTCTGAAAATGTGCATTATTTTATTTCCTTCCTAATTTCCTTTGTTTATTGGGAATTCAGATATGCAACTAATTTTATTAGCCATGACTTCAAGTGGGGCCTGGAAGCTCACATTTCATTATAACTGCTTATATTAAAGGACAGTGCTTCACCTGTTATTTAGGGCATACAGTGTAGTCTCTGTTAAGTTAAGGAGTCTAAGGGCATATTTTAAGGTATTTTTACAAATATTGAACTATGTGCTATAATTTTAATACTAAGTATTGCTTTTTTATTTTTTTTCCTGAGGGAAAATGAATGCATTCAGGTCAGCTCAATGGGAATTTTATCTGAGTAATGACTTCAGCACTAAGTCTAAGGGGACATTTTCCAAGAAAGAGGTTTTTGGTGTAATCACAGGTTACAGGATTAGGATCTTCAGGTAATAGTAGCACAGACTCTGTACTTGAAAAGGAGCAATAGTTTTAATTCTCTATTTCTGCACTTTTGCTATTGATGCTAAACTTTAGATTTAAACTTTTGCTGCAGTGTATTAAACATACTAATAGTCACTGCAGAATCTATTCTGTTTGGCCAGATTCAAATGCTCACAAACACCAGGCAATAAAGTGTGAGTGACTGCTCTTTTTTTCGAGTGTAACAGCAAAAGGAAAGAAATAAAAAGCAGGTAAACCTCTTTAAGCACACATTTACACACACTTTTAGCCTGTGTGGCAGAGACTTTTGTATTCTCTCTTTGCTTACCTGTGTCCATTTTTATTGGCACTTAGAAAACAGAATTCCCACTCAGCTCAGTGCCAGGGCTTTAAATGTATTTGCAGTTTTGAACACAATTGGATATATTGGTATCTGGCATAACATTAAATTACTTTCAGTGAGAGTAACAGCTGAAGCAGATTGATACCATGTTGAAATTACTAGGAAGTTTTTAATTTTTATTTTATACTAGTCAAAACTTGTGGAGCATGCCAGGATTTTACCAGCCCCTTGTCCATAAAATTAGATGGAAATCATATTATTCCTTTAGGGATTTTTTTTTCAGGATTTCATTATGTATTCTTACCACCTTTATTCCGTGTGGGTGCATTTTATAATGTGTTTTCAGTGGTACATGATATTTGTATTCCAGTCAGTATCTACATCACACTCAGCTGCTCTGTTGCAGCTGGGAATACTGCAGAGGAATTACTGGTGCACTGGGCTGTTGGCAAACTGGCTGGGGGCACGACAGGAGAAAAAGCTGCAGTCAAGGGATTTTTGGTTCTGAGGTATTGCTGGAGAGAGCAGTGAACAGGGTCTTAGGAGATCTGGGCTTCTGATGTGCAAAATAAGTAAGGAAAGTGACTGGGAAAATGAAGAAGAGACTCTCAGCTGGGAGACATTTCTTAGGTCAGTTTTCCCAGCTATCTCTCAGCAGCAGTGCTGCTTAAAGAAGTGGGATGTTGTTCTGAGGGTGGGAGGGGAAGAGTATGTGAAGACAGAGGCAGCTTACTGTTGCAGCTGGTGCCAGGGTTAGTCTAACCCCGGTAGCCAGAGAAGTCCTGGATAGACAAGTCTCACCAGGAACAGCCTGTCCTGAAATCCTAGGCAGTCTCAGCTGCAAGGTACCAAATGCAAGCAAGGCCTGGGTTTCAGGCCATCAGCTCTTTTAGTGATTGCAGCTCTGAGTGATTTCAGCTTAGCTTGCAAGGTACCTTGGCCAACACTGGGATGAGTGACGGGAAGTGTTGCATGGAGGTTCCACAGAGTTCTTTATTGTCTACTGCAAAGGGGAGTCCAGGGACAGCAGCATTCTGCTGAACTGGGCAGAAGCAAGGGTTTTTATAGGGAAGGTATGGCTTGGCAGAAGGACCAATGGTTTAGGACTGAGGAAATATGACCAATAGTTTTACAAGGAGATAAATTGGGGTTCCAAAGTGGGGAGAAAGGTGTCTCAGCCCAGTGACTGTGACTAAGCAATTCTTATCCAGGGAATAGCTCTCCATGGTGGCCTTATGAGGGGCCCTGCTCCCTCCACAGATTACTAATGTGGAAGAAGCTGTCAAGCTCCATAAATTTAAATATCTGCTCCCAATTCTGGTTAACCTTCTACACATACATGGTGTATGCAAACAATGACTTTGGGGAATCTCATGTGCTGGAAATATAGAAACATAATATCTACCAGAAGAGTTCTCTTCTCACAGAAACTGTCAATCATCGCCTCTTTATGCTTGATGTTATTCAAACTGAATGTGATGCTACAGTTTCTTTGGAAGCTTCTGTTCAGAAGAAGAGATCCTGGAAATGCTGGATTACACTCAGACCTGTAGACTGCCTGATTTGTATTCCAAAATGGAAGAAATTATAAAATGTACTTATTTGGAGGGGACCTTCATCCCCCCAAATCCTCTTCTGAAAGCAGTGCTATTAATTGAACAAGGGAACAAAAAAACCCCAGTGTTCGAAAACGTTTATTCAGCAAGAATTGTTTTACCAACTTTGCCCTCTACAGTTTGAAATCCCACTAGTGAAAGTCCTCTTCAGTATCTGTTTGTAGCCTATTGGTTTAATAGGGCACCAAGAATTTCTACTTTCTTTGGAAGATCTTTAACAGGTCTCTATGTATTGGGAAAATGTTGCTGACCCTGGCATAGGATGGTCTGTGTTTCAGTGGGAAGAGCTGTAGTGTGATGATAGGTGTTTATTCTGAATGCTTTCAAAAGGGAAGTGAGTTATTATGAGAACTGTATCCCCTGTTACTCTTAAGTGAGCCTTTATATTGCAATGCTGTTAGCTTCATCAATTACTGTATTATGTGGGGTGTGTAGTTATGTTTTGGTGTGTTTTTTTGAAAGTTTTTGTTATAATTGTTTTGAACTGAGATGTTTGTGAACTTATTTGAGTATTGGAGCTTCTATAGGACTGGTTTCTTTCAGTGGCGCTTGTGCACCCAAATGCTTTTTAAAAACCCTGATCCCAGGTACTTTTGTGTTTCTTTAAGTTTTTGAATGCCTTTACAAATAGGATTTCAAATGCCTACTTAGCTCTGTTCTGCTCCCATCTTGAAGTGCAGAAGCAGAGGAAACTACTGGAGTGTGCTCTCGGGGAGATTGTTGTGGCTGTCTCATCAGAGATGCCCTAGAGCCATCTTAAGAGCCTACTGAAGTTGATGGAAAGAACCTCTTTAACCTTGTAAGCTTTTTATTTAGCTCATGAGCTTGTCAGGCCTGTAGCTGTCACTTCATTTTATATTTGTACAGTTTTGGGCACCACAAGACTATTCAGTGATCTCTGGACACAGTTGCAGAAATACAGAGTTAACTTAAAATATGTATTTTTCCTTCATTATTTATTTTATTTCTGTTGTGGTACTCACATTGCTGGACTTATATGCTAACAATTTAGAGAGGCAGTAGAGCAGTTCAGCTTTCTGGTTCCACTCTGGTGGCTTTTAGGTTCCGGAAAGCATTTTTGAGGTCACAAGGTTGCAGTTTTGGAAACCCATGAAACTACAGTATCTCCTTTTACTATAGACTGGAATTCAAGTAGGCTGTGTATTTTATCACCTACCTTGCAGTGGAATGGCCACTGGTTCTAAGAAAGGTATGGCTGTTGTGGGAATCTCCTGGAAGCAGAGAGAGAAGCAGGGTCAGACTCCTGGCCTGTGCAGCAGCCTCTGGAGCAGTGGGTGATTGCCATGACTCCTGGACACTTACACAGTGTGTACTGTTCTAGAGAATATTATCTGTGTTGGAAACAGTGTGCTGCCGTGGAAGTGATTGGGATTTAGGAAGCTGTCATCATGCTGCTGCCCTGTAACAGAATCAAAATGCTTCATCTGAGTTTCTCTAAGGACAAATGCTCCTTTAGAGCAAATGATTCGTAGAAACTTCTGAACCCCCCATGCTCTGGTGATTTTTTGCAATGGTGAATGCTGATCAGGATGTGGCAGGGAATGAAACAAATGGGGGAAAGCCAAGTTTTGTGCCCATGCTGCTGTAAGTTTTGGCAGCTTGTAAAGAAGATCAGTGTCTGTGTAGCAAGATAGGGAGAGAAGACTGAAAGGAAACAAAAGGAAATGTCTAAGGCAAGACCTCCAGCAGTTTAATATGCATAAACCTCCAGACTGCTCTGGAAGCAAGGGGCCAGCCTCCAAATGCTTAGTGTGTTCTTGGGCTATGTGCTAAAATAGCTGTGCACCAAGCTGTCCTGGCATGCACCACTGTGGCTGAGGCTTTGCAGTGCTGGCAGGCAGTGAAGGCCCTTTCACTGTCTCAGCTGCCTCCAGGCAGTGGGATCGGGCTGTGAAGTCAGTAAGGATGCGTACATTCACCATCCAGATCTCCCATGGATTCAGACCTAGGCCTTTCCCATAAGCAGGTAGGACTGTCTGTCTGGATGAATTTTTGGCTCTCAGATCTTGTACATCTTGTTCAGGTCATTGTGAGCATCCACAATGTTAAACATCCATGTACTGAAACACACATGTCAAAGCAGCTAATGCAATAGGTTTGCACTTTACTTCTGTAGTAACTTTGCAGTGTTCAGCACAGCAGCTATTTGTAACTTGAGTCTGACACAATTCCCTATTATGCATTATAAGGATGCTTACATATTGCCTTATAATAATGCTCATATAATCATATAAAGTGCTGGAAAACTTGAACACATTCCTCCAAATAACACTTCATTCAGCAAAGGAAAAGAGAAGCTGAAATAGTTCTTCAAATCTCCAAAGAATGTAGTAATACAGTTTTAAATATTAGGAATTTCATGAGCCTTGGGGTCTGCTATCAGTGTTTTTTGGATACCAGAGTTAGCAAGTAGGTTAAACAACTTAGAATCCACACTGAGGCAACTATATTGCTTGTAACATGAGGTCTGTCTTTTCTTGGTAAGGTTGACTATCCTACTTGTGGGAAATACTTGTGTTGTGATTTGTGATGATACCAAATAAGTCATGTCTCATTTCATCTGTTGATCATTTAATTTCTGTATATTTTTCTTGCTGCAGTTTCTGCATTAATTAAATATTTGACTTCTGTAAGTGAGTTTTTAGGCTTAGGGACTGAGCATGTAGCATAGTGCTCTCTGTAAACTGGAGTTAAACAGACACATATTGAAGAGCAGCTATCCTTAGATTGACTAACTAGATGGCTGTATTAAAAGTAGTATTAGTTTTTTCTGCTTATCTCAGAAAATGGCACTTGTGTTAAATTACCTTTTAATATTTGCTTCTCCCTTTATATTTATGAACACCTGGTCACAGCTATAGTATGGGTAAACTTACCACATTCTGCCTTCTATTACTTTCACCCAGCTTCTTCGGGGACAAGAGAGTTCAAAGCTTTTACATAAAAGTGAATGGTTAGAAGTGGCTGAAAATAGCCCTACTTTTAAAATGATAATAAAACATAGTAGTGGTGGATCTGGTAAATAAAAGCCTGCATAAAACCCCACTGCTGTGCCCACTGTTTTTCTGCCAGTTCCAAAATTCCCTGAATTCCAGCAGGTGGCACTGAGCAACAGCCTGAAATTTGAATGCTGCAAAAATGGAGAATGATTTCCACTGTTGAAACGGAAAAGATACTGGATTCATTTAAGAACTAAATTACACAGATGTGACAGGTATCTGAAAACATTTCAACAAATGAAACACATTTTTCACAGACAGGTAGCTTCTAAGTCAGCCCTCGAAGGTGACGTTTTCCTGCTCCCTACATTGCCTCTATTTTCTCCCTGGGTGGGTGCTACAGCTTTATGCTGTGATGCAGTGCTGTGCAGGCAAGTGTTGTTGGCTTTACTGCATAAAAAACCAATTCTCTCCGTTAGATTAATAGAAATGCAGAATGTGTTTTGAATAGCTCGTTTTACATCTAGGCCTTTTTTCATGGAAGGCATAATGAATTGGATTGGGATAGGCAATTTAATTTATTACAGCTGTCAGCCAGTGAGCACTGCTGCACTTGATTTGTTTCAGTGCCTCTTGCAGGTTTCTGCCGAGGTGGTCGTCATTACACTTCATTTTGTGAACTACTCAGGTGGGGAGAACATACAAAGGAAAAGGTTACTGGACAGAAGGGGAGCAGAGCTTCCTTTTCCATAGATGTGAGGAAAACACTAGTAGAAAAAAAATTATATTCTGGTTAAGCCATTTTGTTCTGAGGTATACCTTGAGCCCTTGTTCAATTATGTGATATTTGTGGTATTTAACCTAAATATGTCCTGTTGTTCCCTGGTATAGTTTACTTTGCTCTGTAGGAAGGAAATAAATACTTCCTGTAATAAGCAAAACAGAACTGAAAGCCAGATTTAGTAACTTACTTTGTTATTCATTTTCTTACCAGTCTGAATATAAAAATCTAGGTCTTGGATGCTGCTGACAAATAATCACATCTGTGAGTGTGGAGGTTCATTTTCTGCTTCTGCTCTTCTCCAGCCAGGGCATCTGGTCTTCCACTGAAGGGCATTTTTGTCTTTGAGGTGTCCTGAAAGGTCACTGAATTTTAAGGATCCACACAAACTCCTTGAGTCTTACATTGCAAGAGACTGCCAGGTGAAACAAAATATCTTGCAGATGTAGAGCCATGATGGTCCCTCTTGCCTAATTGCAGTTGGATTAACCTGTCCTCCAGAAAAAGGAGGTGGGATGTCTTTCCCCTCTGTCTGGACCCTTCCTGGAAGTCAGTGTGAATGTGCCCATTAGCCCCTGCCATGGAAGGAGCCTACACCTATTCTTGGCTAGTGTTGCAGTGTGCTTGAGCCATACTTGTTCTGGAAGGAGCATGGCTTAGCTTGAGGGAGTCAAGGTGAGGTTTAAAAGGTGAAGGAGCATGCTTCCTTCTCTCCTGTCAAATTTAGGGGGAAAGTAGTGAATAAGAGGTGCTTAGCTTCTGCTGCACATCGTGTGGTGAAGGAAACTGCTGCACAATGTTGGAAGTAAAATGTCCAGGAAACCATCACATCGATAGATGGTGACAACCATGGCTGGACCCCTGGTGGTGAGATGCTGAGGTGTGGATGAACTATATGAGCATAGTGTAAAACTCCCTGAAGTGAAGTGGGCAGAAATATCTTCTTTGGTTCTTATCTCTCCAAGGATTAGAAGAGATTTTTGTAGCTACTCATGTAGTCTTTCACATAGAAAAGGAACATTTTAGATGCGATTTGAGGTGATTTTTGTGGATTAAATAGTAGAAAAAAATCCTGTGGCTGGAAAAAAGAGGGTACTTAAAGTAAGTCCTTTCACTTTGACATACTCATAGCATTTTCACTATTCCAATTTTACTAATTTTCTCATTTATACATGTTAAAATGACAAAAGATGCAAAGGGTAAATCACTCAAAACAAAAACCTTCTGGATTTGTTTGAATAAAGTCTTTTGGATTGAGCAAAAAAGCGTGAAGAGGTTTTAGTTTGATTTAATATAACGTGCTTTGGTTCTGTTACTTAATTATTGTCGTGGAAAGAAATAAATATTAAAAAACCCCAATAAATACCTGATGAAACATCTTAGCTTACTATTTAGCACTGCATTAGTTTTAATCGGGTTAGTTTGTTATTGTTATTGAGAAAGGCATCACTCCTGTGTAGTGTATCAATATAGATAATGTATTTATTGGCATCCTAAGGAGCTGGTTATGAATGTCAGAGAAGGGCAACCCTGCTGCTTCCAGATGTAAATTGAGCAGCTGGTCCTAAGTGTGTAACCAGAGTTGGATAGGTACTGGAGATTTAATATACCAGAAGTCCTTAGCCTTAAGGACTAAGTAATAGTCCTGTAGTAGCAGAAGTTTTTAGCCTTTCTTTAGGTATACTCACCTTTCCTACCATGACTGAGTGCCAGTGCCGTGGAGGAAAATAAAATCCTCCCTTTTCAATGCCTCTCAAAATTCTGGTTATACACTGGGAACAGTGAGAGCCCTTCCTTTCCCTGGAGTGAGCCATGAGAATCCCTGAATTTGAGATGAATTAAGTTTCATATCATGGTGAGAGAAATAAAAGTGCCTTAGCTCTGTAACTCCAGATGCTGCTTTTTCAGTTGCTGGAGAGGTGGCTGCCTCAGTGACCTCTCCTGGCATCACCAGTGCATCCTTCCTGACTGATGGATTGAAAGGTGCACTTTGCAGCCTCGCACGTCAAAACAAACGAAGCAGTTTCAGTCTTTGAATACAGCAGCTAGTCTGAACATAAAGAGAAAAGTGAGTCATAAAAGATGACTTATGCCAGTAAGGTCATCAGGATGAACAGAGCTGAATGTTCTTTTCATAACTTGAAATACTGTAAGAAGGACAGTGAAGAGCCCAGCTCCTGTGTTATGCCTGTGTGATTCTAGCAGATTCTGGTGAAATAAATATGTCACTGTGAGTGTGCTAATTCAGCACAAATCAGAATCTGGACAGAGTTACACTGAGAGGAACTGATTTATGTGAGCTTCAAATCCAACTGGGTGATCTGTGTTCCTAGAGCTTGAATCCAATAAAGATTGTATGTTGTGGATCTTACCAACTTTATCACCAAGTTGCTATGGATTAAAAAAATGAAAACACAAACCCCAACACTTTATTGGATGTGTGCTCCCATGCATATGTTTCCTCTGCAGTAGGCTGGAATTTTTTCCATGAATTTACTGTCAGTTCCCCACAACTCTGTCTTTTGGGAGCTGGTGAGATTATACAGGTGGCATTTTCAACTTTTTCAGAAGTGGAAGAGTGCTCTCTAACCTGGCTGATCAGTGAAGTGGCATGTGAGAAGACTGTGAGGTGATGAATCCTAAATACAGGGAAAATAAATGAGCTGGGTAGGAAGTAGATATTATTTTTGACCTGTTTTATATCTGAAAAGAAAACAACACATTTTAAAAATTTGTAATGAAAGAAGTTTTAAACATCTATCAGATGGATCCAAAACTTGCATTTTAGAAGAATTAAAGACCATTCTTTCTTTGTAAGCTTAAGAACACATTTTCTATATGGCAGATTTTATACAAGCATGTCTAAGTGGTGCCGAACAGTGTTGCAAAGGTCAGTTTGAATTTTCTTCTAGAATTAAATTAAGAAAAATAAGTTGAGGAAGTACTTTGGTTTGTGACTAATTTTCTGTCTTGCTTCTGTCCCCCTAATTTCAGCTACTTGTTTGACTCACAATAAATGGATGCCTGACTATCATCTTTCTATAGGGCAGCAGCCCATGAAGTTGGGTCCACTTTGTTCTCCCTCTGACTTGTTAGAAAGTTATAGTAACCTGTCTCAACTGCAACTGTGTGTTGCAGTGAGTCACTTGTCTTTTGAGTCTTCCCAACATATTAGTTTTGCACTGACGGAATATGAAAACCATCCAGATCTCCCATGTTTTCTGAGATCTTTCATGGTAATTGCAGGCTTGGTCTCAGGAAAAGGACTTCATTTTGGAGCAGGTTTCTGTTAGCTTTCTTCTTTGGAGCTGTGTACATGGGTTATTTTTGTTCTTGTCATTGTTTATCACTTCTGTTGAGCTCTGTGGTAATCCCTGTTGTGTCTTTCACTTAACTTTATGCATCTAGCAATATGAAACTGAGCGGGCAGAATCCTGCACAATGTTAGCAGTGAATTCCAACAATATAGTTCAGTAAGCTCTTAGTAATCAAAACCTATATTTTCAGCATATTATCAATTTGTTTCTTTGAGTACAACAAATCTTACTTTAGCACCTTCTTGAATTAACATTTGAAAAATAAAGGAGACAAATAATACTGAACAAAATATTCTTTTAGCTATGTTAACAGAAATGTTGCATGTTCTAGTTTATTTAATATTGAGACTGTAAGTGGGGATAAATTACGTGAGTAGTTTTATACACACTCAAGGAGGAAGCCAAGGACTGGTTGGAGATGCTGCAAGCCTGTCATTGCACTCCTGTGAGCAGCTGCTCTGTCTGGATGAGGAAGACACAGATGCTTTAATTCTTCAAGTATTTTAGGCTATTTATCCTATATGAGAGTGCTAAGTACTAGAATGGGTTTGGAGATGATTCTGCTTTTAATAGTATTTGAGAAATAGAGTGATGGGATAGGAATGACCCTGGAGCCCTTAGCATGGGTTCTAATTCAAGTGATGCTTGGATTCCAGTCCAGAGAAAAATGACTTGCGTGTCTAGAAATTATGACAGAATTTGAGAGTATGTGCTCCCAATCCATACCACTGAAGAATTTGAATTGCTCCCTGGACAGCTCTGTACTCCTTTGAGTTTCTTTGTGTACACTCCTTGGTTTATAAAAATTAAGAAGAGAGACACAAGGTCACAAATAACAACACAAACTAGTATTCAGAGAAGTAGCTGTGTGGTTTGCTGAAT
Source organism: Cinclus cinclus (assembly GCF_963662255.1). Classification (NCBI taxonomy): domain Eukaryota; kingdom Metazoa; phylum Chordata; class Aves; order Passeriformes; family Cinclidae; genus Cinclus; species Cinclus cinclus. The sequence continues at coordinate 11,718,139 of NC_085053.1, read as the reverse complement.
TTATCTTTTAAGACTGTGGGAATTATATAGGAATATTGATGTCTTTCTGGAGATAGTTGCAGTGTCTGGAGTCTCGTTGAGAGCCTGCTGAACTTGCTGCTCAATCCACCTTTCACAAATACTGCGAAATGAACATCTAAGAGAATTTGGTGAAGTAATCTCATGTTCAGTGCGTTCTGAATGGTCTGATAGGCTGGTTGGGCTCAGGTTGCATGAAGGAACGTGTAGTACATGGCAAAATGCACTGTGCTGTGATCTGGCTGAAGTGGTATTTTAGTGATGAGCAGATAGGGGGAAGTAGTATTGAGGGTCAAGAAGAAAGGTGAGGTGAATCCAATTAGATTTTACTTTCTATTGTTCACAGTTTTGGCCCATCTGCTTCTCTCATAAAAAGAACAGGTTGGCTGCAGATGCATGTGTTGCTGTAATTAACAGTGCAGTGTGATGTGAAGAATTCAGTCAACTGCAGCAGGATGGGTGTCAGTCAAGCTTGGCTTTTTTGGCTTGCTGACATCTTATTGTAAGTGACACTTTCATTAACTCATTTATTGCACCACTACTTCTATAACTGATTGTCAACTAGGAGAATATATCAGGCTTTTTACAGCAGCAATGTGAGTCAGAATTTTTTTTAGCCTTCTCCCTTTTTGTGAGGAAGGCTGAGAATCAGTCCCAGCCAGTATCAGGTTGATGGCTGCTTTGAAACCATTTCCTGTCAGTTTTAAACTGATGTGGCTCCTGGGTGGCTGGAGGATTGAGTGGGCACAGGAATTGATGGTACTAACTCTCTAGCGGGGTTTATTTTTGCATTTGCACGTAAGCTGCTGTTGACTAGTTTTAGAAGTAATTTTATATCTCATGTTGGAATTACTCAGCTGCTTTTTGCCAGAGGCTTTTTTTCTGTAGTTAATTATAGGATTATAATTGCCAATTAAGTGATAAGCCACAAAAGAGCTTGTATTCCTGAACTGCTGGTGCATGTATTCAGAGTATTGTGCAGCACAAGTAGCATAGGAAGTGACATAGGATGCTTATGGCTGTTTTGTACAAGACCTACTTTTTTCTATAATATATTGTGTGTTTATAAAATACAAGATGTGGAAAGGAGGTAGGAATTCTCCTTCCCTGCCCTGCTCTTAGTCAGCCCTTCTTTGTGGTTTAATTTCAGTTTGGGCCACCTGGGGTTCAGTTATCTTGAAAATACTCTGTTAAAGTGAATATGCTGTAACATTCTTAAGTTAAATTACAGTGGTAAGAAATGGAAGTAATAGAGGCATTTTCTATAAATCATCCTTTGTGTTCTATAAAGATCTGTTGCAACAGCTCCAGCTGAGATGCCCTGGAACAAATCAGAATTGACCGTTGTCTAGCATCAAAAATAGTGGGATTAGGCTGAAATGCTTATCCTGAATTTGTTTCTTCTCCAAGTCAGCAGAGCAATTTAACTGGTGTATTGCATTGGAGGAATGTGGCATTTCTTGATTGTTTTCATGGCATAAGGCGGGAAAATAGTTTTCCCGTCTTCGAAATATTTTAGACTTGAAATGTATTAATCTACTTGTTGATCACAAAGAAATGTTTTATCCTGACAAAAAATGTTAAAGGAAAACTTCCTGGTGAGAAACTTGATACAAATGAGTTGCATTTTGTGTGTGTGTATGATAATGAGGGGTGGACTGAGGAGAAGCTTTGTCATTCAGAAAAGTAGGAATGTTCTTTTCTGCAAAAAAAAAAAAATAAGCATGCAGCTTTTATTGTGGACTGCTTCAGTTGTTTCACTTCATTATGAGCAAAATCAATACTAACAAAGTTAAGTTGTAGTAGTGTGACAATAAAGTCACATCCTGATTTAACAGCCAGCCTTCAAAGGCAGGATGCCAGGTTAAAAACCCTCTCAGGGTGCAGGGTGAAGAAATGTACTTGAAGCAAGAATTTATTCTCAAGTACAGTGATAACCATCTGGTCAAAGGGTTATTACTAGTCCACAGTGCCAGCAATATCCAAATTAGCTTGTTATTACAGCTTACCTGTGATGATAATATACATAAATAAGTGCAGACTTTGTCATCTCCATTTTTGACATTGCCCTTTTATTCCCATGCTACTTTAGCCCCTAGGCTGCATGAGTTAGTTTTCCTTGAAAGGAAGAGAAGGTAGTTTTACAGTGAATTGTCGGTGCACTGAGCCCTTTGCTGAGGGAGATGCACTGATGATTTCTTCTCCCATGATTTTGCACCTTCTTCAGCTTCTTTTTTTTGTGATTGCTGAAGCAGTTTGCTCACTTGCTTTTCCTTCAGTGAATGTAAGTGTCATTGTATTGAAGATCTGTTATTTGTGTTATGTTTCACACATGATAGTTATTTATTCTTTGGTACTCCAAAACAGGTTTTAGCCAACTCCTAAACTTGCATGCATGTAGTGATTGTAAATCAGTATTTTGTGATTTGTTTTTGAAACTCTGTGGTCTGTGTTGTCATTCTGTGGTTACTGTTTCAAAGCCTCTGTTGTAATTTTCTCCTTCTATTTTTGGGCTGGTACAACATCTGTTTTTCTTAGATGTCACTCAGGCTGAGGTTAACTCATGTTCTGTGAACACAAGCAAGTCTTGTGTTTCAGTTCTTAGGTCACTGAGAGTTCACTCTAAAAATAAGAGATCCACTAGAAGACACACATGAATAGAGACACAATGCTGTGGTAGCTCCTTGCTACAAATAATCTTCTAGTTATGCCAATATCATTCCTATGTTATAGAAACTGCAGCAGTAAATGATCATATAAAATTGTAGTGGCTAGGCAGTAAGAATTATTATTTGAATAAACGAGTGTGATTGTATGCTTGGAAAGTAGGATATAAAAGATGCACATCCTCAGACATGACTTTTCATCTGTGGAGTTTATTGAAGGGCATGTGGATGATTTTGCTATGTCAGCCATCTTTATTATGCCTTATGAAAAGTAAGGCATAAGAAATGATTTTAGCAAAAAATTTTAACTCTCCTTCTGGACTTCATTTCCAGAATTCTGTAATTTTTTTTATTGTGACTGGTCAGAAACAAGCCTTGTGGAAGGACCTCTAACATCATCACTTCTTTGGCACAAACTGAGAATTTAAGACAGTAAAATTCACAGTTTGACTCAGAATAAAAAGGTTTTTTTATCTCCTATAGTTTTTGACAGGGAGAATGCTTTTCTGTAGATTTTTCACCAACATTAATGTATTATTACAAAAAAAACCCTTTTTGTTAAACAACATTTTCTAGGCAAATGTTTTTCTGTGAAATTCCTGGTCTTGTCAGGTTTAAGAGTCAATTGAATTCCTGTTAAAGGGGATGCAAAGGGCATACAGGAGCTTCAGAGAAAAATTGAGTAAACATTTGAATCAATCAGGAAGGTGGATTTTGAAGGTCATAAACATGTATCTTTTTGAAGTGGTCACAAAGCTCTATAGACTCTTGGGCCTCTGCTAAAGAGCTCGATTTCACGGGCAGATAAATGCTGTCTGCATTGGAACAGTTAAATCCGAGCATGGAAAGCTGAGCACAATTTCTGTATTGTGGAATAATGAAGTGGTATAATTCCAGTTAGATAAACGTTCCTTATCACCAGGTTCTGAAGCCTGGATTTTAATTAATGTAGTGCTGGAACTGAGAGCAGTTCAAGCTAGTCCATTTTAAATGTCTTGAGGAATGGTTTTTGGAAGACAATATTATTGACACCACTTACCAAAAAAAAAAATATCATAAACACAATTCTACAGCGACAATGAAAGAGAAATCACAAGTTCTGTGACATCTTAAAAAGCCCAAACTGTGTCTAATTTTCTCTTGTTTCACAGGTGTTCTTTTTCTTTTTTTGTCTTATCAGTCATGTTTTCACTATTCATACAGATCACATGCTTCCTGTGCAGGTGCTGTGCAGTTTCATCCTAAGCTTGTTTTCTGGCCAAGAGATTTAGGACTGGGATCTAAACCCATGTGTTTGTATGTTTGCATGAATCCCAGATGAGTTTGAAAGAGCTAAAAAACTTTATCCATCAGCTCAGGGAGTAGTATTCATCCACCCACACAGCTGAACACTGCACAAAAAGGGCTATTACTGGAGAACAGCATACGTTCCTGGTTAGGTGTAATGTTGAAGCTGTAGCTCTGACTAATAAATGGAAGGTTAGAGCCACAAGATAATAGGAATAGATAATAGGAAATCTACTAGAACTTAACTTAGGGCTTTCCAATGGGGAGATATAAAAAATGTAAATGTTAGAGGCAACTGACAGTTGCTCTTTTCTAATGATCCCATCTTATTTCAGTCATTTTACACGGGACAATCCAAATGCCCAAAGATGTATCTGATACTGCAGTCAATGCAAACTTTATCTCCTTTTGAGTTTTTGTCAGAAGACAACTTTAATTTTGCTACTGACTTTAGTTTACATGTTTCTACTCTGCTTTTAGGTATGACTTTTGATGTCTAGGGTGACCTGAGCAAGAGCACTTGTAGAGTGCCAGATGAGCTGTTGTGTTTCAGCTCTGCAGAGCCATGATTGCAGCTGCAAATTTGGCACAAACCATCAGGATAATGAGCAATAAGGGCCTGTTGCATTTGATTTCTTGCTGTAGGATACCACCCCACTGTGGGAATAATAGCTTTAAAAGCCAGCAGGAAACCCCATGATTGGCTATTCCATGTTGCATAGCAGAGGCTAAGTGTTTAAAAACTGATAAATGATGTAGTGGGAAAAAATGCCCAAGGGCTGCCAAACTTGGGTCTTTTCTTGCTCACCTGATGCACTAGGTCACTGGCAGTGAGTTCATGGCCGTCACTGAATTCCTTTTGCATTGTTCCTGATGCTTGCATTATTTATTTTTATTGAGCCATCTTCAGGTGAAGTGTAATAATATTTTATATTTTTAGTATCTGTGGGGATGAAATAAATAAACGCTTGGTTGGTTTGTCATTTTCAACTTTCCTGTTTCAAGTCTCATTTTGCCTCTAATTTGATTCTGTGCTTTTTATTCTAGCAATTAACTAATGACATGAAAGCCCAGTGAGTTGGCATTGGCTGTTGGGAGTCACAAATTGCCTTGGGAAAGGAAAAGGTTGGTGGCAAACAGTGATTTGTTAGAAAACCCAACCTTTTGGTGACTTGTACCAGTATGGAATACTTAAAAATGTTATGGAAAAAGTACTTTTTCAAAGTTATACCTCACTCAAACCTCCTCCACCTTCTAAAACCAAAAGTTTAATGCCAGTAACATCACCAAAAACAGAAAAACCTCCCACAGACTCCACGCTTGAAAGTTATATTTTTAAAATGTTATATCTTTAGATAAAAAGAGTGCCTCATCAGATTTCCTAGAGGAAATGAACTTACCAGGTAAGCAGTCAGATGGTTACTGCAAACCAGCATAGCATCACTGATACTAGAAGAGGATGGTTGCTTTACTCCCTCTTCATATGATATGGCAGGTATTTGCCTTGGTACAAGCTGCAGAGAGAAGGATGTGCGTGTCTGGGATTCAGCTTATGTATCAGTTTTGAGGAATTATCCACTGATGTCCTCTTTTTGGTATAAGCATCATACTAGTTACTCCAGAAACTTGCACAGAGCTGTGGTGGTGGTGGTGGTGATCTGTCATGGGCAGAGGAGCCCATTTGAGTGGAGCTTGCTGTAACAGTGGGGCCTACACCTACCCTCAGTTCCATCTGTCTCAAGAAGAATTTTGTCGCAGACTTAAAATGAGCCACAATCACGTCTTGGAATCAGGGACAAATGTGTTGATTAAAGGGAGCCACAGTTTGTAAATAGTGTTCAGTGTTGTCAAACAGGCAGCATTTATTAGCCAGACATTTTCTTCTCTGAGCAATCTGGAGAGGAAATCTCATGTGCTGTCTAGCAAGTGGGAGAGGGACTCTGGAGCAGGGAAGCAGATGGCCAGAGCTGCGTGGGCTCGTGGTGCTGCGGAACGAGCGGAGAGACAGCGAGCCTTGCCTTGGAATGACGAGCAATGGGCGCTGCGGCATGTTTAGCTCCTGAATAAAACTGCTCATATTTCACCAACAGGAATGGCTTTTGTAGGAAATTTGTGCTCTGAAGCATAGCAGTGTAAGGGAATTGAGGCATCCACAGCTGCTGCAAAAGAGTAAAAAGGCATTATGTCATTGGCATGTATTGTGAGTAAATTTATTGTGCCTTCATAGAATAGTGAGAATTCTTTGGCTGAAAAGATTTCATTACCCACAAGCAAACTGTGCAAGAAAGTTCTATGTTATTGAGAATAATTTTTTTACAGGAATTTAATTTCTTTTTCTTTAGTTCACTTTTCAAAAAAACTATTTTTCAGTAACATAATTTAATGATTTCTCCCTATTCATTAACAAGATTTTCAACTTCAAACACATGCATCTCTTTCTTACTGATATACAAAAATATGTTTTTTAATCTTCAAATGAGAATTAGTTTACATGTCAAATTCTTCAAAAATTGGGGAAATTTACTGTTCCTTATTCTTAATTATATCTGAAACCCTAAATAATGCTATTACTTGGTAAATGTGTTAATTTAGCAATAAATATATGAAAAGTCACGACCTACCTTTGTTTAAAAAAAAATTAACCTTGTGGCTGAATTACTCTAAAAGTGCCTAAACATCTAATTTAGAGATCAGTCATACTCTGAATATTAAGTAGAGGGGCTTTAACACAGCAGTAGATAAAGATTGCAGATGTCTGAAAATTCTATTCAGATCCTGAGAACAGACTTGGTTGGTGCTTTTTTCACTTTTGGAAAATGCAAAAGTGTCTTATTGTAGATCTGAGTTACATTGGCAGCTAAATTGTGAGCTGTAAAACGGGTGTCTTGTGTTCAGTATAACAGCAGGGTTTCTTGTCAGTCTAACCAGAGTTAAGCATTTTCTCATGGCTGTTGTCATCACCTGGAATGCTAAGAACGGCAGTGCTGTATTTTTATGACTTTTGGGGTTCAAGATAGAGAGAAATGAGATACTAGATATTATGAATGAAGCTTGGATTAGATTCCTGCTAATGTTTTATTCAAGTTGTTATTAGTGCTGCTACGGTTTGGAGTAATTTATTCTGAGTCACAGAGTGTTGTGATTTATTTCCATTAATCAGTGTAACACCTATATATATGTGGGGTCTGAACAATATAAAGGTGTAATGAGGCATGATGTTTACTCTGCATTTTGCAGGAATACTCATCTCTGAAAGAAATGAACTGAAACTCCTTTTGGGGGGTACTTATTAACGCATTTCACTGAATATGCTTTTTTGGTCTCACCTCCCCTAGGAGAAAGCTTTTTTTTCCTTTGGTCAATTGAGTATGGCACAAGGGTAATAACAAGTCTAATGGATGCCGTAAACCACCACTTTTTAATGCATAATGTAATTGAATCAGAATATAGTGTCTAGACTGATGGAGTCCCTGGTGCTTTAACAACTGAAATTATGATTAGAAAGATCCAGATAATGCTGACTTCTCATATATTAAGCCCCTATTATACAATTTCTCTTCTACGGCACATTTACTTTTACTTTTGAATTATATAGTGCCATCTTAAACAGTCTAATATTGCACTGGAATAAAATTCAGAGCTTCAAGAGAGCTTTGTCATTTCTGTTGAAATACATACAGAATAAATTTGTAGTGGTGCCGTATGACTAATATTTCCTCCAAACAGCTCTCACATCAAATTCTGCATTTCAAATTGTGTTCTTTGGCAGAAAGCTTATTGTAAAGCCAGTTCTGTGTTGGCCATTACCAAAGAGAAGGAAGAGCAGAAGTGCCTCTGCATTGTGTGCTGAGTGTGGGATGATAGGGGTTTCTGCAGGCTTTGGGGGATGGCTGAACTCTTTTCCTTTTATCTAAAGGACAAAAATCTGAAGACTTTTTCGATCAGAAAAGTGGGAAAACATGCTCTTAAGGCTTCACAGATCGTCTAACCAGTGAGCTGCATATGGAATATGTTGTGTTTTCACTTACAGATAAAATGTCTATATTATTAGTTGACAAGATTCTTCATAAAGTTAGTAAAAATAAAGATTTCTAAGTTTTCTTAGCTTTCGTTGAGGTGATTGAAATAGTGATTTTTCAAAATGGCTGTAATGTAAGCAATTATTTCTACTGTCAAAGAAAAATGATTTCAGATGAAATTGTTAATGGAGTTTTGGATCAGTGCAAGGCTATGCCGTGGTGGAATTGCTGAGTGGGAGCTGCCCACAGGTGCCTGTTACCCAGTTATCTGTCTGAGCTCCTCCTGCAGCCAAGGGCTCAGGCCGAGATGTACACGTGACAAAAGGTTAGCTGTGAGCTGAGCCTCAAACTCCTTGATGTGCAACTGGCTTTGGGTTAGGGTCACTACAAGAGGACACATCTCAAAAGATATTAGCACAAGCTGTGTGAATAAACTTTTCCCACTTTTGTATACCTGAAATAAGTGTACCAAAGGAGGGAATATTACATCTTGGAAATGCCTGCTGAAAACTGGCTAACCATCATCCCTCTCAGTTCTAAGCCTTCAAACAGCGACTAGGTAATTGAACTCCTTTCTATTGTCTAAGACTATGCCTCCTCAGTCTTCATGTAGTTGGTGAAGCTGTAGTGTGATGAAAATGAGTACTGGCCCATGCTGGCTGCCTTTGAAATCAGCAAACTGACTTTTTGCTGTGGTAAAAGAGAGAGGAAAAAGAGTTTGGATTTATGTGGTAAGAAGCCCTGTACCTTGAAGGGGATCAGACTGCAGAGTCAGTAGATAATGCTTAACCTTTGAGAGCTGAAGCAATACTGTGGGAGTCTTCATGTGCCAGAGCACAAAAGTTAACAGTGAATTGACAATGAAGTCCAATATGAAAAATCTATTAGCCCTGAGAGCATGGACTTAAACTAGTACTGCTTGGTGTTATGTATTCTTGGAGAATTTGGCATAATAGGCAGTGGCTGAAACTTGCTTTTAAGATCTTAAGCCTTTAGGATTTCAGTCTAGCATTTATTCAAGAAGCTGCCTTGATCATCTCAGTGGTTATAAGACCTAAGCTTCAGTGAATCAATCATCTATGTTCAAATTAAAGCCACCAATAACTGCATCAGCATTTTAGATGGCTGCAAGTATACAAGAGAACTGTAATGGAAGATGCTATGAAGTACAGCTGATGGATTCACAGCTCATATCCTAGCATTATCACCTTCCTTTTTATCTGATAAGCGTGTTCTGTTAATGAAATCTGTATTTGTACACTTAAGAATGCTTTCATCAGCACTGTGGCCCAAGTAAGGTTTTTCTGAAGATCCTAAAATAACTAAGGAGCTCTGTACTGACAACAGAAACAGAAAGTTTTGCTGAGTGATTTGATGCAAATTGAGGCTGTCATAAATTGTCCTTTATCTGACTGAACTGTTTGAGAATGTGGAGGTCATACTTAATTTTCAGTCTCAGATTCAGAGCTACTTCTTTTCTAACATAATGATACAAAGATTCTGGGTATATGTATGTTCTGTTTCTGTCATTAATGCTGTTGAGTTTAGCAGGCCGCATATTTCAGAATTTAATGAAATGGATAAGTATCAGGTATGCTCTAGAAATATTTGTGCTGCACCACTCTATATGTAGACATCTGGAAGCTTGTGTCTAAGTCTCTAATTCCAATTGTATTAGATGCCACAGAAATAACACAGAAATACAGTATGAAAAATAAAGCAGAATGCTCCTTTACTTCAATAGAGCAATGTTTTGTGAATGAGAGTCTTCATTTTAACTGATGTGAATGACTCAGGCTGCAGCAGCCCCATGCCAAAAACAATCAGCCAAATAGCTTGGCAAGTGTTCTGATAAATTGCTTTTGCTGGCAGTAGTTTTGTAACTTCAAATGAGTATTAACCAAATGACAGTCCTGATTTTTCAAGTACTAGATGGAAATAAAGGTTTTTAACTCTGTTGCATGTTCAGTACACAAAAACCAGGACTTCAGTATGGGATGTGTGTGTACACACAAATAGATTCACAGAATAACTTCTTAGTACGTTTGGGACTGTAAATCCCTCTCTATGGGCTCCAACACAAGCATCACATAGCACAGATGTTGCTGTCTGTTTCCTTTTCTACAGAACTATTATATATTATGGAGTATCTTGGCAGGTTTTTTTTTTGTTTGTTTGTTTTTTGGTTTTTTTTGCTATTCACAGTGTTTATCCCAAGTTGTTCCTGCTGTAAAATCTTGTTTGTTCTTGTTTCTCAGCAGCTTTTTTCCCCCCTTGTAGTAACAAAATTCCCCAAAGAGAGCTATTACAAGGGTAAGTTTTGTCTGCAGGGAAACACATGTGCCCTTGGTGAGATTGTTTGTAGTTTTCTAGGCCTCTCAAGACTTAAACTATTAATTAAACACAGATGGAAAAAATGAGACAAATACTCCTTCACATTCATGGCAAACACAAAGCCTCATGCTTGTGTTGCAATCCACATGCAATCCCTATTGACCCAATTAGCACCCTACAGTCCAGCACCTTTGTTTTTCCCTAAGGGCTCTTACCTGAGATGTGCTTTTGCAGTGAAATGCGTTAGGCTTTTCTGCAGGAGAATCTGAGTATTAATCCTGAGTGTCTGTCAAGTTCCCATCTGAGGTGGTGTGTGGGAGAAGATGGGAAGCATCTCTAGAGCAAGTCCACAACCTCTTTTCTGGTTCAGTGGGGCTGTTTTTCCTTCTCCTCCACACACATTCTAGTACAAATCCCAAAGTGTCTTTTCAGGTGTTAACCCATAGCACGGTTATCTGTCTCTCATCCTATGAGATGAGACATATGAACTAGAATAGTGGAAGGAGAAAAAGCCCTGTGTTTAAAACGCATGTGCTAAATTATACAGTATCATATTTGTTTGGAATTGTACAGGTGCATATGGATATGCACGTTACCTGTGCTGATTGATCTTTTAAAACATTTTCAGTAACGTTTAGGTTACAGGAAATGAGGGGAGCCCAGCCAGGGTAATTTATTTGATTTTGCAGTGTTTCCTGATGTGTTGATTTTTCTGGACCCCAGAGACTTCACAGTCATCCCTGACTTCATCCTCAAGAGAGGGATGCAGTTTTGCACTTTCTTCCCTGACTGCAGTAGTCCTGTGAAATTAGTATGTATTGTCAATCATAAGGGGAAAAAAGAAAAGAGTGGGGAAAAGACATGGTACCAGTATGCCTGATGCTCGCTCTGTCTCTGAAATTTCTGTGAGGCACTTGTATAAATGCTGAGTTTATTTTGCCCTAAGATGCAATGGGAACAAAGTTACAGTCTGCAGCAAGCTGAGAAGCAAATTTGCTTTAAAGTTCTACTGAGGAATACTAAGGTTTTCTGCATGTTCACTGCACTGCTCAGGCAGAAAACTTATAGGTTAACAAAAAAGTACAGAAATATGTGTCTTTTTGACACCAATCTTAGAAGTTTAATACTAATTCTTTTAACGTATCAGTTATGCTTAAAGTATTATTGAAGAATGCCTGTAATATGTCTGTTAACAGTGCTGAGAGTTTGACTCATTGCTGATGAGATGCCTGGTGATAGCATTGCTTATACAATATAGTAAAAATAATAAAGAATAAAATCTGAGAAGTGGAAAAATAACCCTGTCAATAATTTTAGATCATAAGCCATCTCAGGAGATGGTAAGTAAATAAGATGGATTATAAATGTTATGTGCAATTAAATTCATTAGGTGATGTTAAACAGTTGGCCTATATTCTTATGATCCCTTAATTGTAGTAATAAAAAAAAAGGTATAAGATCATGTTCTTCAAGACCTGCTTTGTATTAAGTCTATAAAGCACATTTGAAGTTGATAGTCTTAGTCACGTATGTGGTATTAGGAAAGTATTTAAATATTCTGGTGGACTGTAGCTGCAGATTTTAAACTCAGGATCTTGAAGCGATTCTTGTACATGCAAAAATAGTAAATTGCAGATACCGTATTTTACGTGGGTCTTTTCTCCCTTTGTTTGGATAGTGAAGTCTCATAACTCATTCAGTAAACTTTATAAAATGTGATGTTTCTAGGGATGACAAATGAGAGAAATCCTTAATGTTTTGGAGTCTTCCCACAGAAAACAAGTTTTGTCAGTATCAGTGTATATATGCACACAGCTCTGTGTGTATTTCTCAGCTGTGCATGTGAGTTAGTTTGGGTCGTAGAGGTAAGCACATATTTGCATTTCTGCAGAGCAGATGTGAATCCTTACATCTACAGTTCTGGCTCCAAAATAGCATAACTCTAAAATCAGGAAGTTTATTTTTCCATTTTGGGTTTCTCTTGACTTGTGTTAATAACACAATTGCATGGTGCTTAGTGATGACCTAAACATGATAGCTGTGAATATGAGTGTGTAGGCCAGATTAATAAATTTAGCTTCTGCATTAGGCAGCTCTCTTAGAAAATTTTGGATTAAGGTTTTCAACTGTACTGGCCTCCAGCCAGATTAACACTGACTCATCACATGCTCAGAGTTTGTCTCTGTTCTACCTGACCTGCAGGCAGATTAATTTTTTCACAAATATGTCTTTTGCTTTGCCATTTATTTCATCAGAGACTGGGACCTGCATATTTTTCTTTAATATAATTTTAGGGTTGTGAAAATCAATCTCTACTTATATGAGAACTGGACAAAAACTGCAAAGTTCTGACTGTAAAACAAAATTATTTTTTCAGTTTGAGTTATTAATGTTCAATTGCATTTATTTTTGAAGTGAATATGTTCAGTTCCCTGGAATGTGGCACAAGGGGTTCTTTTCAATGTAAATTTGATTTGATTGAAGATTCTGTATAATCTAGACGTATTTGACAGTGATCTCAGGCATCTTGAAATAAAACCACAGAGATGACATAAAAACCAAACTGCTATGCTTATCTGTGTACATTTTTTGGAAAAGACTTCCAAGGGTATTAAAACTAGAGATACTTGGAACTAGAAGATTTTGAGTGTTCCTTCCAACCTAAGCCTTTCAATGTTCTAATTCTTTACTGTATTCATTTGCCAAGTATTAAGAAGGGTATCACCTCTTTCCTTCTATATTTTTAGTAAGATTAAGATTTTATTTAAAAGTTCTATGTTTTCTGACTTCAGTAACCAGGTTCTTTTCACAGAAAACTATGCCAATATTATGTAGTGACTGAGATGGGAAAAATTTAGTGACACCTTTCCCTTTTTCTTGTCTATATTTGGGTTTTTAAAAGTAATTTACATCTCCAAGTATAGTGTCTACCCCAGAAACTGATTAAAAAGAGTTAAAAGATTAGAAATAATGGAATAAGAATAAATTATAAAGGAAATAAAATAGCTGATTTAATTATTGGGCTGTGCTGTGTTATCAGCCTAAGCTAGAGCAGTCCTAGTGATTCTTATGCTGATAATGTATGATCAGCACTTATCCTGCTTTTGAGGAAGAGAATGGTGTACCCATAATAAATTACTATTCTGCCTGAAAAACAGTGTTTGCAGTAGCAGTGGTGTTATTGGTAACCTGTTATGATTATACAAATGTGATGCTGACCCAAATTCAAACACTAGCAGCGTGGGAAACAAAAGAATGAGATGCTTTACTATGTGATGCCATGATCTGCTGGGGAAAACCAAATCATCCTTGGATGATTCAGCTACAGCTCAGCCATATGTTATCAGAGCAGGCAAATGCTGAGAAACAGCAATATCTCTGTATTTGGCAACTGGCTTTAACAGTATCAAACTTTAAACTCCTTTTTGGGGAATCACAGTTGCTCCTTCTCACACCAGTAACAAATGTAAGAGTGTGGAGGAAAATGCTGTCATTATGTTCTGCAGATAATTGAGACTAAAGCATACAAATGAGAAACTCCTAGTCTGACACTTAACTTAGCTGATGGTCCTGGAGCCCCAGGGGAGTTTTTATGAACAATTATTGATCATAGAACACATAGTAATAGCATGCAACATCAGTCTCCACTTCCTTTTACATTTAATATATAATTCTACCAGTTTACTAAGAAAGCAGATTTTCTTCTATTTTCTCTCAACAGGTGAAGTCTAAAGCAAGGAATGAATAAGTTATAACAAAACATTGCATTAGCTGGTCACTAGAGGATTAATTGTAAAAAATCAATTATGTTTAACACCTGAAAAGATGAAAAAAAAATCCTCAAAAAGCCTGACCCAGAACAGAATTATAAGAAACACTTTGCAAAAGAAAGGGGCAGGCAAGCCAAGAGGTTCCAAGGTGAAAGGTAGAATACGAAAACTTAGAAAAGGGAAGTCGCCATGTATGAATGTTTGTCCTCAGGAAGGGCCAAGATAATAGATTTTATACTCTGGGCATTAGGCTTCCAGAGACATTTGTAGGCCAAATGACCAGATCCTGCACTGGATCTCTTCCCAGCTTTTCCACTGCAACTTAACCTCGTGTGAGTCCTGGTTGTTTCTTGCTCCCTCCCCCTTACCCTCTGGCTTTCCCTTCACAGCAAGTGAACGATTTCTCCTTTTTGTTTGTTGTCTTCCTAGAGTAATTTTTTATTTTTTTCCCCGGCATAGCTCTATTGATAAATTCTGCCTTGCAACAATGTCCGGATAAAGTTCCCAAGCATCATAATATTTGCTTTTAGGAAGTGTGATTTGTGTGGTGTTTTTTGGTACTTTTACTGCAGTAGGTACCTACAAATACAGTGGAAGAAAATGAGATGTCAGGTTTTTTTGTAAATCTATTTGTCAGGTGAAAGAGTTATTTCTCAGGAAGATGGATAGCTGAATACACATATAAAAATAAAACTGCATTCTTTGGGGGCACTAAAGGCTGTCTGTGGCTCTCAGAAAATGGAATCTGAGAAAAAATTTTTTGAAGGTCTGCACTTGTATTTTGGCTTCTACTGAAAACTATATCTGATTGTGACATATTTGTAAAAATACGCTTTCTGGGTCTGCTGAAGTGTGAGCTTTTTTTTTTTTTTAAGAGAATTGTGAAGAAAAGAACATCTAGCTTTCAGTTGTATAATATGAACACATTGTGGTCATTGTGGTGTTTGATCCTGTGATGGCTGTACTTGGGTTATCTCCCTTTGGATGGAGCAGAGACAAACTGAGGTCCTCTTTCCTTTTGTGTAGGAATGAACAAACTACTAAAGATGAGGAAAAAATAAGTCTCATATTGAAGAAGAAAAGCAAGTGGAAATAATTTCTTAAATGTTTTAAAAATTAGAGCAAGATAAGCAGGAGAACCTTTCCAGCTACTTGCTTTATGGTGCTGCAATGATGATATAATTGCTGAGACTGCCATATCCTTTAGGCACCACATCCAATCCTGCTGTGCCCTACTCAGCTGGCTGTGTAATGTTCTGCAGTCTGTTCACTTGTGATAGCAGAAAAGATGGGCTACCTGGAGTTGGCTTCTTTATTTAAAGTGCATTGTACTGTATATGCCGTTTATGGATGTTGCTAGTAAAGAATGCAAATAATTCATTGCACCTAAAGAAAAAGATTCTCAAGGATACTTGAGAAAAAAATCAGACTTGAAAGCAGCAATATGAAAAGATGTAAGTTAACTTACAGCAGAATAGATGACAACTAAGGAGATTCTTTGCATTAGAACCAAACTGGGTCTAAGTTGGTATTACTGGTTTAATTATTTTTCACATAGGATTTGCATCTATTCTTGATTTGTTGATCTGCTCAGAATAGCAGATTATAATATGAATTTAGTTTAAATATTTTTGTCTGGAAATGGCTATTGATTTCTAGGGATCTGTCTGTAATTTAGAGGTACTTGCCAGACAGCTGAGCAAATACATTTGCATGATTAGGTTGTTTGGGAGCTGCTCTTTTGAATTTTCATGGTGTGTGACTAGTAACTTAACTCATGCATTATTGCTTGTGTTTCATTTTTCAACAGAAAGCTTTTTAAAAAGCAGGAGATTAAGTGGCAGAAAGTTTATAACACATAGAACATGTTTTCATGTGAACCTTGTGTCTTCTTTGCTGTCATCTTTGAAAAATTTTAGGCTCAATGTTTCTGTGAATAAACTCAGGCTCAAGAACAACTAACAGCAGAGCAAATGAATAAAGTTTCTTATACGTGAAAAAAGTTGAAAAAGTACCTGAGGAATTGCTTTCCCCAGATGTATGGTGAGATGGGGCATGTGGAATTCCTAATGTGTATGTTTGTATCAGTTATATGTTTCAGTATTCCCTGTACACTTGTTTATAAAAATTGTGGAGCTGGTGGCGACTGAGACTATTGGACTGAGTGTGGATTGGTAAATGTTTGATTCTCTTTGTTTAATTCTCTCTAAAATTAAGGCACATTAAAATATTTTTGGAGGAATATAATTAAATCTCTGAAATTGCATGTTTGCCTTCAAAAATCCTCAGAGACTATGTAAAGGTTTTCTTTAAATAGCATCTGAAAAAGAGGTGTTTAATTCCTTTTGTTTTTCAAGTCTGTTTTGTTGTCTTAGGCAGATCACACTGGCACCAAATTCTTATATCTCTGTGTAGTTCTCTGAGGAAGAAATATTAGATTGGAGCAGAATCTTTCCAAGTGGTTAATGAGTTACTTTAGAGTCATCCCTGTGTTTGCAGGGGGATGCTGGCAGGGTGAATTTACAGTACAAGTGTTGTTTGTTTGTTTGATCTAACAATTAACTTAATGATATAGAAAGTTAGAAAAATGCAGTTTCTGTTTACTTTTAGTTAATATTTTAAAAATAGTCCCCTAGTGTTAATACAAGTGATCAGTAATGGACTTGTTTATAGGAATTAATTGTTGCTGAGATTTATTTCTGGTTATATTATATTCATTGGCTTAAGCAACTGATGAAGTTTGTGAAGAAACAGTCTTACAGCTCAGTGTTAGTCTGGGGTTCTGATGGCCAACAAGCTTTTTAAAGCCAGCTTTGTCCCATCTGCTTTGTGCTAGTGTTACTACCGAGGTCAGTGGATTAAAAAATAAAAATGCAGAAACTGTGAACTGTACAGACTTTTGTCTCAAGGGATTGCTTTTTGTGGATGTATGAGGCCATATTTATTCTTTAGCCATGTCTATGGAATTTACTGAATATCGTGGGGATAATACTGCCTATACCTCAAGTAGGAATTAAAACCATGTATTTTCATTGACTGAAAAGGAAGGCTCCCTTCCTTTCTCTAGTGTATGCTATAAAAAAGTATTAGACAAAGAAAATAATATCCATGCTGTATAGGTCTGACTCTGCTCCCATTTGAGTCAATAGTAAATCTGTTACTGATTTTAATGAGGGTCACTTGGGATAAAACAATGCCTGAAAAAATTATTATTTTAGGCAATTTAATAGGAAACTGTAATAACACGTTGAAACAGCAATTATTTTGGTGGCCACAAATGGAAGTTGCCTGCTTATATGTGCAGGTTTTAGAATGGGTTTATCCCACTTGTGCAAAATTAGGCATCTAATCAAGGGTAGTCATCCGGACCTTCCTTTTGATGCCATAATGAAGCTGAAAACCCTGAATGGGTCGAGGGTAATTTTCCTTTCTTCATCCCAAGAAAATCCTCCTGCAAAAGCATTGATGCTGTTTTTTTTAGCTGAAATTCAAATTTGCCACTATGAGGAACTTACCTGTAGTCAGTGCAGTCGTGATGTTACAAAGCTCTGCAAGAATATTAAAACTGCAACTGACATTTTAAGGTAATTACTACTGTATAGTGAGGGGTAATGTTTTACAAATAGTGTTAATATTGACTATTTTCTTTTATAAACCCATTAATATCTTTGCAAATAAATATATCTATCAATTGTTCAGTGATTAGCCTATGCAAAAATGAGGTGCATCTGAGAGAGTAACAAGAGAGTGTTTTGGATCAGTGTGATGAGCACAGTAGATTATGCTGGAGGGAAAAGGGTGATAATTTTACCTCAAGGTTAGGAATAAATACTGATGTATATTGTGATTGACCACAGTAGATTGCAGTAAGAACAGTAATTTGAGATGTGTGATACATTAGGCCAGACACTGATGCAAAGCAGAAGAAGGAGAACATGATTGGCTCTTCCTGAAAAGTGGAGTCAATTGGCATCAAATGCCCTAAGCACTGGAGGTGCAGCCTGTCTGATATTAACCTATAAGAAATAATTGTTAGATAAAAATGGCAGCACATAACTTTGAAAATAAAATGATGGTGCAAAATCAGACACAGGATGAAGTGGGTCTTAGGAAGCCATAGAGGTAAATGTATACAGTGGTCTTAACTATCCCTCCCAATGCTGCTTCTATCTGTGTGCATATGAAAGTCCTTTTCACTGCTGTTTATTACAGGATCCTGCAAGCAAGAAGAAAGTATGCTAAGGAAATACATTGTCTTGTTTTTAGTAATATCGTTATTTCTTCTACAGTTTTGTATGGCTTTTATTAGTTCCTTTTTCTCTAAATTTACAGTGTCCAGTAGTAAATGTCTGAGGAAAAAATTACAGGCATTATTGAAAACGACTTCTTTTTTTTCTTTAGATTTCCTTTTTCTCCCTTTTAAAAAGATCCTGTGGTTAAACAGTACAACACTGGACATAGCATATGAGTCAACTTGTATCGATCTGCAGCCACCCATCTATCACTTGTGCCATATGTGATTTGTGTAACTCTGGGAACTGCAAGGGGTGGTGTATTGTGAAGAGAAGGAAAAGCAGCCCCTTTTGTTTGTAGAGAATACAACATTCAAGAGCAATGAAATGGCATGTTTCAGTCTGTTCTGGAAACAGAAGGAATGTCTGGTCCATTGCAGTTTCTTGCACACCTATTTGAATATACACTGGTTATTCCAGTTAGCACCCTCAGTATATGGTGGTGATTTTTCTGGTATAAAATTTGGTCTTTGTTATGGTTTTGCATCACAATGAAGAGCTTTTTTTGTTTTCTTTCCAGTTGCTGTTTTGAGGCTGGATTATTTTCTACAGTCTGTACAATGTTCACACTTATTTCCTTCTCATAACTTCTCCATGTTCTTTATATTGCTCTCTTGTGTGACAGCTCTTTCAGTTTCTGTTCTTTGACTCATACGTCAACAGATTTTTTAATTATGCAAATATCTTACCTCAGCTTTGATCAGTGGTAGAAAAGGTAGGCTTTTTTCTTCCTTACTATGATATCCCACTGATGCCTTTCCAAGCCTTGTCGTTGTTTCATGTTGCCCTGGCAGATCCTTTTAATTTTTAGCTCTGTTACACAGGAATTCTTTTAATGATCACAAGTGCCCTTGTGTTGATGTCTTATTGGCTTCCAAGAAGATATTAGTTCAAAGTTATTTGGATTCTCCGAATCTGTGACACTGATTTCATTTGGAAAGTCGGTGTCAGCAGAAGTTCTACTAAACTGGTGCTACTGGTTGTTTCCAAGTAACGCTCTAATTACTGTCTTTGTGTCTCATGTCCTGCTTCTCTGAACTCTTTGTAGAATACCTCATCAATATACTGCTTGAATGCAATGATGTATTTGGATCGCAGATATTCCCAGAATTCAGTTCCAGATGCTCCTTTTCCCTCCTTTTAAAGCCCTGATAGTCTCCAACTGCACTGTGGCTACAGCAGAGACACTGGTGTGCTGCATTTCCTTAGAATTAGTGTTTGACAGAAGGCAGCAGAGATATTTCAATGTTTGATTCTAAATTTTGCATTCTCTTCTTGTTCAAGCAGAATTGTCTGAAAATGCAGTTTTGTTAAACTCAAACTAATTATAGGATTATGTAAAAAAGTTAAAATAGGTGCTGAAAACTGTTCAATTGCGATGCACCTGAAATACTTATTATTATTTTTTTTGTCTATCTTAACTTCTTTTTTGCCCTGGTTTCTATTCCAAAACTTTTGTTAATATGCTACTCATTCCACCTTCCACATGTTTGATATTGCAGATATAGCTATATATGAAATTCAGTAGTTTTTCAGTGTTATTGAGGAATAATGCCCCAGTGTTAGACAAAACTAATTTATAGTAAAGTGCATGTTTTAAAAACCTTAAATTTAAATTCTAATTCAAAGCAAAATGAAATTACAGCATGTAAGTATTTCCAGAAAATGTAAATTATTCTTTATGAGATTCATAATGGAATGTTACACTATAAGGCCAGGACAGTGTTTCTCATTGAAGTGTTTATTCTGCTAATTTGACATTGTGCCTGGTTTTAGGGAGCTTGTGGGTGAGGCTTTCAAATGGCTTTACATAATATTAGAGAGATGACCTATATTTAAGAAGATAAAGCAAAATGTTGAGTTCATAGCAAACTGCTGCTTTGAAGAACTTTAGAGAAATGTAACCACATGTTAATGCACAGATTGCTGTGAAGTCTTGGGCAAACTTGAAATGTTTGTCCTGGATTTTACTTTAATTTTCCATATATTCCTTGTTTCGTAAAAATACCTATTAGTCCATCTATTGTGGAATTGGAGAGGCAGTCACCATAAATGGTATTTCCATGCAGAATTAGTCTTACAATTTAAATACAGAGCATCATGTTCATCTTTTCAACTGATGTCTACTGAAGTTCATTTTAGTTCTTTCCATTTTTATCAAACAGTTAATAATTTTTGCCCGTTGCGGTAATTGATTACTGTATATTCAAAAGTAGTAAGCTTCTTCCAGTTTGTTCTTTTAAATTAATGTTAACATTTGATTTTAAAATAGCATGAGAAGCATGCCCTCCTCTGACTCCCAGTGAAATCCTGGTCTGACTGAGGGCAGTGAACTGAACTGCTGCTGCTGCCCATAGTTTGGGCATGAAATTCTCCTTTTTCAGCACTATTTCAGTCTGTAGTGGAACGAGACGCTGTGTTTATCCTCTGTATACATGTTAACAGTTCCAAATAAAGTCAGTAGAGCTGATATTAATCAGTAATTATGAATAATTAAGGCAATGAGGATCAAAAGACCTTGTGATGTAATATCATCAAAGTGGACTTTTCAACAGTATCTTTAAACCAAGGCATTTATATGAATGCGTAAATCCTTTCCTGACCTTTTTATCATCTTGCAGTATAGAAGTACTTTAGAAAACACAGCTTCAAGACAATTAACAACTTGGAGAGCAAGTGGACAGACATAAAAATAGCAAATTACTCTCAAGTAAGGCAGTGATTAATCCTATCAGTGTTCCACTCTTATACCTACACCTTAAATATTTGCTTGATATCTTTTTCTTTGGTGCTTCATTATTTGCTATTCAGTGTTCATAGTTTGTTTTTGGCTTGTTTAAACCATTTTAGTCATTAAATAAGAGCACTAGAAACATTGTTTTTTAAATTAAGTTGGCCAAACATTCCAGACATATAAAACAGTATTGTGGTACTGAGGCAAAGATTTTACAAGCATCCCAAGGACTCAAAATTGTTGACATAAAATATTCAGCAAATGCTTGCAGGTAATGAATGTTTGAATAAAATGCTGGTCATTTCCTGGACAATTTGTGATAAGAGGGGACTAAAGTCACCAAAATATGATTCACAATAAATAAGTCAGTTGAAGCAGAACAAACATTTGAAAGTTTGGATTCTTTCATGTTTCATAAATTTCACATCCTATCATTTATTTACCAGCAGTTACTCTCTTCTAATTAGTTTTCCAGAAGTCTGAAGTCTTACCAGTTTCACAAACTTAAAATAACAAGTTCCTTTACATGATCCTTGTTTATCTTTGAAGTTGGTTCTGTGTTTTCATAGGTATGAAAACATAATTTCATTTGTCTTAATGAGGAGAAAAGCTATTTACACATCTGCAGAAGGAATTGCTGAATACATTAAATAGTAAACTCTAGAAATTATGGTATCTAGGTGTCCTATAAAACTTATTTTGGTGTCTCCTTGATATTTTCTCTTTTGTTCAATAGCAGTACTTTGTCTTAGGGTTTTTTTTTTTGTTTGTTTGTTTTTCAGGAACAGGAGGTTATACTTGGGTTGATGTTAAAATGATTAATTCCTTTTTACTGTTATTGCTGGTCATGAAATATGTGACACCAACTAGAGACACTTGTGTTTCATGGGGGACACAATGTATTCTGTGCATTTGTCCTCTTTATGTTTACAAATTACCCATGAAGATGTTAGTTCACTTGTATTTTTAGTGATTTTTAAAATAGTTCTTGATCTGCAGAGAAACAAGGATGCAGTGTTCTTAGACTTCTAAAAATGTATTTGATACCGGCAACATCTGTGGAATGAGAGTTTGCCTCATAAAGGCAGGATTCTGGTGCATGTTCAAAATTACTTTGAAAAATATGTTGCATTAGCTTATTTCTAATTCATTGTCAGTGTTACTTCTGCCCCTTTTCCAGTTATTCACAGGGAGAACATGGACGTAGCTGGTGAGAATTCCAGGCTGTGTGGGAAGTTGTTTGATGTAAATCTTCAAATTAGGCTGTTGGCCTCTGAACAACTTTAGATTAAAAGATACGAGTTTGTTTTAAGCATGACACCAGCTTATCAGCGGAAAAAGATTAAGCTTCTTTCTGTCAGAGATTTTTAACAAGATTGTAGTGATAAAATGGAGAAAACAATAAGATTATTGTATCATGAAGCATATAAGCTTGAGGCAGTTTTTAAAAAAAATTTTGCTGTAATTAGTTTAACCATAAATGTCCTAAAGCCCTTGTTGTGTGTGTGCTGTATGAGACTGTACAAATCAAATTGTAGAGATAGTGGTTTAACAACTGTTACCTTCACTGTGACATCTGATTTCAATCAGCATGAATTAAGCAGCTACTCCCCTATATTATCTCTTTGTTTTCTTTTCTATGGACACAAAATTGCTTAAACTATTCTCTCCAAGCTGACAACTGCAGCAGTGGCAAGAAATGCTGCTGAGGTTGTGCCTCTATAGCATTTGTCAGATGCTTCTTCATGAAAAACCAAGATGCCAGAAGAGCCAGCAGCAGCAAAGGCAAGGAATTCTGTTAGAAGACAAGAGTGTGGAGTGGCATTTTTTTAGTTAAAGATATCTGACTTGCCTCTTGCCTCCAAGATTTTCAAAGCTTGAAAATAGCAATTTCTGCTGCTTTTCCTCACTGTGGTTTTCAGTTGACTTTTGTGGGATTTTTGGAACAGAACACTTGGGCTTATGGGGAAATGGAGCAGCTGAGGAAATATTGGTGTAAGGAATACCCAAATTTTCATAGCAATAGCTTTTCCTAATGTGTTGCAGTTAGTATTAGGTCTATTTCTCTTGTATAATCATGCAGAAATAAGAAATGTATAGAAATTGAGCAGTTTTAAATTTGAGGATTAAATGAGATAGGCTCCAGTCACAGCTGGCCCTAATTTTTCTAGCTATGATGAGTCACTGTTACTCAGATAAATCAATACAAAGAATATTGTCATATAGGGTTAAAAAACAATTAATTTCTTCAGAATATGTCCCATGTAATTTCTACAGATTTCCCTGCATGCTTTTCAGAGCTGTGTGTTGTGGGTTCTACTGCTTTCTAATTGCATATCAAGAAAGTTTGTCACTTTAGCCAGAGGTCTAAAATAACATCTTGTAGAATCAATTCCGGTTGAACTCATTGAACATTAAAATCTACTCAGCTGTTCATGAAAGGAGTTCAAGTCGATCTACAATACAGAGTCTGACTGGGAAAGTCAGTGATGGTATCGGAAGGTTTTTATTTGCTGCGGCAGATTTTGGGTGAGGCATTTTAATGAAGAATTTTTTTTTTTTTTCCTGTCCCTTGTATATGCCAGTGGGTATGGGATAATTGAGCTGCACCAGAAGTCGTTGATAGATGCCTGATAACACAAACTTTAATTTCACCAGATACAGACCATTAAATCATTAAACAGCTTCCATTTTACAAAGCTTTGGTTTTGGAGACAATAGGGACTACTGGATATAGAGAATGGATTGTGAATATTGAAGCAAAAACCTGTGATGTCTGTACTGCCTGAGGGCTTGGAAGAAACAAATAAGGATATCTTTGAGCAGCAAACTCAGATAAGGTGAAGTAAATTCCTTGATCCTCAAGGATGACAGTAACTCCTTCTCTTTAATCCCCTGAGGGAAGTCTCCTTATTAATAATGGTATATCATATACAAGTTTGTCCCTTCTCTAATGCAACTGACTGATTATTAAAATCCTCCATTTTTCTCCAGCTGTTGTCTTCCTGAGTAAGAAACTCACCAAGTTCGATTGGCATCCATTTGCACTTCATTGCCCCTTGACAGCAAACACGCTGTAAAAATGAGCTGCCTCAGGCTCTTTTTAATCTCCAAAGGAGGAAAGAGCAAATGCATACATAATTTCTTTTAATTTTTAACAATACTGTTTTCCACAAAACATAGTATTTAATTTTGAGAGCAAACACATTTTTTCAGTAAGCTAATGTCAAGGTTGCCATAATACGCTTTTTGTAGAGAGGAAGGCAAGGCATAAAGAAATCCATCAGTGTTTCAAATCCATTTCTGTTACAGTCCAAATTGTCTTCCAAGAAGTGCAAGGTAATTAAAAGACCAAAACAAGGCTAAGAAGCATATGGCTTTACTTGCATTCAGTATTTAATTTAGAAATAACTCGAAGCAAGTTAAACAGTGAACAAACTGCTGAAATGTATTTGGTTTCCTTCCTTCATTTTAGAGGGCACAAATACATCAGGATATATCAATACCTTCCCAACAGGGAATTATAATGCAGGCTTTTTATATTTCTCCTACAATATATTAACTTCTTCAAATCTTTTCAGCTAATTTTCTTTACATAGCAGTAATTACTGAGTGCTAGGGAACCAAATTTTTAAAGAAGGTCTTAGAATTTTGGCCAAGAAATACCCAGAAACTGATAGTTTTCCAGAGCAGTTATTCTACCTGCTAAACAAAAAACATCCCAAATTGTTTCAAGACTTAAAAATTATTGGGAAAAAAATGAAAAAAAGCACCCCTCCACAAGCTAAATGTTTTGAGTTATTACATATTATTTCCTCTGTAATCCTTGACCTTTCAAGTCACTTTCCATTCAAGAAATTTTTAGGAAATAGAGAAGATAACTTAAAGTATTATTCTGGATTCCCCCCCCCCCCTCCCCCCTTTCTCTAATGCAGGCAACTACATGTGAGTGGCAATAGAACAATTCAAGGTGGTGGGTATTTTTTGCCTTTATACCTTTACTGGAGTTAAAGGGTCTTCAGTGATTTTTGAGTGTATAGTGCCTGCAGGATTGAGGGGAGGATGGCAACTGCTCATCCTCCACTTTGGACTTACTAGCTCTTCCCTGTAGGAAGATCAGGGCTCCAAAAAATATTTTGCTTGTTATGGTCTGCTAAGTTCTTTAGCACAAAAATGTTGATGAAATAGAACATTTTCTTGTTTCAATGAAATATCTACAGTGGTAAGAATACCTCAAGATAATCAGCTTGTTTAGTGAATTTTCTAAATTAGATAATTATCAAAAATGCTAGGGAAGTGTATTTTAGCTCTGTTATTAAAAAATGTGAACTAAAGAAAGTTTTTACAAAATCCATATTTCCTATTAATAATGTAAAATTATGATTGAAAGAATGAGACCTTACACTCATATAAAACTAATGCCAAAACTAGTACATCCAATTATCTCCAGAGCTTATGTAAAGCAAATGTCAATTTTCAGAGTTGTAAGGTTCAACTATGTGTTCTGTTTATTTATTCTCTGTGCATTGCCTTCATGCTTGGTCTCCTAACTAACCTCCCTTTGGATTGTAAAGCAGGACTTCCCCCTTACTGACCAGTGCTTGTTTATATAAACCTGAGATCATGTGCATATAGTAAAATATATGGAAATAAATGTGCATATATGGTTCTTCCTTCACCTGTGGGCATTAGTTTTACTGTTGATGAAGTCTGGAGCCAAGGGTGGTGAATTTAATTTCTGGTAGTAGATGTTGGTATCTGGTTTATGATAAGGATGGCTGGATGTGGCTATGGATGAAGCATTTATTTGCTTCACCTTTTTTTTTTTCTTTTGTGAAATCACATCAGGTGTTTTTAAGGAAATTATTTAGTGTTAGTGAAGAATATAGTAAAGAAAAGCTCTATTAGTAAGAATTAGAGTACAAAATTTCAGCATCTTCAGTATTGGAGTCACATGAGTTGAGAGAGTAGGAAAATGTTCTTGAATTTAACTTCTTGAAGTGGAAGAGCATTCAAAACCAAAAATCTAATAAAGCTGGTAACATGCTGCAAATACGACCCATGTCATTCAAAAGGGAAAAAGTGTCCCTTTCTGGGGAGGCAAATTGGCTGAAGTAGTCTGTGAACATCTGTCAGTATTTGGCTCAGTCTGTTCTTGTGGGTCCTTTATCACACCAGACCCTCTTTTCAGGTTGTTGTGTGGTGGTGGTGTTGGGTTTTTTATTTTTCTCTCTGTGGAACTTATGGTCTATTGACAGTCTAGAAAATTAAAAAAGGAAATAAGCAGAAAAGGAGTAATATTACCAGTCTGATGTATTCTCTTTGAAGTGATCCCATTTGGTATTTGTCTGTATTTATTTTCTGTTGTTTGATATTTGATCTCCATATTAAGACTAAATTAACAAAAAAACCCCCCAAAACCCAATTATATAGTATGATGTTTTAAACTCGGTGCCTTTGCAATGTTTAAATTATCTCTTTTTGGAACTGATTTGTTTTATGTGTCAGCTAGCTGGAAGACTCATTAAGCAAAATATATTCAGATCTAGCTGTTGTCCTTGATTTTCTTTCTGAACATAGCAGTAACATTTGTGCCAAGGACACAAAAGAGAGAAAAATGGTTATCCCAGAGTAAATGCTACATGAGGGGCAGGGATCTGCAAAGGACCAGCCCTTGCTGTGAGCTGCCTGGATTCCTGTAGGGAAAGGACTTGTCCTCTGGCCCCCAAGACAGGTATCCTGATGAGGGTGCAAGGGGCTTTCTGGCTCCCTCTCTTTGAGACTAACTCTGTTCTTCTGACTAGGCACTCTGTCCAAAACCAGGGAAATTCTTGCTTTGATATTATTTATAAAAGATAAAAAAAAAAAAGCCGTTTTTGGCAAGTTGCCAGATGATGGAGAGGAATGCCTTACTTGACCTAACCAGATCAAATTCATGTATCAATTCAGTTTTAAAAACACTATCAGTACAAAAACATAGGAGGCAATTGTGAGTATTGATAGGAGAGAATACTTTGTTTTTATCATTCTTGATTTCATTATATCACAGAATGGAAGACAGGGGTTCTCCGGTTTAATTATATAAGAGGTAGAAAGAAAATTAAAAACGATCTCTTTGGGGCCTATTAAAGAAAGAGGGCAGGGAATACCAAAGGCTAATTAGATTGCTGTAGTGTTGGGAAAGGAGCAGAGGATAGCTCTGATAGGAACTGGCAATATGAGAGCAGAAACAGTTCTTGAATATTTCAAGGCTGCTGTGTTCACTCTGGGAAAATACTCAAGAAGCTAATGGAAACAATAATTCATTAATATTTCACTTAAGATATTTATGCAAGTTATGTGCTTTCAAGCATTTCCAGGCTAGTCCTATGAAAAGGGAATATAATGAGGCAGAAGAGTTGAGGAGCAATGACATATCTGAAGCAAGTTTGGTAATTGAGTTTGATTCAGATTGGCCACTTCAAGCAATATCAAGTGAATGGGTTCTTGCTGTAGGTTACTGCTTGTTGCAGCATGGGAAATCCCTGCAACTCATACCCAAATGATCCCACTGTTCAAAGGGGAAGAGCTGGGAGATTCTTGTTCACACAAGGTGCTTCTGTGCTGTATTTTGACTGAAGTTAACAATTCAGGAGCCTTCAGAGACAATTGTTCTTAATTGTCAGTAATGAAAATGGGCAAACCCAGCTACAGCAAACTGAGTTGCTGAAGTGCTCTGTGCTTTGCAGTTGCCTGTGTGTGAGTTCCCAGTAAGGTTAATATTAAGGAATAAATGAATGAACAGGAGACATATGGTAGAAAGAGGAGCTGTGCACTTTCCCCTGTTCTGTTTGTTTCTTTTGCTTTAGAGCAAACTGTCATAATAATGGCATAGTATATGCCCAGCCTTATGTTAACAACTTTCTGGAGGTGATATTCTATTCCCTTTGGGCAGCCTGCATGCCAGCATTTGACATATGCACAAAGAAAGGAACTGAGAAAGGGAGAGTGGGTAATTCTGTGATCAGCAAGTAGCTAGGAAACTACAAGACAGCAGACTGTTTCATACATCTTACTGATAACTTGATATTTTTCCCTCTTTTCCCTGAAAAGATAACCCATTGTACTTCAAATCTTTTACAAAAACTATTAAGTAAAAGGAGCTGACAAAAAAACCCCAAAAACTAATACCCCAACCAACCACCCAAACCCCACCCCAGAAAAAAAAAAAAAGCTTGACTCGAACCAAACCAACAGCAGCAACAAAAAAAAGCAAACCCCCAACCCCTCCCTCCTCTTTTCCCCCTGGAAACTGTATCCTACCTTTTTTTATTATTAGTGTGTTTGACCTCAATGGAGGATAGCTGAGGTTTGGAAAAGCCTTCTGCAGAGGTGTGATGGATACCCTGAGGCTGTCCCTGGGTGCCCAAAGCAGAGATGAGGCTCTCAGAACTGCACTGCAGGACACATGAGAACAGTGCTGGCCACAGAACAGTCTGCAGAACCTGAACTGCCCAGAGCTCTGAGCAGCCTTTCTGAGGGCTCATGTACACAGTACCCTAGTAAGATAAATCATTACAATTATTTTTTCTTTATAGCTGTCTGATCTGAAGTATATAGATGAGCTCAACATTTAATTCCTATTTTTAGTTTTTGTGTAAAGAGCAATGATCATTTAAGAAAATCATCTTTATACCATAGTCATCGTCATGCTCTGTTCGGAGTTTGTTTTATTTTAAGGTTAAGGCAGTTCCTAACATAGCTTTACATTGTAAATATCTTCTCGTTTTTTTTTTTTTTTTTTGATGTGGGGATGAATAGTCTCTGTCTCTAGCAAGAAAGTGGAGATTATTTGTTCCATTTACTCTAGAAGTGGCCAACCGTAATATTCCTCTTAATCAAAGTTTGCAATTTCTAGATATAATACCCAAAGTTCTACCAGTTTGCTATTGTCCAAAACACTTGGTCCATTTCCACATATCTCTCTGAGTAATAAGAAAATAAACTCAATTTTATTGCGCCAAACATACTTCTGGTACAGGCTCCTGACAGTATATGAACACCACTGATGACATTTATGGTCAATAAACCCAGATTTTTGGAGACCTTCAGATTTCTGATGTGTTCTGTTCCCGTGGGAGCTGTGTACACAGCTTCACACATCTTCACATACCTTGAAAGCTTATATTATATGGGTGTGCTGCATTGTTTTTTTAACTCAGTAAGCCGAAATATAAATTCTGGCACAACAGCTATGCTTGAATGGTTTAAATGCTGTTTCTCAAGATGGTAGGTGGCTCCTAATGTCTTTTTAAAATTTTCTTACTTTTATGTGTTTTTGATATTGTAGTTGAACAGGATCTTTGTAGCTGCAACTGTTGCCCTGAGCTAACTACTGGCTCAGTTTTACCTTGTCTAACCAAATTGAAAGGAGAATGGTTGAATTGTGTTTCAACACTATTTCACTCATTTTTAAATTCAAAGGGAAATGTTCTATTTCAGAATAAATTTAGGGGAAAAAAAAAGATAATTCTGACATATTTAGCTGAGGTTTCTGTTGTAATCCGCAACGCAGAGGGCAGGGTATTTTGACAGCTTAAATTAAAATATTTTCATTCCTTTAGTGTTTGTTTTATCCTGTTATTAAGAATTTCTTTTACCAACAGAAGCATAGTGTTTTTCTTGTCTAGCTTGATTCTGAGAAATTTAATGTTTCTGGAATAGCAACTCTTGAAGTAATAGGTACTAACAAAAAAAAAAAAAGAAAGTGGGAGGAGGGTGTTGTCCATCATGAGGTAGCATAAAAAACATGTGACAAGTTTTATGTGCTACTCTAGGTTGTGTGTTTCAGTGAGATTTGAAGTGCTGTGGTTTTGCTGTTTCAGTCTGGATTTGTGCTACATTAATGACTTTCAAGATCAAATGTAACTTAGAATAGAGTGCAAAAATAAGATTTTGGAGTGTAGTAGCACCTCTAGATTAGAGTTACAAATGCAGTAAAAGCAGTGTCCTGGTAGAGTTTTAGAATGCCAGACTCTGCTCTGACAGCTCGTAAGATAAGGCAATAATGCAGAAGTGAAGCTACCTATTGCAGTTGCTATGGGAACAAGCCTTGGGTTTGGAAGTTCCCTGAGTTCTGTGGATTGAATTTTCTGTCTCAGCGGTGCATCAATATACCTTTTTGAATAATATCTCTTTAAATTATATCCCCGACAATGTTAGAATTGTCATGGACATTATTCAACAAAAAAATAACCTCCTCTGCTATAATTCTTATTAGCACAGAGTTGTATGAATTGTCAGTCAATCTACCTGGAAGAAAAAATCCTACTGACACTTTTATATTAATTTTTTTGTGTAATTGTTTTATTTTATTTTAATTTAAAATTTATTTTTATAATGAGTTTTGAATTCTAATTTACTTACTTAGTACTTCTTGAAGGGCAGCTTAAGCTGTTATTTTTGAAGACTTCAGAAAAAATGAGCTATTTTCTCCATATAAAGCAATTAAGGAGTATGCTATAAAAACAATTCAATTTTCAAGTGGTGGTTCCTGAAAGGAAATAAGTATATTTTCAATTTTTAGTTTCTGAGCTTTTCATTAAGGATTGAAGGTCAGATTTGTAAGCAGAACCTGTTTCCTAGACTCTGTTTTCCCACAACTTTGACCAAATTTTCCAGATTAAATCTGGTTACTTCTTAATGTTTATCATGTAAAAAAATGAAATGCCATCACATGGCACTTTCCATCAAAATTTTTAGAGACTATTTTTTAAATGAAGCCTTTTTGAAGAGTCACTTGTGGTTTTTGTTCCCTTTGCCAAATCTCTTCTTTAGAGGCTTGAGCTGATCTGTGGTGAGGTATCAGTTGGTGTTGTTAGCAGAAACGTTGTACATTGAAATATGAGAGCTTACTGGGTGACCCCTCCACCCACAAACTGCAAATTTCATTAGCTGTGGTTCCACTCTGCATTAATATGGGGTGGCAGCTTGTCCTGTGTCATTACGTTAACAAGGTGACCGTCACAAAACCTTTCCTAATTTATTAGAGACAGAAATCATGTAAATATAATCCATTAGAAGTAATTATGTGTGTGCTTTCTCCATTAGTTTGCATCATGGGAAGCCATACATAACATGAGGTAATAGCACAAAGTAGATAAAAATGAGGACGTTATGGAGTGGTTGAGTATCCTGCTCTCTCTCATTTCTGTTCTGCACTGTCTTCCCCAAAGCAACTACATTATTTCTTTATTGTTACTGCAAAAGGAAGTTAGAAATACCAGGAGATAATCACCAGGAGAAATAAAAGTCAAAGAGCATGTAGGAGATAATGCAATCCTGCACAGTGGGGGAGAGGGAGGATGTGATGGCAACTCTATTTTCCTGACTAGCACATGCTAAGTACAGCAGACCACTGAGCTGAGCTCCCGGTGTTGTTCTGAAGGCAAACTTGGCCTCTAGGCTTTCCTTCTTCCTTCCTAAGGAACACCTGTGCTGAAGGTGGACAGTAGTCTGTGTTTTGCCACTCAGTGTAGTTTGAAAATAAGCAGCAGGGGTTTTGTGACATCTAGTGCTTAGAAATTCAGCAAACTTCCAAAACAATGGTGATAACTTTGAAGGCTTTAATTTGCCAGGAGGAAATACATCTGGACAGTCATATCCAGTAGTAGCAGCTGCAGCTCAGCCTTTCCTCAAGAGTTTGGCTTCTTGTCAAAGTATGATGTCAAGAAACAATATGATAAGTTGTGTTTCTAATGGCAAAAAAGCCTGATCAAAAATATTTTCATCATTTCTTAGCAGCATCATATGGGCCAGGTGAAGTAAAAGGTACATGGGAATAGAACTGTACAAATACTTCCATTTCAGTACAGTAATATGAGGAATAAGATAATGCTCAGCATAGAATGAATATTCACAAGCCTTCAGGTTGAGTTTTCTGGTTGCTGGGACAGACTACTCTCAGGATTCAGCCTGCTGCTTTGTGCTTTGTATTTTTTATTTTAACTTAGAATTAGGTCTCTGAGATCTGGCAAGCACCACTTGGGCATATGTTACAGAAAGTGCTGTTTGGACATGTCAAAAATTGCATTTTGAAAAGAAAAACAATTTTTTGTAGAAGTACTCAAGCTTGGTATGTTTTTATGAAGTTGAGCTTTTTCTCCATTGACCATGATTAGAAATGCTGTAGTTCTCTGGTAGGCATGATGAAGGGAACTGGACTGATCGTGGAAAAGGATATTTCCCACCTGAGTTAAGAAAGAACTATAGGTTAATAGTGCTCACATTTTTCACATCTCTCTTGGAGGCTTGCCCCCATGAGCTTCCTCGAGGCTGTACTGGGTCGTATGAGAAAGAGGAAGTTCCTAGATCCTTCTTGATAACTTTGAAATCTAATCCCTGCTGTGGATATTCAGCCCAGGCAGAGGCTGTACTCTATTCATTACTCAGTCACTACTTTTGTGTTGGTAGATAAGGGGTAACCTAGAAGCACAGGCTGCAGGCTTCATAAAATATTATCCAGTCCTCTACAAAGGATTACCAAGAGAAATCCTAATTTCTGTGGAACACAGCATCATATTTTTTAGCACATTTAAAAAATTTGCAATATTTGTATCATTCTGAAGAATGTCAAATGCCACATTATAAATCTATTGTTTCTGTGTTTCTGCTGATGTTGTGTGAAAGTGTTTTTCAGCTTCTTTAATTTGCTTGTAAACAAGAGTTTTTATCAACATTAGGCTGCTGTTAGTCATGTTGAGTTACCCCTGTCTTTCCATCAATTTCTGTGCCTGAAATTTTCATGGAAAATTAACTATTGAACAAGCAATTAGTCTTGGCTATCTTCATTCCCTCCACTTGTGCAGGGGATCCAGAGAAAGAAAAAGCTGCAGAGCTTGGTAAAACTTGTGCATTGAAGAGATGAGATACTGTTGTTTCTTTGTCTACAGTGAGACATTGGTCTGAGCAGTCTCTCTCTCAGGCAGCTTTTTGTACAGGAATAATGGAAACAATATTCACAGCAGGTTATGCTGAAAAATAGAATCAATTTTTTCTTTGACATATGCTATAGCAAAGTCTAATGTACCATCTACTTTTATAATATTTTTACACCATTTAATAAGTAAACTCGTTAATGTTATTTGATCAGCTATACAAATTGTGTTATAAAGGACCATACATTAAGAAAGCTGGGGGCATGTTGTAGAGCATTTTAAATCATACTTTAATAGCATTGTGCAACACTTGATTGAGAAGTATTGTTAACAGCCAAATGTTGCTGAAGTTAAAGGCAGTTGCAGCAGTCAGGGTCTGGAGGACACGGAGAACATGACTCTTACACCTGCTCATATCTCACCTGCTCATATCACACCTGCTCATATCTCACCTGCTCATATCTCACCTGCTCATATCTCACCTGCTCATATCTCTAGCTGCTGTGCTGGAGGGAACCTAAAAGGCCAAAGAGCCCCTACCAGTGTAGATCTGTAACTTCTTTTAGCAAATGTGTAGATATGGTGCTGTTTACTTAATTGAGTGTAGAATTAGGAGTTTCTCATCCTTCTTATTCTCAGTTTCTTGTCTGAGATCTGCCTTTGTAAAAATCCCATAGCAATCTGCTCTTTCCTTTTCACCACTCGTGCAGTAAG
This sequence comes from Cinclus cinclus, assembly GCF_963662255.1. Taxonomy (NCBI): domain Eukaryota; kingdom Metazoa; phylum Chordata; class Aves; order Passeriformes; family Cinclidae; genus Cinclus; species Cinclus cinclus. The sequence goes on along the minus strand of NC_085053.1, from coordinate 11,684,390 downwards.
GGTGAACTTAAATATATTCTGTTCCCTTCATACTTCCCTCCTTTCAGCTTGACCAAAATTAAAGCAGAGAGGAGCCAGACAGTAGCATTGCACCCTCTCACTAGTTGTGTGCCAATTCTCCTCCTGCCTGCAAGGAAATATGTAAATAGGAGCCCAGATGACTCTAAGGCTTCTCATCGTGGTCCAGCTCCTGCCAACAGCCTCCTGGCAGCTGCTGGGCACACAGGTCTGGTACAGCCTCGTGCTCCCCTGCCAGGCCACTTCATTGCAAAGGGAGACGTGGCTTCCTTAGAAATAGATGAACTTTCTCTGTTACAGAGAACTCTTTGACCTTGGAGATAAGTATGCAGTGTTGTGCCAGAATAATGCGAACTCAGAGAATATTTTCCTAAGACAGCAAACACAGCTCTAATATCTTGAAGTTTGCGTTGCATCTGCAGTTCTGAAGATCTTACAACATCCTCCAATTTTCAGACTCAAAATTGTTTGGATGTGTAATACGACCTGGCTGGTACTTCAGTTTATTTGTGGTATAATTTAATTTATTATTTGTCTAAATGATGTTTTAAGGTTATAGGGTTGGGATTGCAATTTAGGGATGCCTTTCCATGGTCTAAAACTACTGCTTCCTAAACATTTCTGGAGGGAAGAGCAAGGATATATTCTGACTCATTTGATTCTGTGTTTGCATTATATTCAGTACTACTTTTCTACAGCTAAGATATCAAATATATTTTGATTAAACACCTCATTAGAAATAAATGAATTGGGTACTTGGTACTAGAACTAACTCTTAGTCTGGATTCAGTTGAAGAATAAAGCTGTCAGATCATGTAGAGAGGTTCCCAGAAGCAGTGAAAACAAATCCATTAGTGTCAAGTATGTGTGTGTGCTGCTCTAACATAATTTCAGCACTAATTATTTCTCACACACAGTAATAAAATTGTACCTCAGTAAGGAGATAGTCTACAGACTATATATATAAATTGGATAAATGATATATAAGTATAGAAATTCAAATAACTTTGAATCAAAAGGATCTTAAGTTTAAATAAATTGACTAGGTTGGCCCCATGTGTTCACAGTTTATTGATTAAAGAAGCAGGCAATCTACACTGAAGTCCTAATGAAATGCTTAGTATAGTAAACAATTTTTTTTATTGCCTGAATTTGAGGGAATGGTTAGACATATTTTAGCAGCATTCATTAAAATATTTTTTTCAGGAGGATATCTCTTCTAAATGAAAAACTTTGGCCCTGTCTTTGTGAGAATATATAAACAAGTGTAATCAGTGCAGAGCATACTGTATTGAAATTAATAAGGTGATGTTTCTTGAAGAAATGTTGAAGATGCAATTTTTACGTTCTCAAAATTAAGAAGCCTTTCCAGTAAAACTCTGTAAACTCAGATAATTTCAGATAGAGTCTAAGCTTTACAAAAGTGTGGAAGTGGCAATGATCCTTGTCCTATTTCACAGGCAAAGAGTGGTGGCAGAGGGACCAAAATCCCCACAGGAATTTCGATATCTAACTCTCAATTAGAAACACTTGTTAACAGGGAGGGTTTGTTATATATAAGCAGACAGAAGCATATGTTAATCTGAAATTTGATTAGGCTTAGTTCTCAGCAGTAATTATCAAGACATCCAGAAGACCTAAATGTGAACCTAAGAGGTGTTTGCAATGCTTTTAGAGCATCTGCAAGCGTCATTCTCTTGTGCTTTTTTTAGCATTCAGATGTGCCCTTCTGTATGATCCCCATACAGAACACAGAATCAGCACTTACTCACCAGTACAAAGCCAGTATAGAGCAGCATTACCTGAAGGTGCTAAAAGAGCATCACAACTGGTGTGGAGGGGCAAGCTTAAAACTGCACCCCAGTGTTGCAGAGGAACAAACACTTAGAGGAGTGCTTGAACCTGCAGCTGCTCTGCATGCAGACCCGTGGGCACTCCTGGATGCTGTCTCCATTTACCCCCCCTTCAGAACCAGCAGCTGCTACAGCACTGTGGCCTTAGGAGCTTTTTGGAGGAAAGGATGGCTCAGAATCCAGCTTTGCCTTGATTCTGCTCTTATGTCTGCTTTAAGAATATCAACAGCAGATCAAATGCCGAAATACAATCAGTTAAATCTATTTAAATTCAACTCAAATTTAATAAAATAGGTATAAATGGAACTATTGCTTCACTTATCAAGTTGCATTAAACAGTCACAGTGTTTCAGCATATTGCTGATCTTTTTGAATGCTTGATCAAATATTTAGCTGTGACATGCTATAATAAATTGTTAATGTTGATATTTAGCTGTCATTTGTTACTGGCTTTTTGAGAACCTCCCACCTTAGCATTAGTCAATTTATTATCCAAAAATTCTTTGTATTTTCAAAATAAAATATAGATCTATAAAAAAATAAAATCAAAGTATTGTTGGCAATGCACATCCAAATCTGCTCCCAAGATGGAGGAGTTTTTCTTCTTATAAATTCAGAAAGATAGTTGAAAACATTTTATAACAAAAATTCCATCAGTTTTGAACTGATAGCCTGGGTACAAGCCTTCAGCCCAATTTGGTTTCAAACTGTCTGATAGCAAATGTACAAAATTGGGGGCAAAATTGTTAAAAACTTACAGAGCATTGTTTGAGCTCTTGTCCAAGTAATGCTGAAAAATAAAGGGGTTTTTTTCACCCTGTGGTTTTTTTTTTTTTTTGCATTTATCTGTAAAATATTGCTTTTGGAGTAACTACAAAGTGAAGACAATTATTGTGCCCTGTAATGCCCTGTATTTTCTAGATAAGTGCAGGGCTAGGATTCATAGCTGTTTCACTCAATTACTGCTTTCAACAATGTTCTTACCAGGATATTGCTTTTTGGGCACTTAAGAAAACTGAATAAAATTGGATTCTATGTAAGATGAACCATAAAGGGAAAAACCACTTCACTAGCACAGGGTTATTTGGCCTTCAAAACCGTAAATTGTCAGCTTAGCACTTGCTGTCTCATGAATGTTCTGCTATTTTAAATTTCTTTTTTGTATCAGGGAAAATAGGTGTGTGAAAAAGTAGCATAATCCACAAGAAATCTATTTAACAGTATGGTAATTACCTTTTATATGTTTCAAAACACATGTAGCTCTAATTAAAAAAAAAAAAAAAAAAATTGTCCCAAACACTACAGAATCACTTTTGATGTGGTATTGGCTAAAAAAAGTAAGTAAATATTTATTCTGCAACCACTGCTAGTAACATTAATTTCTGCTGTTGAGATTATGAACTCACTAAAATATTTTTTATTCTATCTTTTTTTTATACATTATCAAAAGGGAAATAGCTATATCAGCATTGAATTTTCTTAAGGGGCATGATCCTAAAACTATAATAATTGGTGGAATTTTTGCTGCTGTCTTTAGTGAACTAGATACCTTTTTAATCCTAGTTTTTAGTTAGCTCATTCAATTCAAAATATGTAACAATTAGCCACATATTTAATGTATCTAGCTAACAGAAAGATAGATGAGGGTTGGGAATTGAAGCAGCTTATCTATTCAGTGGGAGTATTTTCCATAGCCTTTTGCAGTTTAAGGTTATTACTTGTCCTTCCCCAATGAACATGGAGCAGAGTTTACTTCTGTCTTCTTCACTGCAGTCTCAGAATCACCTATTACCATCTGACTCAAAGTTTTTATTCTCCCACACAGTAAAGAAACCAAACTCTTCCAAGAAGAGGCCAGATTTTCCAGATTTCAGGTGATGATTATTTTTGTCATTTCCCATCCTTCTTGAACAGGATGCTGCAAATTAGATTCAGCATTACAGCCCATGTGATGAATTCCAAGAGCTTGTAAGATTTGGTTCACGTATTTGTCTAACACCTCTACTTCTATGTGGCTTGTCTCAACATGCACATTAGTACAGTTGATTAATTTTTTTACAGCAGGAGAGTTTTAATATTTTCTTCAGCTACAGAATAACACTGTAACCTTTCTTTATTCAGAACTGCCATCGCTATCCTGTGTTTTCATGGTAGACTGAAAATACGACTTATTCCTCACATTTATTGCACTGTATTGATTTTATTTCATACTACCCCTCCCCCCCCAAGTAAAATAAGCATTTTATAATGCAAATTAGGTTAGAGCTGAGGCATCTAAATAGCCATGCCTTCATTAGAGAGGTTTTGTTTCTTGGGCACAATAGGCATAGGTACTGTGTGCCTAAACTGTTTCTGGGCTTGGGTGTATGAAAAGCAGTGTAAGACAGTTTGGTGGCTCTTAATAACTGAACTGATAGTTCATGTGAATTTTGAATTGTGCCGGTATGTTTATTTTTCTTTATTCTCTGATAATTATATTCCTTTAATGAATAGCAGAATATATAGTCCTGAGTTGAGTGTGAACAGTTCTCCATTTTCACAGTTTATTGATGTTTTAAATAGTTCCACAATACCTTTCAAGGGGCCTGTCCCAAAAACACAGCCACGAGCAGACACCTTGACATACACATGTGCCTTGAATCTTGCACTGGTGCAGATGGGGATCACTTAAGATCAGGGAACTACAGCACCAAAGATTAGATTAGAGCTTCCTGAAGTTGCTGTCCTGAGTGATTAGATGAGTTCATATAGCTGCAGAATTCAGGGTTGCCACATCTCTAGGTTAATAATTTTGGTTAGGTACTTCAAGAGGTGGAATGGCTCTAGGCAGAACTGACTAGGACTGTGTTACTTTAATGAGGTGCTGTCCAGCTGCATTTAGATTTGGCAGTGTTTGACCTCTGTGAATTAACCTGTGTGCATGGAGGCTAGGGCCAGGAATACTTTTACATTACTTGTTCTGCTTGTCCCAAAGGAATAAAGTCTGACAGAGGCACAGTACAGCAATGATGTTTGCTATAAATGAGAAGTACTTACTAAAGGCTGCTTTCAGTGCAGTGCCTCCCAGCTAGTGTTAACAACAACACGTCCAATTCACTTCAGACAGAGCTAAATTGTCTTGGCAATAAAGTTGGCTGATATTACTAGTTTTAATTATTTAAAATTTATCTGCATGGAAATGTCAATGGAAATTGGCTTCAGTATATATTTGAAAATATTACATTTTTAAAAAAAGATTTTACTTTTTAAATCGTTCTCATTGACTCTGTGAAATGGCAGTAGTGGGACAGATTTTGATTAAGTGTCACACATGATCACTATCATGTACATATCAAAATTTAGATTTTTATTTGCTCTAGGCATATTTTTTAATATATGTCATTAATCCAAGAAACATGCTGCAAGACAGATTAGATCCCTGACTTTGATTTGATCTTTGAATGTACTGTTCTAATTATTTTCTTAACTCATTGTCAGCCTGTGATTTTACAGACTTAGAAAATGGAATGGAATATTAAAGAAGCACATGTATGCTTCTCCAGCACCCTGAGGGAGCCTATGCTCATACACTTGTGGTCTAATCAGTGGAACAAGCTCAGAATTAGTTTGGCCTCTTAAAGCTCAGTTCCTGTGTGATAAGCAAAGAGCAGGAACAGTGAAGGTACAGGTGCCTGTGGATGTAGTAAATGAGCAGATCTGAGAAGCAGTAGTTTTCTGGGCAATACAGTGGAGATGTGATATCTCTGAAGTGCCTTGTTAAAGATTCTCCTTTACTTTGTACTCAAGGCAAGATTTTTGTCTGGAGGTTTGGAGCAGTTCTTGTTATGCTTAGAACTAACATTTCATTGAACAATGCAAATGGAGAGGAAATGAATAAACATTGATTAAGAACAAGAATGGGTATTTTGTGTTTTATCAGGTACACAGGAGACACTCTATGTTGCTGAAATAATTACTCTTGGAATATATGCATATCCGAGGCACAAATGGGAAGAATTGAGAAAGTCCTAAATAGAGGTTTCAGCTGTTTGCTACCAGTGTGACTGCAGACATCCCTCACCCTTAAGTGTTCTTTACTTTCCTAATGCTAATAGATTTTTTTTTCTATGGAGAAGCTAATTAACTATTTAAATTAATGAACTGTTAGGCTGTTTTGTTTCTTCAAATAGCTATGTGTTAGTGTTGTAGAACATTGGCACTTTCCTTAGATCCTTGTATTTACTCTGTTGAGAGGTATTCTTGAAGGATTGTAAGCTTGTAAGCTACTTGTTAAAATGTTACTTAGTGTTATTTGAAAGTATTTCTGTATGGTATTTTTTATCTACAAAAATTCTTACATCTGTTTTAGGAATATTAATTATATTGCTTCACATGATTTTTCGATTTGAACAATGAGAAGAGTATCATGAGCATACACAGGTATGTATGGCAGCAGAGGAATTTTTCTAGAGATACCAAAGCAGTGGTTTTTTTATAGCTCTGTTTTTCATGGATCTGATTTCTTTACAGGGTAACTATCCCACGTTAGAGAGTTAGTTCTGTACTGCTTCCATACATATCTGAAAATTCTTTTATGAAGTCATAATTATCTGTGGATTCTAAACTACACCATTTGATTTTCAGAAATAAGGTTTGCCAGCTGGAGAAACCCCTCTGATTCTTAAGTGAGGGGTTGCAGAGATTTGATATTGAACACTTCTCTTCAGGCATCTCAGCTCTTCCACGGGTGGGGCAGCTATTGGTCAGGGGATGTGCTAGAGATGCCTAAAAGGCTGTAGCTTGAGCAGACACTTGAGGAAGAGGTTTATGATCTAAGTAGAGCACCCCATGGTCACCGGCAGATGCATAACAAAAGGCTTGTTTCTCTTGGAACTGTGCTTGAACTCATATGCAGGTATTGCAACATACAGGTACAGTGCTACCTGAAAGGGCAAAGCAGGAGTTGCTGTGGTGCAGATCTTTTATAAAATATCTAGCCTGAGTCTGCCAGCAGGCTTGCAGGCATGGTTAATGGCTTTGAATTTTCAAAACACTTCAAATGCCTGTGGAATTAGACAATAGATGTCAGCCAAGAATATCCAAAAAGTATTTTCAACTCTCCCCTTTTCTCTTAGTGCTGATAGAGACGGAACAGAATTGAATTTTTTGTTAATTTGGCGTGGACTGCTTTTCTGTTATCTTTCAAATGTGGACTGGATGAATATTAAGCCTTTGTAATGCTTAATTAATTACCTAAAAAAACCCAAACCCCTCGATATTAATTTCAGTCTATGCCTCAATAAGCATATATATACATGTTTGAAATGTATCTTTGAGGTGCTGTGAATTTGAAATATTAGTCTATGAAATGTAGCAGGTAAATTGACAGTAAGAATGAAATCTCTTATCTTTTCTCAATAAGGGAATCAGAAAATCACGTGTTTGGTTTTTTATTTTGTTTGAAAAATAGTAGTGCAATTTTCTTGCCACAGTCTGCTCAGAGGCAGCATTTTCACTGAATTATGAGATATAACTTTAATAATTTCCATCTGCTATAAGAAAACTTCTATAAGTGATATATGATTACAATAAGCTGTGACTATTTCCACAGATCTGTTTCTGTGGACTAAAGATAATCTGTGCAGTATATCCCAAAAGTTCGCAAGTGCATACATGCTCTACAGCCACAGCTATTAAATGTAAATATAATTAAAATTCCTGGAAAACAAGTAGGCATTTATCAATTTTGCCACTTGTTTATTTTTAATCTATGCTTACCAATGTGCTGTGTTTCACAGAGACTACCAACATCTCCACAGTGTTTGATGAGGCATAACTAAATCCTTCATCATCTATAAAAACTGCTTTTATCATGTAGAACCAAAGGCGTGCACAGAGGTTTACAGAACTTCTCTAGTGACTGTAAACCAGTGTTTAGCTGCAGGGAAGTAGGGAACAGAGTCTTTTAGTGGCTTTATGCATCTCCTGAAATACGTGGAGAGATAAGGAGACAAAGCTGAGTATGGTGCGCTGTGTTCACGGGACAGGAGGAGCGAGTGGCAGTGTCACTGGGAGGGGAGGGATGGTGTGGTGCATGTATGTGGTGTCTGCTTTTCTCTCCTTGAGCTGATCTGGTTTGCCTTTTGTACCCCTCAGCTTCTATGTATAAATGGGAATTGAAGGCAGCATTTATTTTCTTTTTTTTCATCCTCTTATCCCTTTTTTCTCTGCAATGGCATGGGAATTCCAGGTTGTGATGTTCACCACACGTGTACTCTGCTGCTCAGTGTGTGTAAGGAATCCTGTCCTGGAGAGGCTAACCATGGGTTTGGGAAAAACAGCAGCACTTGGACCAGCCTGGGGGTCATGAGGGAAGAAAGGAGGGTGACTTGTGTCACCAATGTCCTTTGCTGTATGAGGACAAAGCAAAGCACTTTTAAAGCACTCCTTGCTCCACAGCTCAAGTAGATACTCATTCTCTTTGCTGTTTTACAGAAGTGAATTTTAAACTGCCTGAGACACTGTTGCCACTCTGCATCAAAGCATGGAAATGCAGGAAAGACACTATGCAGGTGCAAAAAGCCAAATTATTTCTGGCAGTGTAGAGTGCAGAAGAGTCTCACTAATTAGAAATGGATTTTGTTATAGAAAATATTGATTCTGGACTTATTCTATTTATTTTATTTTATTTTTTCTTTTTTTCGTTCTTTTGTTTGACATACAGCACTAACTACTGGATAAATAAAAAGGAATTAAAGTAAATGCTGCTAAATATTTCTCCTTGCAATTTGAACAATAGATGTTGTCTATTGCCACATAGACAAAATGTAGCAAAATAACTCTTATCTTTTGACCATATTTGGTATTTCTTGGAGGTAAAAAAGAATAAAGATTACAGTTTGTGTCACTATCTACTCATATAGGTACAATAAATTTCCCTTTTGTTTTTCTGAAGATGAAAAAAAAATGAGGCGTTTTGATTTTCAAAATATTTTCCGTCATCTTTTAAAGAAAAGTATTTTAAATGCACTCAGCTACAGGCCCTTCTAGTTCAAAGAAGGGAAAAGAGTAGATACAGTACTTGGCAATTTCTTTGGACTACTCAACACATAGTTTTTTCTTCCAGCTGTGGCAGTTTAAATTTATGTATGGTTATACTGCCAGTGCAGTGTCTATCCATCATACATGCAGGATAAAGGTCAGAATAGAAAAATGCCACAGCTTTAGGAGGGGAGGATTCAAAACATTTGTCTGAGCTGAAGTACTGGAAAATAAAACCTAGATTCAGTCAACTGCAGTTTAATGTTATATTTTGATAAAGTTATTTCATTAAACCAGACACCTTGTAGGGTAAATGAGCTCTATTAAAATAATCATAACTGATGAATGCACTGAAGTGGATGAATGGACTTCAGTGTTAGTTAACCTTCACTGCACTTTTCACTTTACAGCTCTAATTGACATTAGAGTGCACATTCAATCTATTTGTCTTATTTATCCTCATGATCAGTGATGGCCAAGGTATGGAGCTCTGAAGTAGGCTGTAGACTATACAGTTCACTTACTGTATCTTGTCATTCAGTTGCCTTGTCAGCTGCTGCACTTTTGTAGTAGTATGAGTTTAGAAACTGCTGAAGGAAAGATGGTCTTAAGTCCAGGTGCCTCTAGAACACTGTAAGACAAACACAAGATGATGAGGGCTGCTCTTTAATCACACACAGACACATCTCTTTGATTTCTCATTTAGTGTTTTAGAGCCAAAACCTCCCTTTCCTTCAGGGTTTTAGCTCCAATGACACGCATTGAATTGTTACCAGCTAAACAAATAACATTGGCTTTAATTCAGGTTTGCTGCTTTGAATGATCTGATTTATTATTTTACATGGTGTTCCTGTGTGGTATGATGTGCTCTCTTATATTGTAATTTTCAGTCGTATGTCACGTGAATTGCGCAAAAGCACAAAAATCCATCATTTCTGTCTTATCAATACAGCAGCAAGGCCCCCTAAATATTCCCCACAGGACTAACTGAAATACTTGCTGCTAGCCAGTGTGAAGAAACGGGGGTAGTTTGTTTAAATCTAAATATGGCTATACACAAAGAGCATTTGGAATTGCTATAGAACATAGGAAAACATTTGTAATGACTGATATAAAAATGAAACTCCAAAGGTATATTAAAAATGTAAAATATTAAACTTAATGATGGGAAAATCAGCATAGATAATGCTATAAAGAAATTCCTCAGAGAGCTGAAGTCTTACACTAGGCTGGTTAAATGTGCATCCACAGAGTTTTACTTAACCTGCAGTCTCTGGAAACAAGAAATATGTTTAGCTCCATGTGCTTGTCTTTACTCATGCAGCAAAGGTAGGCTGCTTCTGCAGCCACCATCAGGGCATTATTCAAAAGAAAATGCTGTTTCAGTGTTGGTACTGAGTTGTAACACTTTGTAAGGACACTGAAGTATCCTTAGAGAAAAGAAAGGATAGCACTAAACCCAGTATTTTCTTTCCAGAACAAGTTATTGGACTATTTTACATCTTGCCATCTTCTTTCTTCACCTGTCAGAAGTAATTCAGAAGAAATTTCTCTTCCTGTTGGATAAGTTCACACTGTATTAAACAAATATAGAAGGTTTTTTTTTTTTTCATATATCGTTCTATACATTTAATGATATCTTTAATTTTCAGTATTCAGTGTATCTGGGGACAAATCTGGTATAATCCCTTATTCTGTATTCCTGGCCATTATGCAAGTTACAGCAAGAAAAGTGCTCATCTCCAGGAATTGTTCTCATGGTTTGGCCTTTCTAAGGTTCTTAAAGGTACTTAAGGGATTTAAAATGGTATTATCAGTAACTTCTTGAATTAGGGAAATTCAAACTAATTTTTTTTTTAGGAATCATCATTATTTTGTTGCTAAGGAACAAGCCAAGAATGCTGGCTGATATTCTTTCACACACATAATCCCTTACAGCATTCTTTCTATGTATTTATGCACAGAGCTGCTGATGACTGAATGGAAATAGGATTTAGTGGGATTTAATGGTACTCTCAGTAGAAAAGCTTAGCTTATTATGCAAGTTCTAGTGGGAATTTTCTTTCCCAAAGATATTTTATAAGCGTTTAGATACTTTAAAGAATACAAAATTGAGAACCAGTTCTCAGGTAGAGAAAGTAAGTCCCATCAATGTATTATTATATTTAAATGTAGACCTTTATAGAAGCTGCATACTAAACTCACAAACATAAAATGTGGGATTATTTCTTTTAAGGCTTTGAATTACCTGTTCTCCTTATTGACGACATTTAATACAGTCTTTTAATTTTTGCTTGGTGTAGTCTCAAAGTAGTAAAAATAGAATGAAATTTTCCACAACTGGTCAATGGTAGAGGGGTTAAGTACCCAGCAGCAGCTGGATACTCCTCATACAGTCTGTGCCCCCTCTGTAAGATGTGTAGTTGTCAGCAGTGATCCTGAGAATGTCTCCCACTCTCTAGGAGTGGCAGGTTTGACACAGCTGCTCCACCCCGGTTTGACAGCACAGATAGAAATTTAGCTGGAAGACTGTTTTTGCTTGCACAAGGTATCTGTGAAGCTGGTTTTTCCCCCAAAAAGTCCTTGGTCTCAATGGTTGAGAACAACACGACTGATACGGTCTTGCAACTTCAGCTTCTGCAATGAATTATTAATGAGAGAAAAGCTATTTAGTACCTCTGGGAATTGTAGCTGAATGCTAGGATAGCATCTCAGTATTGTTGTAAGTGATAGTGATGAATGGGTGCTGTAAAATTGAAATAATGGAAGAATCTTTAGGATATTAATACAGTAAAAGCTGTCTGTAATGAGTCAGTGACACAGCAACACTTGGTTACTTAGTACAGGTTTGGACATTTTTGATGATGGTTTACTGAGCCAGAAAATTGTCTAATAAAGTGACTCTTTTGTATAGATGTTTTGTATAAATTTATGGTTATCTGTAAACTACAGTCCATGTAATTTTGTAATATAGTGTGAAAGGTATTTATTCCAGCCTTTTCTGCTGAAATTAGATGGATGGGCCTGGATCATTTATTCAAGAAAATACTTCCTGAGAAAGTGATGGCTGTTTTAGAAAGAAGAAAACTTGGATAGCACAGAAATAATCAGAAAGGCGAAGCTGGTGTCTTTATATATTCTCTTAGAAATATTTTTATCTATAGCACTTTAATTTAGTGACTTGGAAACTGAGTAGACAAAGAAAATATCCTCATATTCTCATTGGACTACTATTGCATCTTAAGGAATGAAAACAAACAAAAAATACAATTAAAACAATTGGGTTTCTCTCTTTGATAATAAAATAAATGGAAATATGGAAGTCTCTAACTCATTCATACATATTTGTAAAATAAAAGGTGGTAGTTAGCAAAGATGGCTGTTCTTCACAAGCATCACCCAGGCACAAACCACAGTGATTAAATATTAAAAAGCCATACATAAATGTGTAGAAGTGTCAGATTGTCTGGTGACTAATACCTGCCAAGATTATCTGTCTTGTGGTTATTTCAATCTGTTTGAGTTTCTGTAAGCTCTGCTGGGAAAGAGTGAGTCCCCTGCCTGATATGTGCTTTTTCTGTTGGACAGGCAGAGCAGAGCTGCTCAGGAGAATCGCTGCTGCAGGGACAGGTGGAGTTCACACAATCCCTGTAATGTTTCTCTCCTTACCCAAAGAGGTTTAGAGGTTTACTCAGCATAACCCATCAGTAGCTCACCATCAGCCATCATCTCCTACATACCTATTCTAACATTTTTTTTTAAATTTTATTTTTTAGGCAGTTTTCTCAAATTTCTCCAAAAAGAAAGTCCATTTGTTGCATCATGCTGTTGTGGTTCTTGCTTTAACATTTATATTCCATGTACCATGTTAACGTTACTACAGTCAAGATAGAGGCCTGGAAGAATTTATAATTCAAGGTTGTAATCATGTCCCAAAATCTTCCTTTTCTGTTTAATTTAATTTGTAAACCAAATCAATTACTGAGTGCCTCATTTATATGGCATGAGACACTTGTGGCTGCTTTTGTGTCTATGTAGCAAGATGTATCTAGTCTATGTTCTCTATTGCCCCAGTTATTTTTTCCTATGTAACTCTATTCCATTTGTCAATTACACAGCACAATACACAGTTGTTTCAGCTCAAATAGGCTGTGAATAGTAGCAGGGAGTTGGAAACAGACAGGAAGAGCAAAGTGGGAAGTTCTTTAACTGGATTTACTACTACTGAGGTGTAGAATTATACTCTTTAAAAGCTTGTGATTAGTCTTGATTCCTGGCAAGTCTGTAACAGTCATTGAGCAAACAAGAAATCGTTCTACAAGTTCTACAACATTTACAAGTAAATCACTTATCCAGTATGCTGCCAGTCTGATTTTTATGTTAATGATAATTGTTAAAATTGATTAAATGCTGGTATCTCATGTATATTGCCAAAAGACAGCCCAAAGTAAACATTGTTTAGCATTATCATCTGACTTTGTGAAGCAAAACCTCACAAAGGGTTACTCATAACAACTTTCATGTGACTTTCTAGATCAGTAATTTCCATAGGTACAGGAAAGTCCAAATCGATGAGACAGTTTTTAAATGTTGACCTTTTTATGTTTTTTGAAGCACTGCTGTGTGTTTATTCAGTCTTTATAAATCTGAATGGAAGAATGCACCTGAAAGTGCTGATAAATGCTTTAGATCTGGATGTGTCAGAGATTCATACAGTCAGAGTATAAATCTGTACTGAATAATGCATTACCTAATCTGACCTTTCCTATTTCACAGACCATTGCACTTCTCCAAAATTGACTCCAGTATTGGTTCTTTGTTGAGTCTGATAGTTTGGGATTGACTGAAGCACAAGGGAAGTGAAACTTCTCACCCTTCACACATTCTCAGTTTCACTGGGTACACAAATAATTCAGTCAGTTCTTCTACAGCTCTTATTGGTACAAAAATATTTTCAGATATGGTTTCCTAATGCCCCCTTTTAAAGTTAATAGACATCATTGTTTATGTAGAAGGGAAGCAGAAGAGTATTTGTTCAACAGATAGCTAATTAATTACTTGAAATGCCAAAGGGCCTTTTCCATAACTGAGTGAAACACCTTGTAAAAGGCCTCTGAAATTTTACAGGACTGGGCCCAACAGTGTCAGTGAAAGATTAATTTAGCTGTTAGTATTGATAGGTGGATTCACACAGACAAGATATCCAGGTATGACAATGGAGCCAATTTCTATTTCAATATTTGTGAGTGTATATTATTTTAAACGTTTTGTTTGGCTGGCCAGAGGAATCCCTATTTATTAGCAGATAGCAAAGGTAGCAAATAAGAAAAAATGTTGTAAAAGCCCTAATTAGTGTTTCTAGACTTTCTGTAGTGATCTGCTTATTTATCAGAATTTCTGTAATAAATACAATAAATCACCCCAGTCATTCTCCCCCAATTCCTGGGTGGCCAGGTGGCAATAATGAACAAAATTTTTTTCAAAGTGGTTTAGCTAGACAGTGGCACAAAACTTTGGCAAACAGCTTAGACAGAAGCTGTTTACACTAAGGTTGTTTTCTTACAAAGCCTGCCACACTGTACCATTTGCTTGACTTTATCACAGTGCTTCCTTTGATTATTCATGTGACCATTATGTGGAACTTCAGGATTTCTCAGGACTATCTGCTGAGGGCTGAGTTTCCACTCAGCAGATATTGCTGTTATATTTAGCAATATATATATATATATATATATATATTTTTAGCAATATATAGAATATATTGCTGTTTGCAGTGCATGTTGACAGCTGCCCAGGCACTGGGGGCCATGACTGTCCCAATCTCTGTGGCTGGCTGCAGCCTCTGCAAGGCATGACTAATTTTGTTCCAGGTAGAAGAAATATCTCCATTTTGGGAAGTCTGAATAACAAGGGAGTAGTTTTCTTATGTTGCATATTGGATTGTTTTCTGGCTGTTGCTACTTCAGTCAGTGTGTAAGCTCTTGCTCAGGCATGCTGGTTTCTCCAGGCATGGTTGTAAATACCATGTACAACCCAGGTACAGTCATGTGTCTGCATTTACATCTGCATCTGTCTGTACTATCTGCAAAATTGATTTTGTGCTTTTTCTAAATGTGGTTTGGAAAGGAAAACACAAAACTGAAATTTATGTAGCTTTTTCATCCATATGTATTTGATGCACTATATACACTGATTTCAAATATTCATCTTCAATAGAAATATCTTACACTGTGGCATAAAATATTTCTATTTAAATATATTTTCTTGCTCTGATTTAATATGACAAATAAGCAGTGTTCCATGCTCATAATGATAGGATTTAAAAATTTTTGTGAGTCAGTTGAATGACATAAATACTCATTTTTAGATGGTACATAAATATCCAATTCTGTAATTACCTAGTCATGTATTGCATATTATTATTTAGTAATACCAAGAAAATTAACTGAGCTGGTATTTGATGTATTCTGTTGAAAAGCTATGAGTGTTATTAAGCTAGAGCATATATTGGGAAACACTTAATTTGGATAATTTTCTTAATGTGTTATATTTTACAGTGTTATTGTCTTTCAGATTAGGAGCTCTGCTGTGTGTCATTTTTCTGCTCTCTATCATGATATTGCATTGCTACTGGAATAACAGCATTTTAGCATTTGCCATAAGAGTGCAGTTTAGTATTTCAGAGTGTAATTCATTCCTGGGCACAGGGCCAGGATGAGGCCTGTGAATCTCCCAAGTCCTACTTCAGCTCCCGAGTAAGTGTCAAAGCATATGAAAATTGTCACGTTTCCCTCCTTCCTTGGCCTGGTGAACAGAATCAGGGATCTTGATGGGATCTGTGATGTGAAGAGAGCTGGTGCAGAGATGTCAGAGCCTCATGTGTTTGGGTAGGGACCCTCTGCTCCTCCTGAGCACGGCTGGGCTGGGCTGTGCTGTGGGTCATGGCAGAGCTCTGTGTCCAAGGTAATGCCATCCCTGACACTGCCTGGCTGTGGGAGCAGCCTTTGGGCTTCTCCTCCAGGAAGGGAACAAAGGCACTCCATATCAAGTGACGATTTACCCTCGGGAATTACTGGAGGGAGTCACCCATGGCAGGCATACCATGGCTGAGTTAACCAGCCACTTTACCAATGGACACAGGTCTTCTGGGCCAAAAACAAAACAGGCAAAACATTAAAAATCAGTGGAAGAGTAAGCTAAGGAGTGATGCGCTGACTTGAGAACTGACAGTCTAACGTTAACTGCTGGTGAGCCAAAGCAGCTCTGCTGGGCTTAAACTGAGCACTTCTGTGTCCGAGGTACTCACCCTCAACACTGAGATTTGTACAAAAGTCCTTTCTTTCCTGATGGAGTGGGAAATGGTTTGAATTAGAATTAATGTCTGTAAATTACCTTGCAGTCCTGAGGAGGTGCTGCGTGCTCTTCTCCCAGGAATGAGTTACTCTCAGAGCAGCAGTAATGAGTAACTGCAGCTCTCCTGCACACTTCACCCCCAAAAGGCACCTGTCTCTCCTGTGCTGCACTGGCAGGGACAGTCCTGAGCCACCATCACGCGTGTCCTCCAAGGTGGCAGCAAGCCTAATGTTCCAAGGTGAGGGACGTGTAAATAAATGGCTGTCTGCATGGTGTGACACAGACTTGGAGCTAACTCAGAAGGTGTAAGGACCTTTGATAGTGTGCACACTCAGTAACTGAGAGGCCTGATGTCCTGGAGTTGGAAGTGCTGGTGACCACCTTGAGGCTGTCATCCAGAGAGAAGACATGGATGTCTAAACCTGCTGGGGACAATGATGAATTTAATTTGAATTAATTTCTTACCATGGCAGGTGTGAAACAAAATATTTCACTTAAAATAAATAAAGGGGAAGAAAGCTATCTTGAATCTGTTTATTTCTGGAGAACAATCCATGATATACAATCAGAATTGCTTGTAAGGCAGTTTTATGGGCATGCTAGAGCTAAATTTTATGTAACTGGAAAAATAAATTTGCACCTTCTCCAGATGAAACTTGCTGTACTGTAAATCCTCTGTGCAATTTGAGCTCTGTCTGGACAGCCATACCTTAAACAAACTGCAAGATGAGAGGGGTTGAGCAGGTGTAAGTGAAGATCAAGATGATTAGAGCCAACAAAAGAACAGAAAACGCTAAGATAAATAAGATGGAGTGGTTTGTGCATGTGGCTGATAATGTGTGAGGGGAGAAATGACTATTTCTGACCCAGTGGGTTCTTGCTGTTCGTGTTCAATACAAGAACTGTGTAAATAGGAATTCAAACGTCCATACAAAAAGGCACAGTAAAATAATAAAATGTTTTGAGGTGTCAAATCTGACCTGTTAGCTGTCATTTTCATGTGTCTTCATATACTTTCCTGTGCTGGTATGGTATATCAGTCACACAGTTTCTAGGGAGAATTGTACTTCTGTACAGTGGATGCAGAGGTGGAGACAGAATGCAGCTAATCTAAAATATTACCTTCATTTGGAGTGAGCTATGTTTTAAAACTGCCATTTTTGAAATAAAATCCAGAGGAAGCTTTGTTTCACTTGGACTGCTAAAATGTTTCTGCAATGTAATTACTTTAATTGAATGTTCTGAAGCAGTAGATAGAGGAAAACTCCACAGGCTCTTCTGCTGGTGTTCAATTGGCAAGAAGCATATGAGTAGAAATTTCTGATTCTAAGACAATGTGAATTTTCTTCCATGTCTGTATTTCAAGACAGAGACAAAGATCCTTGGTCTGTAAGAAGCTGGATGCTTTTTTATGAAAACCTGGTACAACTTCTCTTCATATTAAATCAGTAAAAATGATTTGTATTTTAAGCGTGAGAATTTCCTCCAGTGGTGGTGTTGGAAGAAACAGAGTTTTGATATCTGGGGTCAATCTCTATAATGATGCTTTATCCCTCCTGACTAATGAGGGCTGCAGGAAAGATGTATCCCTTGTGTTTGTCACCCTCATGGCCTGACACAAGTGTGTTACATGTGTGAGAGGCTTCTGAGGGAAAATAGGGAAGATGTACGAGTGTAGAAATGATCTTGAAATGCTTACTAAATACACTGATTGACCACAGCTAGCAGTCTACAGAAGGTCACGTAAGATATAAGAATATTAATTATATTTAGTTAATATGATACCATAATCATTAACAGTAATCTTATATAAGAACAGTAGTTAATCATAATACCAGAATATTCAGGAGGAGGATATGTTTGCAGTTTTGAGAAAACTCCTGCACACCTTAATTTAGTGAATCTGTGGTCATAGCTACTGCATCAATATAGAATCTGTTTTCTAGGGCCAGGAAAAAGCTATACTATACAAAATGTAATTTTTGTATGATTTCCACAACTTGGTGTTGAGTAACTGTCTTTCTTCAATTTCCCATTAAGTGAATGTAGAAACCCTCATAAAAATGATCTTTGCATAACCTAAATGGTCTCTTCTGTAGGAAAAATAACATTGTAATTCTAGGATTATTGTATTGTAAATTTACTTGCTTGCATGTTGATGTCCATGTATATGATCATGTTTGGAGAATTACTGAGGAAAATTCATCTTAGGAAACATGCTTTGCTTTTTGTTCTGGCTATAAGGTAGTCTCTATTCTTGGTGGGGAAGTGAGTTTCAGGCTTTGGCTTTATGGTCTGTGGAAGATAGTTTGCGTGCTTGAGTCCTTTTGAGTGTGAGCTTTTGGTGGGATGCAGTTGTGACACTGTCATGGTGCAGGAATTGCTCTCCTGGGAATTAGCAATGTGGGGAGCTTGTGAACACAACAGATTGCAATGCAGCTCTGCCCCAAAGATCTGCAGCTGCAGCCCTCATTTGCCTTTTTTGGAAAGGATGCCCAAATGCTTAGCATTGCCTTCTGCATGTCAAGGATATGAGAGGCACATCAGGGAATGCTCAGGTGATTTATAGGAAGAGGCGTTTATCCAAATGATTTCTAAAAAATATTTTCACTGGCGCAGGCATCAGTATGTATCAAGGCTGTTCCCTGGCAATTCTTGAACTGGAACAGGATACAATTTACTGGATGAGTAATTTGCTGTGAATGGTTTGTTCATTTCTACTCTAGCATTTTCTAAGCAATTGATTATGACAAATTACCAGGTAACAGGTTTGTTCAGGCTGAGCTTTGAAACAAACAGCCTTTGCTGTGGATCTAGCCTGCTGGGCTGAGTGACAGCTAGTGCCCCTGAGCTTGTCTGAAAATGAGGATTCTTAGATAAAAGCAACCTGTGATTAAAACCTTCTGTCAATCCATCTTACTCAACTATTTTCTTTTAATTTTTCAAATCGAATCCAGTCTTTTGCTAGCAGTGATTACAGTGCTGGGGAGGCTCCACAAGTCCCCCTTCCAGTGCTCTGCTTGGCACACTGGGACAGGGCAGGCTGCAGACCCTTCCTGAGTAACAACAGACTTGGTAGCTACTTGCTGGCACGAATTGCCAGAGGGGACTACAGAAGATTTTTACTGTGCAGGAAGCTTTCTCTGGGAAGGTTTGTTCTGCCCATTCTGTCCTGGGGAGTAGCCAGTCCATTCCAGGGAGAGTGTTACAGGCTTTGTGGTGTACATTGTTCATGTTCCACGGGCTCCCTCAGGACAGGGTGCCTGGAGGATTGGCAGCCTTGTTTGTATTCCTGGGCTAGATTTGGGGTTATCTGCAGCCCTCTCTGCTGCCAGCAGCTTGGTGAACTTTAGGTATCCTGATTTGGGTGGAGGAGTGGCACAGTCCCTTTATATGCTTATCCCTTGAAACAGGAGGTCATTTAGATGAAACAGACTCTACAATTAATTTCCCCATGTTTAAGGAGTCATTTTTTCCCCCACATACTACTGGTACCCCATTATCACAATAAAAAACATGTGCTTCACCTATAAAACTTGTAGGTTGCTTCTACATTATGAAGATTTTCTGCTTGTGCTGCCCAGTTATGAAGGCAAAGCTTGTAACAGAAGTCTGCTTATATTGAGGCATGGTGTTTTCAGCCTTATGGAAATATTACTTTGGAATTTCCTCTTTTGAAAAGACAAATGATCAAAATATTCACAGAAAAACGAGTGCTCCGTAGCAGAAAGTTGTGTTACTTGATAATGTCTTGCCATGTTTTGTACTGATTGTATGGAAGCTGCTATTTCATATTTAAATATTGGAATCCAACCCATTGTTACTGATTTAGAAGGGCAGAATTTTTCTTGGTATGACAAAGCACGTTACAAAGTTGCTTTTGCTACCCCTCTTTTCCACCCATCTCTAGCATCATGTAGTAGTGTCTGTTTCTTTTTTTTCCTTTGACTAATAGGAATGTCTTACCCTGTAAAAATGGTATTGAAATCAGGTGAGAGTTATCTTACTCTAAGAACTGTTATCAACCTGTACTACTGTATGTGTGCTAATTCTACAGCATGAAATTTTGATAAAGAAATATGGTGGTAACCATTGTTTTCAGATAAAGTGATCATGACTATTCTTCTAGTTTATGATCATACAGTAGAAAGAAGTTTAATTTCTCACTCTAATGACTGATGTTCTTACAAATGCTGTACTGGTTGAAAAAACTTCTGTTTTGTTGAAGTTACTCTGTACAGGGGAATGGCTGAGGTTTGTTTGATGGCTTTTCATAAAAATCTGAATATACTCCATTTTCATAAAACATCCCTGTATGACATAAAATACCTTTTTTAATGAGTAGTCATATACATTTTCACATGTCACAGAGGAGGTTTCATTGTCAATACAGGAAAGTTGGTTACAGGAGGGAAGTGATTTGTCTGTTTAGCTAAACTGAGTCTGTCCAAATTCTGTGTAACTGATTGTAGGGGAGAATAGCTACCATTTCATTTAGACAGGAGAGGGGTGATGGGAAAAAGAAAGGAACTTTTCTCTGGTCATGTTGTAATGTAATTTGTTGCTTTCTTTTTTTTTTTTTTTTTTTGCCTCCTTTATCGGTTCTTGAAACCTTATTAGCATTCTTTTGTTTTGCAGTTGGTAGGAAAAATAAGGCAATTTCTTCAGCTTCACATGGGCTTGTATTATAAAGCATACTTGTAAACATATATAGACACATACATTTATAATAATGAAAACATTGAGACTTTAGGTGGTCTCAACTGGTACATTAGAGGAACCAGCAAATAAAATGCCTGTCTTTTCAATTTCAAAGGATATAAAATTAGAGTGAGAGTGTGAGGAACACAGCTTTCACAGAATTATTCATATACCTGTCTTTTTCCATTATGTTAGAGCCCAGCTAATTAAAAGTCTAATTACTAGTGCTTCATGTTACTTTCTTTCAATTTTTCCAAAAAGAGATATATAGCACCTCATTCCTTTTTTCTCAATTATGCACAACTCTCTCTGCCCCCCAGTTTCTAATGAGACAGTACAGCAACCCACACAGCTTTCAGAAGTATTTGTTTCTTGAAGGCATCAGTTTGGGTGCAGCAATTCTACTAGCAAGCCCCAAACCTCTTTACAAGAGATTGGCCTCAGTGTTGTTCCCTAACAGGAATTAAGGTGAATACCAGGGGCCACAGTGACCACCTGGGCTTTGCACATTCCCTGGTGTATTTTCTGTGATTGCTGTCATCCCAGAGAAGAGTTTTGTCAACAGATAAATGTTCTCCTATTATGAAAATGAAGGCAGGCAGATGGGGAGCAGCTTGGCTTTTACCATGGCTCCTCAGTGTCCCAGAGCTGCACAAACATGGGATGCACTCCCACTCTCAGCTGGAAGGCACCAGCCCCTTCCAGCTTCTGGCTTGTAAAGTTCACAGCAGGGATAAACATAAACAGGGGCAGTCAGATGGTGGAAGGGAAGAAAGCAGGAGAAAAAGATTGAGAGAAAGAGAGAACCCAGCAGCAGGAGATAAAAACTGGACAGAGCAGTTTTGGAACTGGTATGAACCTTCAAAGTTGCAAATGTGCCAGTAAGCACCACTGGAGAAGAGGGGATCTAGGAAGCAAAGCTGAGAATAGAAATCATGCATCTGAGAAGCTACTGGTCTTTCTCAGAAATAACAACCTTTTATCAGATTTTTCCACTTTCAATTGACTCATAGCCAGAATTGCAATTACGCTTCAATATATTTTATAAAAAATAGTACTTAGTTTACTTTCACATAAGTGAAGAGATACAATTGCACGATGGTGGTTACAATGGTAGAAATACATACAGTTGATAAAATGTTTGCAAGAGATTTAAAAACATACTGTACAGCACCACATCTGAAATTGGATGATGGCAAAATGAATCATACTCTTTGTCTAAGTAAATTAAATTCCTAAATCCTTCTTCTGGAATAAATAAAAAAATACAATGTGCAACATGTGTCTGACACTACCAAAATGTTTCCTGAAGTTAAGCAATATATTAAAACAAAAAATGAGGTAAAAAAAGACATTCATGCATTTAAGCCACCATTAGTGTCTGACTCTAAAATAAGGCAGATCATAATCTTTTAAAAACTGTCTTTAGCCATTTAAATCCTCTTTAGTGCTTTTCAAGACAAGGTCTTGACAGACCTTGCAGAATCATGACTTAAGATGCTTTTTATTTCTGACAGGTCCTTTTCGATAGGTTCAGCCATATTTTAAACGCATTACATAGAAAATGTTGCTTTTGTTTAATGAAGAAAGAAATGTAAATTAAAAGGAACTGAGAGAGATGGACTCTTTTAGAGTTAATCACAAATGAGACTGCTTTGAGGGAGGGAGGGAGGTAAGGGAAAGAAAATTATGAGTCATCCTCAGTTTTAATGATGTGGAAAAGGGTGACATTAAACAGGACTTGATGTCCATTATTCCAGGCATAGAGAGCTCTATCTCTTGCATTGTAGTCAAGCATGGATATATGAAAATACTGATTATGGAAAGGAATGTCTGTGTACTCATAAGTGGAGGTTTTTGTGGAGTAGGAGTAGTAGACCTTGGCTCCTGTTAAGTGCGAGTTAGTGACGTATAAGGTGCCACAGATCATGAAGGATTCTCCAGCACTTCTCTTTGGGTAGCCCGTGCTCCAGCTCTTCAGCACCTCCAGCGTATCCTGGTTCAGCTGGCTGATGACAATGTTGCCTGCGTTCTGGTTGGTGGCATACACAGCCCACAGCCCAATTTCATCTGCCATCAGGTCGATGTCAGAGAAGCCACCCCAGGTGTAAGGGTAGACATTGTGGAAGCCAGCGTACTCCAGGCTACGCTGTGCCAGCACCCGCCCCGTGTCGAAGCTGTACTTGATGATGATGTTGCTCTGGTACTTGTTGAAATAGAGGGAGCCATTGTAGACAACGTGGTTGGTTCCTGCCCATTTGAATGGAAGGTTGTATGTCCTTGATTCGGCCCCGCTGACGAAGTCTGCGATTGATTTGTATTCGCGGACAATTTTATTGTTAGTGTAACTATCCATGTACCAGACCTGGAAAGAAAAGAAAGATTGGGAGTGAACACCTTGAACACAGTGTGTGGCATGATATGGCATGATGGAGACATAGATAAAGAAGGAAAACAAGTTTTAGATGTGCAGCAGGCTACCAATATTGCCCATATTCAAATTACAAAAGCAGGAAGAACTGTTGAATT
Organism: Cinclus cinclus; assembly: GCF_963662255.1. Lineage (NCBI taxonomy): Eukaryota > Metazoa > Chordata > Aves > Passeriformes > Cinclidae > Cinclus > Cinclus cinclus. The sequence continues at coordinate 11,660,916 of NC_085053.1, read as the reverse complement.
CCTGAATCAAACATATCTGTGCAGGTGAACTCTCAACACAACTGTTACTAACTACAGTTGTCTGCATTTTCAGAGCAATTTAATTCTGGTTTATTTGGTGTTTGGACCTCTGCCATATGGTGCTTGCTAAAGATATTTCTAGAGACTAATAATCTAAGAGAGAGATGGGAAACGACATGTGAGATAAACTTGTATTTATACTTAGGAATAAATGTGGTTAAATTTTTTTCAGCTGTTTCTCTATTAAAAAAAATAGTCTTTTCTTAGTAAAGGAACTAAAAACATCAGCAATGAAACCAGTAAAGTTCCAAAACCCTTTCTCCCTCTTAAAACAGAATTATTACTTCTTTTTAATGTTCTTCTGCAACTTCCATTCCCACATTTTTCGTCCTTCACGCAATTTAATTTTTCTCTTAGTTTCTCAGAGTTTGTTGCTCTTCTAAAGGTAAATGAGATTTTTGGAGTCAGTAGCAAAACTGCATGGGCACAGCAGGCAGGGGAGAGCTGCACACAAATCTTTATTTATTATAATTTTTTGTTGCCTTTTCTGTTGTCTTTGGTTTTTTTTCTGTATTCAAAAAGTTAATGTTGGGGGTCTCATACAAATGAAACCTGGTGTTTTGACTTTGACTTCCAAAGCCCTTTGACAGAGGGCATCCTCTCAAAACTGTAGCCAATTTGAGGATCCTATTGGAGATCCAAACAACAAAACAATAACATAACTTGGAGAAAACAATCTGACTAGAGCCTGTCTGTATGGGGCCTAATCCTGGCAATTTTAACTGTGCTGCATTATGGCTCCCGCTCTTGGGTAAAAACGTTGATGCTTGTTTTAGACTACTTTGGTTACTGAAAGACCTAAATAAATTAAATATATTAAATAAAAAAATTGGCTTGTTGGTTCTGATAAATGTTTGTCAACCCTGAAAAAATATGGAAGTAAATGGCACAAAAGTGCCAAGTGACTTTTGTCTTTGGATATTTTCCAAAAAATACTGTTTTTTCTCTGGAGATGTTTGAGTGTGAAAATGAATGAAGTAGAAAAACACGCTCGGGAATGTAACCTCCTAGGGGAAAATAACCTTTAAAAGATTAAAATAAAGCAAGTAGGACTCCAGAACACGAAGACAGTGCCTTAACATACTCGGTTATTTTTCTCTGATGCCAATGGGTCTGTCATCCAGGCTCCAAATCGTGTTCCAGATATCTTCACTGTAATGGGGCCTGTAATTTTCATCAACTTGCCACATGCTGAAATAAAAAAAACAAATGCATTAATGCATAACTCTTCTTGACATCAAATACTCCAAACAACATGGGGGAACAACCACGGGATTCAGGCTTATGTTGAAGATTGATTGTCACCTTCACTGGAGGAACTTTTCCATATTGAAGAGTAATATAAATATGCAAAAATATACACATAAAATGTTATTGTTATATATTTTTGTATTTACAACTTTTGAAGTACAGTTATGGTCTTTGGGTATAAGCTAAAATGCAACTAGTAGAATACCTTCTGAGCTGAAGTGAAGAACATTTAATAATAAATGAAATGAGGACTTAATTTCCCCCCCAATTTTTGCCCTCAGGAAGTTCAGCACAAAGCTGGGATTGATGGATCTCTCTGTTTTCCACTGGCCAGGGTAACAAGGGCAGGCACAAAGATGAGCTTGTGCACACAACCTTGCTGTACTCAAAGCTTGTGTCTGAGTGCCCCCTGCTTACACACACATATCTCTTTCTGTACTGGAGACTGCCAGAAGAAAGTAAGTATGAGAAGTATTTAGCGAGCTTGGCTGTATTGGTTGGCTTCTAATCCATTTGTCTGTCTGGGAGGAAAATAATGAAAGTCGATACCTCTCGGATGCTGACCTTCCTAACAACTCAAAAATCTATATTTTAGGGGACATTAATAAGATATCTATTAGTAACAAGCTCCTGGTGGAATTCATGTGTTTACTAAGATTTAATATCACACAGTGGTGTGATAATTAGGTTGAATAGCATGGTTTTAAAGAGAAGAATGTAAAAACAAGAGAAACATTCAATTATTAAAACTTAAAAATAAGTGCTTCTTGGTGCTACATGGTTATGCTATACTGAAAACCCTGTCTTGGAAATGTGGAAAACAAATGGTATCTGGTGTTGAGAGTGAAATCTGTTCAGCTCAAAAGAGAGGGTCACATCCAGCCTGAATTTTAATATTCTGTAACTGGAAAGGAATGTGTTATGCCAGACTATTTGGGTCACTTAGAATGGGGTTAATGCTGTGATGAAAACTCAGAGGCTGCTTGGGTAGTTTTTGTTCACAGCCAGGGAAGTTGGACGTATGGGAAATGCAGATAACTGAATGCATGCTGAGACTTCAGTGAGCAGGGCAGGCTGTGTCTGTTTTCTGGGTCAATTAAGAGACACATCTCGATCTTTTATGTTGTGCTGTTTTGGAGGTATTATTGAAATTTCCCATTTAAAAGAATCTTGTAAGTTTTTTAATACTTGGTTATGATAGGACATAATTTTTTTATTTTTTTTTTGTAGGTAGGCTGCTAGCACTGTGTGCTCTGTGTTCTTTTTCTACATCATGATCTGCTATTAGCTTGAAAGGTAGAGGACTATAACCTATCAAGGTGAAAGCTTTTATATTTAGGTGGTGTATTAGTAAATAGTTTCAGAAGTGGGCAGGAGATAACCCTTCAGAAGGTCTGAGTTTGAAATTGGAATACTTAATTTGGAACGAGTTATCAGAGAATTAATAAGCAGAATGAAATCAGAATGACAGTTACTCCTGGACTTGTAGCTTCTAGCATAATTAAAACACAGTGAATGTATGAGCTTAAGGTATTCTAATACTAATTGGTGCTTTTACAACACAGTATTGCAATTAGTGGTAAAGAATAAAAAGAATTTGGTATCTGAAAGAAATCCAGGAAGCTAAAAGTGCACTTATAACAAGTTGTGAAATTTTGCATGTGTGTGGGGAAAACCTATGGAAGAGCCCTGGCAGGGATGTGAGGGCTCCCAGAGCCACCTTTTGGGTCGGGATGCCCAGGCAGGGCAGGTGTGTGAGCACTCCAGGTGGGCTCAGCAGTGCCAGGGCATGGCGGGAGCAGCATGGGCACACAGCAAGCTCGAGCCCCTGGGGCTGCAGGGGGACAGGGGTAAAAGCAGGTGGTGTTTGGAGTCTCTGTGGGGTGTGCACATAGCTCTGGGGCTGTTTGGGTGCTGCTCTGTGTGTGAGGAGCTTTTGGAGGTTAGAGAACAGTTCAGAGATCTGTATGCTCAAGTGTCAGTACTGTTCCTCAGTTGTATTGTATTTATCCTGAATGTACAGCTCACTGATTAGAGTTAGTTACACATTGTTAATAATTAATGAACCTCTTCAGCCTTCATTTTGTATAATGTATATGAACTGAGCTGTGTACCTCTGTCATGGGAGTTAGATGCTTTTAGATGATCTTTCAAAGCATATTGAGATGCTGTTCAATGTGAAGAGAGATGACATTGTACTTCAGCTGCTAAATGATCAGCAGTTTGAGCCAGGGTATATTTCTGATCACTTTATTATTCCCAGACAGCATGCAGTGATCAAGAAAGACTCTTAGGAGAGTTGCTGTATAGCTGAGGGGCAGCTGACTGAAAAAGTGACAAAGCTTCCCTTTTTGGCATAACTAAACAGAGCGCTTTGTAAAAAGTGAGGATTTTTTTTTCCCTCCTGCCCCTATAGTGGGTCCCATTTTTCTTTTCCTTCCTCATTAAACAGAAATCCATAGGTCTGCTTATTTTTTTATATAATTTGATGGAACTGGTATTTAAAACTAAGGAATACTACAAGTATTTTTTCCACATATAAGTCTTTCCCGTTGTAGTAATAATTCGTATGCCATCAGCAAGCTTCTTCTGTAAACCCCAGCAGCACCTGCTGACCTACTTGCTGACAGCATGGACAGTAAAAAGGAAGCAGCAGGGCTGTCAGAGCCACCTCTGTTTTGTCATCCCAGCCTTCTCACAACTGAGAGATCCTTATGACTGGGTTTCTATTTAATGAGCAAGCAAAAGAACTCAAACCAATCAGAAAGTCCTCTCAGTTAAGAAAGTACTGCTTGAAAGGACAAGGACAAGCCCCAAGGCAAGTTTTGGCTGAATGGTCAACTTGAATCAGCTGATACTGCTTTGAACTGCTTAAGGCTGCACAAAAAACTTTTAGAGGAGTCATGCTGAACAGCTCCCCGACACAAGATGAGTTTATTGGTTTTAAGCACTTCTAACTTTGCTTTCAGTCCAAGAAATTTTCCTTACTCCTCCACCAAAGCTGGTAACAGCTTCTTCGTAGCTACTTAAAAGAGTATTGATCTAATCTCTATCTCTGTACTCAGCTGCAGAATGAACCTTTTAAATGTTTGAGTGGCTGTATTAAAGTAAGGGATTGGTAATACTAATGTATTGAAGGCAAGATCATTTACCTAAAATTTTTCTGTGATGAAAAGTCTAAAATTTTGAAATTAATGAAAATTCCAATTAGCTTCCAGTTGAGGCATTTCTTCAGCTCATTTTCTACATAGAGAAATATAACAGAGACAAATATAATGTGAAATGGACATTGCTTCTGAACTATGAATTTTCCATAGCAGTGAGGGGGCTGACAGTTAAAACTAGCCTATGCAATTTTCTTTTTAACACAGCCAAAACCCCCTTCCCTGCCCACACTTTTTTTTCCCCCTGGCAGAAGGGAACATAGAAGAAGACTTGGTTTATAGCAATTTGATTCCCTGATAGAAGGACCAGATGGTGGTAAAATGTATCTCCACACTAGCACATGTGAAGAAGCTCAGGTACTCTAAGAAAAATATGATACTTCTAGGCATTTTTTTTCCTTTGCTAAGAGGTTCAGATGGGGTTACACAGAAAAGCACTGGGATTTTTAGAAGCCCTCAATCTCTTTCCCTTGGCTTTGGAAGAAGCAGCTGCCTACATTAGAAAGTCCCAGCCATGATTTTAGTTGGAAAATCCCAATCATAGTCTTTTTATATCCTAAGCTGAGCTGCACGAAAAACATCATATGCACACTCCAGGTGTTTCTGGCTTGATTCCTCTCCTGTAACAATTTTGTACAGTAGACTTCTGTAAGTCTGTTCATGATTCCCAGCATTTATTTATATTAAGGAAGAAGTTGAGCATGAAGTGACCATTAGAAGAGAAAATAGATGTACTTTTGTACAGCCTGTGGGCTGTGATGGGGCAGAATGTGTCTGGAAAACTCCAAAAGTGAGCAAGTATTAGGTAGGAGGAGGCTGTGACACTGCAGCTGGAGAGGGGCTGTTTTGGAATAACTAGAAATGGGTAGATAGTCCCATTCTCTGTGGTGTGACGGAATATTGGTTGCTGCCATAGAGCAACTGAGTGTATCATTTGTAGAAGGACTGGCAAGGGAAATAAAACCACAGCATTCTCTTGAAGTGTTCATAAGCATCATTATTATGTTTTTTTTTGTTTGTTTGTTTTTTGTTTTTTTTTTTTTTTTGTTTCTGTTGTAGGTAATAGATAGGGGAAAATGAAGTGAGGGTTTTTTTTATGCACTTGCGGAAATGAATTCCAAGTGGTTTACTGTTTACACTTTTCTGCTTATGGTCAAATTTGTTGTAACATACTAGGGAATGAAGAATTAGTTCATAATGAATGGATGTCAGTTTTCCTGCACAATATGAATCCAGGAAGCACTATAATATAGTTCCTAGAGTTTGCTGAGAGGAAGTCCCTGGACTTTCCTGCATGGGTGCCATGACTTGCTGTGTAATCTCTGGAAAATTCATTATATACTTTTGGGCTGCTTGTTCCTTCATCTACAAAATAGGGATAAGAATCTATATCTCTATTGCCCAATTTTATACTAGATGATATTTGTAAAGTTCTTCACATCCCAAAGGGAAGGATGTTTTGCAAGTAGAAGTACCACTGCAATCAATAGTCTCATGCGTGCACTAATAGCTCCTCTGCCACTGATGTAACAGAACTTCTTTGGATACACAGACTATTCTACTTTTGAATTTCTAAAAAATAAAGTTACTGTAAAATATTGTTAAGAGTCTACATTATAATCAGATGTAGCTAGACATGAATCCAATATACGTCTACTGTAATTACATGTCAGAGTATTGGCTTCTATTACTACCCATGTAAGTTTTATTCCAATTTCATAAATATGTCACGACAAGAATAGGAGAGTTCCAAGCATACTGTGCAACCTGTATTCTCTAATAAATACCTATGACTTAAAGGACTATCAGCAAAGGACCCATACATGTATAATTACATGTGAATTTAGGGTGTGTGTAATCACATGCACTCTACTCCTACATGTTTAGCTGCATGCACCCTTTAAAAGTTTGGTCAACTAATTTCCCAGCAGCTTCATCTTGTTTTTTCTCTTATTGCAAAGAGAATGAGCAAAATTCAGTCATCACAACTGTTGTGATAATCATTAAACCTCAGTGAAAGTAAGATAACTGCTTAGTGTACTGTAATGAGTGTTGAAAGTGTTTCCAGTGCAGATGGAAGAACCCTTTCAAGTGGCCAGGACAATATAAATAATGCATTATACTGCTGAAAAACACCTGCTAGGGAGAAGAATAGAGAATAGCTATTGAATACAATGATTAGAAAATTGTATTGTGAAATGCAACAACATCTGTGACGATTCAAGCCAGATCCTGTGGCACACTGGGGCCATTGGCTTCTGGCTATCAGGCTGGCATGGACAGGCACAGCTGGGTCATCTCCAGCATGGCCAACGTGGCCACAAAGCAGGTGTTGGTATGAAAGCTGCTTTCCCCTCATGCTCTCTGATCTGAGCACACAGCCCCAGCTCTCAGCACTTACAGGAAACTCAACTGAAGCTTTTTGTACTTCAAAAGGCACACAGGGATAGGCCAGAAAAACAGCCAGTCCATTAGCAGGGGACCATAAAAGTCATTTAAGCATCTAAGACCAGGGAATAATGCCAATAAGGACAAATGAATCTGCATTACATCTTGAGAAAGTCCACTCCCTTTTGATAATGGATATGCTTAATAATTTATTTTATATAAAAACTTTCTCTCTATTGCTAATACATATGTAATTTTAGTAATTTTTTTCATTAGCTACATCAAGAGATTAGAATGTGTTGCAGAAATCCAGGCTCGATCGGATGTCAATACTAGTGATTGTGTTGGACAAAATATATCTCACACTGTCATTGCTTCACTAGCTGTTGTTACAAGATGCTGTAAAAGCAAATAAAAAACAAGATACTAGTTAAACTGATGTTTTTTGGTATCTAATAACTTACTGTAACACTCACTATCAGAAAATACTGTTTATTCATAGGAATTTTCTTGTTTGCTGCAGTATTGCAACACAGCTGTTTTCTCCTGACTGCCTTCTGTCAAATCAGTAATGTGCTATTATGTGTGTGTGCTGAGGGGAAAATAGGATCATAGGAAATTTCTGTTTGAAGAAGTCTTTCATGTATTTTAGCACATCACCACTGTGCTATTTCCAGAATAAAATAAAGAAATAAATTATTTAAGAGGCTAACTTAACCTAGATTTTTCTCATTCTACTGCATCACGAAAATAAGGAGGCTCTGCTTATCCAGTTAAGAAGATATTTAATGTCCTAGGTAGCATTTAAAAGTAAGCATCCCACACTTGATAACTGAGACACTGATCACAGACCTAAACCTTGGAATTTCAAGTTTAATCATGTTCAGTGTTAAACTGCAAAGTGTTTATTTTTTCATAAAGGGGCTGGATTGTTTGCTCTAGTTATCCAGGCTGCAGTAGTGACTAAAGGCAGCACAGGAGCAGCCAAGATGGCCTGAGGTAAAGCTGGTGCAGCAGCAGCAGCAATGGAGTGCTGCTGTGCATCCTGCAGAAAGCATGCTTTGGTCCCTTGAAGTTAGATGTGAAGTTTGGTTAGGTTGTAATTCGAATTGGAGAAGGAAAGATCTCCTTAGCACTAATTTAACAGGCTAAAGACATTACAGTCAGGGTGGCCTCTCAGGTGATACAGCAAGATGCCAGGGTTATGATGTGGACACCTCAAAATGTATTGCAGTCTACTCTTCATTTTTTTTTTCTTTTCTTTCCCCCCCCCCCACTGACACCCCAATGATGACTCTAGTAGCAGTCTGTGCAGTCTGAGCTCTTTTGAAAGAGTATTTGTAACTCTCCAAGTGGTTTAAACCTCAGATTTTGAATTTGCTATGTTATAATTTTTCATCTAATTCCTTCTGTATACAGTAAGGCAGTACATTGTCATCTACTTGGAATGATATAACTGACCTTAGGTCGAGTTACTCTTGCCTTTTATTGCAGCAGCACAGATCATAATATAATGCAGTCTTCCATCAAAGAAACAAACAAATCCCCCCTCCCCACAAACCTTAATCTTTCTGAAGAGAGATAACTAAAAATGCATGGCCAAGGGACCAAGTTTGCCATGAACTTGTTAACTTACTGAGCTTTTTCATGCAGTCACGAAGCCTGGTTTCTAAATTGACAACACGCTGGTGTAGTTCCTCATAGTCATAAGCACCAATTTCTTCCTGAATCCCAGTGAGCACAGTAGAGAGATTCCTAATTTCCTCCTTGAACTGTGTGATCAACTTGGCATCAGTTTTGTATTGTTCCAGAACTGGGATCAGTGGCAGGAGCTCATCCATCTTTTCTTTCAACTCCTGTTAAAGGTAATCGTATGTGCATTAGAGAAGTTTAAAGGAGTTCAGTCCTCTAATTTTCTTTCATGTAGTATTTATGCCTGGCTATTAAAACAACTTGAAAATGATTATTTATTTTAGTTGCAGGGCTATTACTAGTCTACTCTGAAAGTCTCAGAAACCTCAGACTTAATGGTAGTAAGCAGTAGATTAAATGCATGAAAGATTAGTCTTTCTATTGAAAGAGATACCTTCAAATGATCTGAACCAAATCCACTGACTTTCTATCTAGAGGGTATAAACCACCCCTAAGTGTGTCTTTCATCAGAAGATGAACAGGCCTGAATGCACAGTAGTGTTCAAGATCATACCTGGCTTACACAGCTGTCATACATAGTTGGTGAGCTGGTTATTTTTATTTAATTCTCTAGAAGTACTAAATTCTTTCTGTGTCTCAATATCTGTTAAAAAGTGTTTATTCCTGTTCCAGCCACAATGATACTTAACTTTTCTTCTGAGGTGACAATCCATGGTTCTTAACTGTGATTCACACTTGTCAAATAGCTACATCACTAAATGCCTTTGAACGTGGACACTTGACATCTCTTCTGGAATATCACCAATGTTTTTTTTCCCCCACGGTGCAGTTGTTGTTACATTGCCAATCCTATTCTTAAATGTTGACTGAAGAAAGTAAGGCTCCACCTTGATATCTCAGATTGCCCTTTTCTTGGATTTTTTTTTTTTTTTTGAGACTCACACTTAGAGAATTTGTCTTAATCTGTAACATATATTGGTTGCCCATTTTTCATTTATTAATTATTCTTTTAAAAGCACTAATAATAAGGGCTTTACTAAATTCAAAGCAATTTTTGAAGTAGTTTTTTGTTACTATTCTGTAGAAAACCCCAAAGAATCCTTGCAGTCAAAAGATTTTACTTTACTGAAACGTAGCAGATATGTCATTATGTATGAATTTCAGAGTGTTACTTCTGTTGATTCTGTTCTCAAGGAGTCTTCCAATTGCATTATGGCAGCAGAGTTACCGAAATGGGCACAAAGAAATGAATTCCTTTTGTTTTCAGTTAAAACTATTTTTATTTGGCTGTTTTTATTAAAATCTTAACCTAAACATACTTTATGCTGTTAAAATGAATAGTATTTTTTTCCTTGATGACAAGGGAAGTAGGCTTTGTGACAGAGAAAGAATAATTCCAGAAACTATAGTTTTTGTTACTTCATTTTGCAATTATGAACTTAGGGTTCAGTTCTGTGGGACAGTGAATGACCAAAAACCACAGGTAAGCCACAATGGGAAGAAATGTAAAGCTTGTAAAAACTCAGGAAGATAAAATGTGTTTAAATTAGTGAAGGTAATGTATTCCTGGTAGAATTTACACCAGATCATATTTGAGCAAACCTGCTGTAACTTTTTGTGGTAATCAGGTACCCCCTACCTGGCATAAAGTCAAGTATGGACTGACTATATGCTCAAGTGGGATCTGCACCAAATTTGTACTCCTTGGTTCTGGTCAGCAGGAAAACATGGATTTAGAATATCTCACTTCAGGAAATAATATAAAGTTCATTCTGGTATTTTCATGATTAAAAAAATATAATACAGAGGTTTCTGCTGACACTCCAGAGCTTGTTGCTGTGATGAGTGACTAATTTCTACTGCAACATGGATAAGTGGTAGTACATGTGCTCTGGCAATTGTGACACTTAATATGAAGGGTTATGTTATATCCAACATGATTTCTTTCTCTCAGGATGGATAAAACACTGGAATTTTAATAGACTAAATTTCAGAACAGCATATTGTATTGTTTTGACCTTTTAAATTATTTTATAACTGGACTGGCTGGAGCTCTTTTTTATACTTGTTTTATACTCCTGGCAAACTGTCAAACTGAAGGTAAATGACTGGCCAATAGAAATACTGAATATTTAAAAAGTTAAAGCACTGGAGTATTCTTCTACCTCTGACATTGTGTATCAGACATTAAAATTTTGATATTTTGTTCCCAAAGAACACTAAAATGAGAATACAGGATATATAACAGAATTATGCAAATTTGTTGTTATTGCAGCAATAAAGGATAGAAGAGAAAAAAGGTGAAGGTGTTTCTTATCTACCAAAAACCTGGGAGTACGAGCTCAAGCAGCTCAAAACTAAGAACAATGACATAATTTATAAAGCTTACTAGTCAGATCATTAGTGTACTTAATTCCTGGTGTAAAGACCCACTTGATTTCAGTGGCTCTGAAAAAAAAACCCTAGACCTCTTGGCTATGTAATTATTTAGGTATCTAACTCTAGCATCAATTGGAAAATTAGATTCATTTTATGTGAACTTTCAGAAACACTTCCAAAAATATTTATTTACTTAACATAACATAATCTTCAGAATGTATTTTCCAGAACCTATTTTCATCTCACAATCTTGAAGATCAATTTATCATACTTGATATTTAAAGAAGTTATATATGCTCTTGAAATATTTTTCTCGTGAAGAATACTTCAGGTAGCTTTTTCAGAATACACAATGCTACTTGTAATATTTGCAACTCTTCCTCCTCACAAAAGGATTGGCTTGTGGTTTTTGTTATTAAAATTCAGTGGAAGTCTTTTTTTTAATCACACAAATGTGACTGGGAGTGATTGCTCTCCTCCCCATTCCAAATTTAAAACAGCAGACCTTCAGACATGAAATTAGATCTTAATTGTACTGGATAAAAATTACAATAAACTGATTTATTATAGCCTTTCTTCCATGCAACTGCAGTAAATGTCATGCAACACTATGAGCACAGAACTCCACTTGTTTGCTATTAATTCCACTGCATCTCCCCTTTAGCACTGGAGCTTGGAAGAATACAAATTTCTCAGTATGACATGCATATTGATACAGAAAGAACAGGAATCTGTTTATAGTGACATTTCCCTAATGACTTAATAATTAATAGTTCCCCCATTACAATTAAATTGAACAAAGCAAAAGATTATCATCATAAAGGAAGATTTATTATGCTTTTCTTTTAAATGGCACTCTCATAGGAGCATTTCAAGCTGAGACCTTAGCTGTCCATGCATTGCTACTTAGTGCATTGTTTGCAGCAGGCTTGAGAGCTGCTGTAAAAATTGAACCTACCTGAAAGTGCTTTGTCATTAATGTCTTCCGGTCATCTTCAATTTGCCGAAATTTGGCCTTCAGCCCTTTCATTTGTGTTTCCATTTTTAAGACATACTGGAAATCCCTCTGAGTCCGTAGATTTAAAACTTCAATAGATTGGGACATATTCTGAACCTGTTAAAGAAGAACACTCTCTAAATGCACTTCTTGTTGCTTTGTTTTTTTTCCTGGTTAAGTGTCAGGTAATGAAATGTGCTTCTGTCAGTCAGCTGTGAGTCATTTCTACCACAGTACAGTTCTCCATTCTGTAACTGCATGACAGTACAAATGTTGGGGAACAGGGCAAGACCTTGAAGCCATAAATTATTTGGACTGTTAGGGGTAAAGAGAGAGAGATTCTTTAAGCATCATTGTCATTGGGCTCAGGAAAGGCTGTCAGGCAGTAGAGTCTACTCTCTTAAGCAGACCTGCAGCAGATGTGACTGTGGTTCAGAAGGTGCTCACATAGCATATATTTCCTTCCAGTCACTTTGGGAGGGGCAGCACTGAAACTTGGAGATTTTAGTCAGTATGAGGAGCATGACTTTCGTTGTTACTAGGCATTTATAGAATAATTCAATGTAAGGCATTCATAAGACTACCCAGAGATAAGCTGGGGCATGTCAGTCACCACAGAGGTGTTTCCTCATAATTCTATAAGTGAATGTAAAATTAGAAATTTTATCCAATTGTCTTAGTGGTAGAAAACCACAATTTTTTTTTTTATTTTTACAGATGAAAAGTAGTGAATGTTTAGGTAACTTCTGTAGAGCAAGTGACTTTGTAGCTATAGTGAGACTTTTACCACAGTGATGCCACAGTAACTGTCATCCAGAGTAAACTATACATACTTTGAAAAATTTCTGTTATGAAAGCAATGCTTTTGCCAGCCATAAAAATGACACATTTTCCAAGTGCATTTATTCTATTTCACTAAGTGTTTTGTTTTCTTAAGACATGAGAAAACTAGACTGCTGTAAATGTATTAGGCACCTTATTGAAGTTTTGGCTCAAACAAAACATGTTGTACCTTCTTAAGAAAAGACAAACCCATCAATACTCCTGTGGTTTGCAAGAATATGCAATATTTAAATGGATATTCATGTTTGGAGCTAATGCATTATGATCTACAGAATGTGTGGATTTAGAAACTACTCTTAAACAGTACACATTAGTTAATGTATAGTTGCCATTAATAGTTCTGAGAAAAGATTTTTAATGAAAAAGTAGAGCTTTTTTTTGGCTTTTTATTTTGTGTGGTTTTTTTGTTTGTGATTTTTTTTTTTTTTTGCTATCTAATTGTGAAAGCAGGCAAATAAAGTCCTTAGGGTGCTGGAAGAACTTTGAGAATTTCCATTTGGCTGAAGACACATTCACATACAGGCTCTAATTAAAGGAATGTATGGACAAAGGGAACTAATAATACATTACATATCCATGACTGCCAAGTCCATATCATGAGAAAATAGCTTTCAGAGGCTGATGATTTAGGTTCATTTCTGTGGCAGCTCAAAAACTCTATTTGCATCTCAACACACCCCTCCAGCCCCCACCTCAAAATAAAGGGGTTTTTGTTTGGTTGGTTTTTTTTAGTAATATTTTAGAATTTGGGGACTATGCTGGAGCAAAGACTGAAGTGTTCTTCCTTAAGTAAACACACATCATGAGGGGAGGCAGCTCCTTTCTCTCTGCTGGTCCATCAATGTCCTCTCCATGCATCTCCTGTTATAGGCTCTGTCAGCTGGAAACTTAGTCCATTCTGAAGTTCATGGAAGTACAGGGAGCAAAAGTCTGTGGGGATCTGGCACTGTATTAACACTGGAATGATTTTTCTCTAGCTAGAAGAATGCTAAAAATCATGTGATAAAAATGTATTTTAAAGTCTACATTTTATGTTGATTTTTGCTGCTGTTCAAACACTCAGGCCTCAGGTTCTGCACCTCAGGCTATGATACAGTACATATAACCTTGGTTACTTGCACAGGGAATGCAGAATGTTTGTGTTTTCACAGTAGCAGCAGTTTTTCTGTTGATGCAAAACAAGACTTCATTGGTTTCACCATACATGCAGTAGTGGGTAATACTGGAATTAAGAACTGGGCTGTTGGGGAAAATTTGCACCTCCGGAAAATGAATAAATAAAGCTGAAGAAAAGAAACTATGAAAAAATTACAACTGTTCATGCTCTGCAGAGTTTGCTTTCAAGATGCTGTGATGTCTCTCTCATTATTTTTTTACATGAGATGAGAAATGACCTTCAGCAGTCTCATATGATCGAAGCAGAAGCTGCAGTTTAAATCCCACAGCACAGAGCTAGTTTGAGGTGGGATTTGTAACTGGTTTTACACAGCAAAATCTGTCCTGTTGTATGTAAGAAAGAATCTGGGAGGAGTGACTAAAAGAGATGATGTAACTTGAGCTGGGAAAGGTGTGATGTAAGGAAAACAAATAATAATCACAGACAAGAATAGAGGGAGAGGATATACCCTGGAGAACAATTTTTATCAGGTAACTCTTCATTAGTTCATTATGTATTAACTGAGAGAAAAAGCAGTAGATTTCCATGGGAAGTTTAATGACCAAGAGGAGGAATTTTCTGGTAAGACTTACCTTCTCTAGTAGCTGTCTGAGTTGCCTGCTTTTGGCATCTCTCGAACATAGGTTTTGTTCTGGTGCAACAACAGTGCAAATGCAACGGCCATCAGGATCCTGGGCTGAACTATAAACTTGCCACCCTTCCTTGGGGCTAATCTGAGTCTGTAACAACAAAGAATAACAATCAAAGGAACTGGATTGATTTTTTTATTGTTTGAAAATAACTCTGCAGCAAAACATTTTTATCTTTGTGGTACATGTCTGCAGTGAGGTTCCTACTAATCCAAAATCATTACTCTTAACTAATTAGTTTGGTAGTTTCCCAGTATTGCCATATCTCACACCTTTGCAAAAGTTCTTTAGAAGAGTTTAGAACACAGTTTCCAGGGTAGATGAGAACAGTATTCTGCTTGTGATTCAGCACAAACCAGGTGATTTAATTCTTTGCAAAGGGACATTGCAGCTTTTCATCAGCAGAGAACAAACACGTCCTTTCAGCCTGGATGACTTTTACTTCAGACTAATGGAAACAACAAAGACAGGAAAGAACAAACATATGAGCCTGGGGAGAGTGCAGAGTGTGACTCACGGGTGGGAATTGGCTCAGCAGCAGTTTGGATGAGGGGGACAGGTTTGCTCTTGAAGCTGCACCTCACAGGAACTGTCCTCCACGGGCTTCCACTGCACTTAGCCAAGGGAACAGGGGCGTGCTCAGGGCAGGATGGAAAAGTGTCTGGTTAGAGCAGGGCAATGGGGCTCAGGGCCAGCAAGCCACAGGGCGATTAAGACACTGCATGTCCTTCACTGGGACAGCAGAAATATGGAAATTCCTGACCAACCATGACTGAGAAAGGAAAAAAAAAATCACATTTGTTTGCAGAGCAGAGTAACACTGAACTGCATTTAATGTTTGTGTGGGATTTGGTGTCTCTGTAATGGGATGTACAGAAATAGTATAGGAGTGAGAGAAAACAATATAACAAGATGATTGAAAAAGCATTGAAGTGATGGAACCTAACAGATACAAGAAGCAGTTTTTGATCTTTCTTTCTCAACTGTAATTAAAGCTGATACTGTGCTTTGTTCTTTCCTAGTATTGTACTGAGAGATGAATTTCATGGTACAGATGCTAATGGATATCATTGAAGTAATTTTGGTCTGGACACAGTTGGAATTAGTTGCTATTTATATTATAAAGCTGTACTCAGTGCCAGCAGAGAAAGAAATTATTTCAGCTGGGAAGCTTTGATATTGATGCTTTCCTGGCAATTCAGTGCAGGAGTTGCCAGTATCTTTGTGGACTGAGGTAGGAAAAGAGCACAGGTTTTTCAAAAGAGTGACTCCTCTGAAGAAATCATTGAAGATGGCAGTGACCTTCTACTGCAGAGTTAATAGAAAAATCAAAATTGTGTTATTACCATGTTTTGCAAGGAAAAAACAACGTGCTATAATGCCGATGACTTGAAGGGGATGAGAGAGCTTGGCCTGTAGAGCTTTGAGAAGAGATGACTGAGAGGGGACCTCATCAGTGTCTGCAGAGAGGTGTCACAGGATGGACCAGGCTCTGCTCAGGGGTGCTGAGCAGCAGGACAAGAGGCAGTGGGCAGGAACAGATGCACAGGGAGTTCCACCTGAACATGAGGAAGGACTTCTTTACTGTGCAGCTGACCATGCACTGGAACAGATTGACCAGAGAGGATGTGGAATCTCCCTGACTGGAGACATTCCAGAATTGTCTGACACTAACTATCCTGTGCCATGTGCTCTGGGATCACTTTGAGCGGGGAGGCTGGACCAGAGGACCCACTGTGGTCCCTTCCAACTGTGCCCATTCTCTCTTTTCTGTAAAAAGATGATCTTGCCTAAGGTTTTGCCAAAAAGGCACAACCAATGTTCAGTGCTAAATTATACTGTTCCTATGGCATTCTCTGCACAGTAATTTTTTGGGCAAAGGGAATTTAGCTTAAGACATGGAGAACAATAAAAATTAAATGAAATTACATATGCAGAGATGATTTAAATTGGTTTTGAGAAGCTACTAAAATTGCCAGCTTTAACAAGTGAAGCCTTTGAAGGCTGTTACCCTTGAAAAGTGTAAGCTCTATCTACTGCAGTAGTTTCCATGTTTGTAGAACTTATGGCCAAACAGTGTGGTCAACAGTGTCAGTGCAACAGCAAGGAAACTAAGTTTTTTGTGGAAGTTCAGGAAAACGTTCAGGAACCCAGAGCTTCTGATTGTAATTCCTTTAGTAATTAATATACATTCATGCAAAATTATTATATTTGAGCCTTATGCCTGAAACATTTGGAGTGGGGTCAACTGTTCTCACTGGATTCAAATAAGTTTTCTACAGTGGACGATGTATGAGACACCAAGATCATGCAGCCCATAATCAAGCTGTATAATCCTGTCTGAATTATCAAAGGTACTTATTTATGCCAGAGAGGTTGTAAGTGTCTCTCTAGGCTTTATCTAAGGAAATAAAAAACACTTTCGTGATTAACTTAGCAGGTATTCTCTTATGGTGTCTAAAATAGATCTGATTAAAAAAACGTAACTTCTGTTTGGGAAAGTATTTCTCACAGTGAGAGACTGGTTAACCTAGATCATGGTTATTGACTGCCCATGAATTAAAAAAAAAAAAATAAGCACCCACATAGTACATTTAGGCTACAGTAAAATACAATTTAGGCTACAGTTCTATTAATTTTTCTGTGATTCCCTCTATTTGGAATTTTAGGCTTCCTTCATTAATTAGGATGGGTAATGTGAGTGATGGCAGAGAAAAATATGCATATGTGCAAAGGTGCACTTTGCTTTATTTTTCTGTTACTGTTTCAGTTTGACATTTAATCCCTACTTCAAGCAAAAGCTGCTGTGCAGAAAAAGAGCTAGAAGTCATCAAAAGCTTACAGAAGCTACTGCATCAACTTTTCAAATGCAGGCTTACTGCTGACAGGCCTTAGTAAACAAGTAAGAAAAGAAATAATAAGTGGAAAACAGCAATAATAAGTTTTGCTAGTTCTTGAAAATCTGGGGAAAACAGAGGAGTCCCTATAAAGCCCGATGTTAACCACTGCCATGGCAGGCTGCTGTATTAAAGACTTAGTTCACTTCAGAAAGAAGTTATTATTTCACTTATTTTTTCACTTGCTCTTTTATATATTCTGATAAAACTGCTACAGTTACCTCTGTTGTTACTATAGTGACAGGTCAAATGACAGTACCTTACTTAGGATGTTTGCTCTAAACATAATCAGTATTTCCTGGTTTGTCTTGCAATTTCAACCCTGGTACTGAAACAGAGCTCAGAAGAGGAGGCCCTTTACCCCACCCATATCCTTGTACAATTCTTCCAGCTGAAGGGAGGAAACTGGGGAGTTTTGTTATTTTCTTACACTGTACAATATGCACAATTTATGAGCTGTGTATTTGCTAGGAGAGAAATTCTGGAGAAGTGCTTATGCTGCAGAGTTCACTGGAGAAGCTGACAGTGGGGACCTCTGGATGGCATCCAAAAATCAGTCAGTGATGACCCCTGATATTACTGTGCACTTAGGGCATCACATCTTGCAACCAACATCTAAAGTTTTAACAAAGGTACCAGATTTGTGGTGCTTGGTTTTGTGCAAAAAGAATTAGGAACATGATTGAAATTCGTGTTTTCTTTATTTGCTAGATGTTGTCAAGCTCAGATAATCAAGTATTTATGGTCACTTTCCCAGCTCTACTGCTATCCTTATCAAAACAAAAAATATGTATATAGCTTAATTCAGTGAATGAAAAGAGCATTCTTGAAATAATATTTAGAAGGCATTTCAATCAGCAGTGCCCTGTTATAGCCAAGGGGGGAGCATGACAGTTTTGTAGTACTTGGAATCTGAACCTACCAGTATAAACACATGTATTTGTGTGTGTGTGTGTGTGTATATGTATATATATCTCATAATAACTAGTAGGCATCTTATAGTTACTAATTTGCAACTTTAATCTTGGATGTAAATGTGATAGAGAACGTCTACTTAAAATATAGAGCCACAAGAACTAGCAATAGATACTGTAACTCAGTGAAACAAAAGTACATTTAAGGAAAATAAAACAGAGCTTTTCTTTGTATTCTTATCTTGCTGCTCTGAAAGATACCTGAATTTTTCTTACAACTTAACTATTTTTTGAAATAGTACTATTTATAGACTAAATACAGTGATTTTCTGCACTAGTATTGTTCCTGCATGCATATATTCAATTATTACATGTTGGTTAGTAAATGTGTATTTTTTCGTTACAAAATTTGGGGTTTTGAGAATTGTGAACTACTGTACAAATAGTTAAATTTCTATTTTACATAACCTACTATTATGTAAACATCTGATTGCAGTTACACAAAAAGATACCTAGACAAGAGTGTTTTACTAAGCATTTAGGAAAATGATGTTCTAATTTTATTTATGAATACCAGGATAGTGTTCCTTCTCATCCAGTTAAAGTTACTTTAGTTTTTAGGTTTCTCAGGAGTTCATAGCTATTCACAGTTTTCCTGTAGGTTTTTATAAACTGAAGCTGCTGTGTCAATGATACAAAGTGTCATTTCTGTCATTTGTATTATTCCCATTATCAACCTTTAAAAATAATTCTGGTATCTAACCTCCTAGTACCAATTTTATTTTGTTTCTAACAGCTATTTATTTGTTTAACTGTAGTCCAATAAAGAAAAATAGGAAGGAATCAGACCCTTTGCATATTGTAGTGAATAGTTACTAGGTAATATTATCCAATTTTCAAAAAGAAAGCTACTGCCAGATAAAATTTTTCTAAACACCACAACGCATTTTTCTGGAGCAGTAAAGATAGGAAGAACAGTCTAGACAAACGAAAAGACATTGCTGTGCTCTTTTTAGCATTTCATGCTCTAGATGAAGACATTTGTTCTTACATATTTAAAGATACTATTTTGAAACCTTCCCTTTCATAGTAAGACCACACCATCTCACCAGTGTGGTCTTATGACGCCCAAAAAGAAGCATGCATTAAGAGATGATAGGAAGATTAGTAGCTAAAAAATAGATTTGCAAAGAGGCAACAAACTAAGGCTTTTGCCAGCACTTACATACTAATTCAGCATTAAGACAGCTTGCAACATATAACAGCTACTTACTAGAGAATCTGCAGTGGTTATTCTGGTGGTATCTAGTCCTACCAGAGAAGGGAGCGTTTGGGACATCCAGTTAGAGATCATTGCCATGGTACTAAGAACAGCACCAAGCTTCAGCAGTGGAGGACTCATTGCTGTGGAGCTAATGAGTTTTCATAGTGAGTGATTATCATCCCAGTGCAGGCTGGCAGTGAGAGGCGTGACTGCAGCACACAGCATCCACAGCATGAAAGGAGATCAAGCTACCCAGATTTAATCATCCATTAAAAACATTCATATCCTCATTTGCCCTCTTTCTGCTCTTACTAACAAATACTTTCGATTGTCTTATGCTGACCACTGAATAAACAATCCTTTCTATGCTAATAGTCATTGCAGTTTCCAGTGGGAGATGGCCTTGGGTGAATTATCTCTTTATAGGTGCTAGACAGTCAATTAGCCCTTAATTAGTTAGTCCAGGCAAAGCAGTGTGTTCCTGTCTGAAATGCAAGAGCCTGAGCACAAATAACCTCCCCATTTCTCATCAGTGCTTTGGCAGACATATGCTCAAGTCTGTTGGTAAATATGGGTCTGTTCTTGTCCATGGGGAAGGGCCAGAACTGTCAGCCTGCTCACCAAAGCACCAGAAACCTTTCTGGGCTTCCCGTGGTTTGCTGACTGCTCATAACTTACAAACATCCATGACTTCATTTGCACAGCTTGTTATGAAGATCTTTATCGTTCATAAAAGAACACTGAGGCTGTGAAGAGACACATTTCTCAGTGTTGTTGTTAGTTTACAAGTTTTTATACTAAGAGTTATTGCATTACTTCCAGGGTTGGCAGAGTCACTACGTCTTCATTGGTACTTGGCTGCGAACAGAAGATAAATTGGGCATCACATATTTTAAGACTTCTTTTGGCTTTGCTGTTAAATCTGCTGCTCCCTAGTGCTGTAGAATGAGCTGCAGGTTCTGGAGCAATTTATCTTACATAGCGAGTCTAGGGGTGGAAAGAAAAGCAGAAGAAACAGTCTAGAAATCATCGTGCCATAGGGGCAATTTTACTTTTTAAGAATTATTTGTAAAAGAAGTGCTGAGTGAGGACTTCCAAAGGGAACTATCTAAGAGAAAACCTGCACAAAGTTTGCTGAGAGATAGGCTACTGCATTGAAGGAACCCTGCATGCAATGAAACTGAAGGGATGCATATTTTATGGGTGTGTGTCATCATGGATGTATTTATTAAAGCTACTGTAATCCTGCAAACAGTTTTTCAGATTCTCAGAGCTTTTTTAATTTAGGCTAGACATTTCTCCTTCAATACCCATTCAGAATGATTTCCATAAATCTCTGCATTTTAAGGAAGACATGTGAACTTATTTTTTAAAAAAGAAATTTAAAAACCCACTAAGAGCTACTATATAAACTTAAGGAGTCACTCAACAACAGAAAATAGAAAATCTGCATATCCAGGTATTAAGTATCTTGTGGTAGTTACACAGTTAGGTGAGCTGTGAAATGTTTCAAATGCTCAAAAATTAAGTCACTGAAGAGATACCTGAATACAGTGAAAAGATGAGTTTGCTTACGTAAAGCTTCTTCACAGGAAAAGAAGATTTTGCAGGTTTCACTGTATTTATAAACATTGCAGTAAAAGACCTAAATATGAAAATAATTATCTAAATATATTTTAGTTCTATGTACCTGTAGCATACTGACTGCATGTGCTGCTTTTGCACATGTTTGCCTGCTTTTTTACTTATTTCACATACCTTTTCCAAAATCCCTGGAACCAACTAACACACAGTAAGTGTTTCCTGCAGAGAACTAGAATTGCTTTGAAACTATTAACTGATAGTTGCTGATGTCTGAAAAGGAAAAAATGATTTTTTTTGGTGATTTACAAGAAAAGCATCCCAGTGAAAAAAGAAGCTGCACTGGATCAGTCTCCCTGATCCATTTAACTCCTTTGACTACAATGGTCAGCTGTGGTGCTTTCAAGAGCAGTGTAAGAACAGAACAGAGGTACAGTAACACATTCCTTGGTGTAACCTTCCAGCAAACTGACACTTACTAGGCCAGAAGCTGCAACTTTGTGTTCATGATGCTTTCTTCTGAATTTATCAAGTAATTTTTAAAGTCATCTGTACTTTCAGGAGGCACAACATTCACCTGCCTGGAGTTGCACAACTGAATGATGTCTTTTGTGAAAAATGCTGTTGCTAGAATTTGTGCACAGATTGCAAATTTCAGATTGCAAATGGTATGTGATCACAGCTGTTTTACTCTGGGTATTTTCTGTATTTCAGGAGATAAGGTTCATATAAGCTTGGATTACCTGATGGTGGTCATCATGTACATTTCTCTGTAGAGAGAGTCCCTGTGGTGCATTCTTGACACGGTGATTTTGAGACTGAGTGTGAGTCAGACCTTGACCTCGGCCTGATGAAAGCCTTGGTGGGAAGAGGCACTTGAGCCTTTTCCTGAGTCAGTGTTTTGTGGAGAGGGGCTCAAAGCTGTTCCCTGAACAGATGTGCAAACTGAACTGTCCAGACTGGCATCAAAAGTGAGGCTTTTTGCTGAACTGCCACATTTCATTGGCAATCTGACAGTTTCCTAAGGACCTCCACTGATGACTTCCAATACGGATTAGGTAACATTTGATAATGTTGGATAATTTTCCTGTTTTATTATATTCTTCTGAAGTGTCTCAGCATCCTATCTAGACCTAATATGAAAAAAAGTTCTAATTCATCAGTTTTATCACCTTTTTCTACTCCTGTCTTCTTTCAGAAGTTCAATAACACACTAATTCTTTCTGTTCCAAGATATTTCCTGAATGTAATGGTAGAATTTTGTTTTACCACATTGAATTGCAGCTTTTGACAGTTTTGGTTTTCTTCTCTTCAACATATGTTGTTCCACAGAAAAATGCAATTGGTCTCCTCCCGAACTTTAACACTGGACAAAATACATTCAAAAGGCAATAAAAGACTTTTCTGATGCCCAGATTAAAAATTCCTGCTGATTATCCTTCATCCAGGGTATTGTCAGCTCCTGGAAAGAATGCTGTTTGTTGAGTTATTATGGTTATTCCTAATAGACAGCATGCTCCTTGGTTCTTGTGGCAGAATATTCATTAATGCAGTTCAGCACTTTATTTATAAAGAGAAAGCTTGCTGCCACGTGATTCCCGGTATTGCTGCTGGATGCATCTTTACAGAACTCAGCAGGAGGTGATTCTCTAGTCCCCTTGGCTGGTTATATAATTTACCATTTCCAGAGAGCTGGCATCCCCATGGTGCTGAAGTCGATCTGCTGTAGCTGCACAGGAGCTGTAAATCCCTTTGTGCTGCAGGGCAGGGATGAGGCAGTTTGTGCAAGGGTCTGGGAGCCCAAGGGCTGCAGCAGTCAGGCTCACCCTGGGAAGCTGAAAACCCTTTCTTCTGTGCAAACACATCTAGGGCAGCTGCATCCTGGGCTGCTGCAAAGGCAGTGCCAGCCCTGGGGGTGCTTACACACACGTGCTCTGTGCAACTGGCAATATTCCGTGTACCTGATGTTTATTTCCCTTTTTGTGCACCCATTTGTCAAGTGTTGCTTCAGAACACTATTGCTAGAGAAGATGTGCATGGAACACAGACTCATTATGTTCCCTTCCTGAACAGTGAAAATACTCAATGAAACTATATTTTGTTTGTGTTTCTACCAGAACTGTGTAAGTGTTCAAACCCCCTGTTTGTTAAGGAAATAAAATGTTAAAATAATTTTAGCTGTATTTAACAATAAATAATTGGATAAATTAAAAAAAAACTGCAAGCAAAGAGTAGAACATTTTTCTACCACATCCAAGTCACACATACAAAGATCATACCTGAAGCCACAGAATAACTGAACAGTTATTCTCATATTGCTAGGAAGCAGAAACAAAACTTTATGATCTGATTTAATTTCAGTTCTGTATTTTCTGTTTTGTTTTTTTTTTAAGCTGCAATTTCATATTTCTAGTTTATGATTAACTGCTCTGAACAAAAGCTAGAATGCAACAGCAATACTAAAATCTGAACAACATTCTTTATTATCCTAAATTTCTGCTGGTTTGATAAATTCCTCTTTTAGCTAACTTCTTCTAAGGTCAGTAAAAGCAGAAGCATCTATACAGAATAACTTCAGATGCCATACTTTGATCTTACATAAAAGTCTGTCAATCTGTCCCATTTTCAATGTTGTTAATGTTATTCTGTGCTAGTCCTGTAATATTCAATTACTATATTACAAATTACTAGGTTTATTAAATATTTTATTTAAGACCATTATTTAATAAATAGTCTGAAGGCTCTTCTAGTCTCTGACACTTACTTTCACTTTGAGATCCTGTTACATTTTAATAGGAATTAAGTCTACTGAAAATGAGAATACATCCCAACATTATCTTATTACAACTGAGGTAGCAGGATCTCTGTACTTTAAAAGTAATTAACATCAGTGGTAGGAATAGCAACAGAGCAAATGTCCTGAGTCAGCACCATGTGAAAACATACCCAGCCACCCACCCCAAAAACTAATTACCTCCTGGCCAGAGGAAAATATTGATTGCAAGAAAGAGGAAATGGTGAAGTTCAGCAGCAGTCACTCAACCCTGATTTCAGTGTATTTAATGTATGTAAAAAACAATGCTGCCTTAAATAATTATTACAATTCAAAACTGTGCTCATGGGTTAAATGCTATCATGCAAACACCTGAAACCTTGCATTTTATGTAGAAGTGACTGCATATTCATGGCTCAGGTGGCTTAACTGGATTCCTTTGAAGCAGAGCAAAATCAGGAATCTTAAATCTCAGTAAGTTTGTACTTCGACAGGCTAGGTTTAGAAAGTAACCTCTAGAAGGAAAAGCCAAAGCTTCCCTCATGGCACAGTTGTTCTATAGTGCATTTAGTGTTTTATCTTCATGTGATGAATTGTGCACAGTAGTACATTGGTTTAAAAAATGATAAGTTTATTAGTCATGTTCCTGAGCATGTTCATTTAGTCACATTAGGTTAATGCATGCACAGAGCAAAGTTCTCAGATGTGGAATGGCAATTGACATTCATAGAGCAGATGGACTGAGAAAGCACAGACTTGTGCTATCAGTTCCATTGCAGTTCTCAACATTTAGAGAACTGTGCCTTCATCTTACTCTAGTTTTGTTCAACAAAACCCTGTGGCTTTGCAGTGCTACTTTTGAGTAGCAATATCCAGGTTTTTTTAAGGGCAGTTTCAGAGGTATGTGCCCTTCCTAGAAAACCTCTTTTCACAACTCATCAGTGCATATTCAGTGACATTCTGCAGTCAGGTGTCTCCACTTAGAGAAGTACTGAGCAAGGGATTTTTAGTCTGTTGTCCATGACATGCTTCTGTACAATGTTTCTGAGGTGACCTTTCTGAAGTGGTCTCAGCAATCTGCTTGTTCATTTTTCAGGCTTCAGGGAGCTTATTTTGAATGAAGACATTAAAGAATATTTTAATGTTTTTTCACACCTATTCTCTTGTGTTCTGCTGTTAGCAAATCTCTAGTGCACAGAATAAGAAAGTAGTATCTCCACAGAAGAGTTAGTTCATTATGAGAATTGACTGAAACAGGAAGCAGGATGGGCAGTCTGCTTTAGGGAAAGTCTGTGGTTAATTGAAACAGCTGGGAAAAACAAATGGGTGGGGAAGGACTAAGTGAAATGAAAAGCTTCTTCTTTTGATTTCCTGCCATTTTAATTTTCAATAACATTTATATCAGGCACTCAATAAAGCCTCCTAAGCTTTTCCCTCAAATGTGTGATATGATGATGGATCAAATGGGAGAAAGAGCTTATTTTCTAAAATATATGGAGACATCTATTTAGTAGATAATGACTAAAGGTTGTGGAGACAGATTTTTTCCTTTAACACATGCTGGAAATCTGCATGTTTTTAGAGCATTCTGGGATCCCTTATGTTGCTCTGAGCATCCACAGAATGGCAGGATGCAATGTTGGATGGTTCTGGGTCTAGCATTTGTTTCAGTTTTGCTTTCCTTTGAAAACCGTATGGATTAGGTATGAGAATTTAGACAGAATTCCTCCTGGAGTAATTCTCATTCTTATTGTACAATTTTGGTTTTCCATCCTCAAAATATATATTATTCTGTTGAGGCTGGGTGATGTATATGAGCTGGCTTTCACTGAGAGTAAATTTTAAGAAATTAAAGGAGATGAAACTGAGATTCCCCATGAAGTTAAATCATATATAATCCCGGAGAGAGCTTGAGCCACAAAAAAGCACTAAATTCTGTAGTAATTTAATAAAATAAGTGGTTTCAGCTGGCTGTGACTGCAACTAGATGTTCAAAAACAGAGACTTAAGGTACTTAGAGCCAAAGTGCATTCAGAGTGTGAGAATGGGGAGTATAACTGGCTTACAGCCTTGCAGTCAGCACTTCCATACCCCTGAACTGGAGCTTGCCTGTGGACTGTCACATTTAATAGATAAAGGTAAATTTCTTCAGTGCCTTTTTAAAATCCCCGTGAATCTTTGCAAGTGAGAAGAAGGCAGAAATGAAGAAAGTGGAAAGGGTTCATTAAACAAAATTCCCTGTCAAAGGGGAATTTTGTCTTTGGGAAAAGACTTAGTGGGGTATGTCTGCACTTATAAATACAATAGGATGGGGAAATGGGCTTGAATGCTGGCCCATTGCAAACCACAGGAAAATTACCTTTTCCTTTTATGTGTGGGCATGATTCAGTTAGATGGTTTGGAAATGTGGACGCAGCATTTCAAGAGAGAAAGAGTAGTTTTGCTGTGTGGAAAGGAGCTGTCCTTCAGAGTCCAGAAATCAGCTCATCTCCTTTTTATTTAGCAGCATGGCTGTATTTGCATTTGGCCAAGTGGTGTCTTTGGAACTGAGAGCAAAAGAACCATCTTCTGTTTGATTTCTGCTCCATTCTGACAAGTCTTTGTTCTTTGTAAATTTACAGCATTACAGAAACACTTGGCTGTATTCTCCCGTATTTCCCAGTGCAGATAATTGTCAAGACTGACTAATAAAAAGTAAGGTGTGGGGAGTGTTATCCTGCTGACTTGCCCTTCATCCCACCAGGTTTCCATCTATTCTTTTGGCAAGTCTCTTAAACTGTCACATCATGCTGATACCCTTTTCTAACATATTCCTGTCGTATTCTCTGGAGAGATGAAAAAGGGAAAAATTCCTCAGAAGTTTAAAGTTGAACTTACTCTCAGTGGTCTGGCAACCCACAGGCTACAGTACTAACTAAGAGCTTATGGGTTTAACCAGCATGGCATTGATAATGGCATTTAAAGGCTGTAGCATCTTCCTGTTTGGATTTTCTAACAATGGTGGCATTAACAACATTTCCTTCCTCAGATATAAAGATTTTTTTTTTGTAGGCACAAAGTCCAAGAAAGAAAATTACATTTCTGTTCAGAAAGCACCGCATGTTTTCTACGACATCTTAAAATAACAAGATTTTGTGAACGTGTCTCATTGTAAGCAAATCCATTTTTAATATAAACTCCTTCTTACACCATCCTGGAAGTCCTAGTTTACTTTTAATCAGGGATGAAAGCTTACAAGTAGCGTAAGTGAATACTGTGAAAATTCCGTGGGCAATCTTGCCTGCAAGACAGAGGTGCTAATCCAAATGCTGTGGCCAAATTCCAGTAGCTAGCTATGCTCTGTCTAGCAAAATGCTTCCTGCAGTTTCAGTTGGACACTTAACCTGCTCTAAATGCTGTGTAGTGCTTTGAATGAGCCAGGTGCTGTGCTTGAGCTCAGTAAAACATGTTGCATTTCAGTAGTGGGTAAAACAATGTATGGATATGCCACAAAGCATGATCCCAGATGCTGTAAAATACTTTTATGTTTACATAAGGGTATAGAGAGCAAACACTTGCTATTCTCTAAGATTGCAATAATCCTGAAAGTTTCTGAACTGAACAATGTTTAGAAGAACTGAAAGTGTTTATTTGGGTAAGAATCAAAACTGTATTACTTGAAGAAAAATAATAGAGAATATATCGTAAATCTTACTGAGATTGTGACATACTGGGTTTTTGTTGCCTTTTTAATTTCCTATTTATGATTAAACTTTAAATAATATTTCACTTGAAGGGATTAACTGTTCATTTCTATTAATCTTTCCCTTTACCCTATTTTTTTCTTTTTTTTTTTACTGAAATCTTTTGAATTGGTGTATGACCCTGAGGAGTTGAGTTAAATCCATCCTTGTAAGGAATGGGTGCTGCCCTCTGTAGGGCTGCTGAGGGCCAGAAGGTCATTAGTAACTGCAGCATCTCATGGATGAGGAATTTGAGTGTCAAATGTGAAGGTCCAAAATTCTGTTCCCAGCCCTGTGAGCAAAGAGACATTTATTAAATTGGTGCTGTTGTGTGAAGGTAGTACTGTGGGAAATGAACTTCTATAATGCACAACATCACCAAATATAAGTACAAAAAAGCCCCAGATGTGTCCCAGATCTTCTGAAGATCAGTGTTCTTATCTCTCAGGCAGTAACAGTGGCTTATATAGAAATAAATAAAAGCTAAATAATATGTGGTTTTATCTTGGCTACCATTTCCCTGAAATGATAAAATGCCAATTTTCTAAGTTTCGATTTGGATGATTGACATTTCTGAACATGGGTGAGAAGCAAGTCTGTAAAAGCTACTTTGAACATGAAAAGTTTACAACTTTGTAAAACTCCTAGGAGGGAAGAAAAAGCCACAGGAAGGAAGAGATGAGGAAAAAACGGCTCTGAAAAAACCGAGACATACTTAGTGGTGAGCTACTAGGGGTTACTGCCTCTTTGCTCCTACCTTGTCATTTGAGTATACCAAAAGAAAAATGCCTAAAAGACAATTCAAAGCACCTTTTAAAATAAATTCTGTATTTATGCATGGGCACAGTGGCAGTCATGGTAGTGTTCCCATTCTCAGCCTGGTCGTTCTGTCACCTTGGCCACACTGCCTCCCACGTGAAGGTTGAGATCCTGAACTGGTTAATATTCTTAACTGCCTCTTTTTAGAGACAAATAAGGCTACTTACATTCATACAGCTCATGATATTCCAGGATCCCAGGCTCAGCAAATGTGTTGGATAACCAGAGATTTCTACATTGCTTTGAAAGAAGTGATTTGAATTCTGACTTCCCTTCCTCCATTTCTATCAGGGGTTTGACTCAAGTGTGATTGCCACACCATTCTGTAGACTTTTAGTATCAGCACAATGCTCAGAAAAATCCATATGGGCAGCAGTTAGCAACTGTTAGGAGAGACCATATTCTTTTGATTACAACAGAGTGGTGTACATTGAAAGTTCTTGTAAAACTAGCACAGAAAATTGTGAGCCAAAGTAAACACTATCATAAATGTAGGTATTTTTTTAAACTTGTGGAAAATGAAAACTGGAGACATGATATAAACAACTAAGTTCACAATATAAATATGTAGCTTGCATGGTGATACTTAAAGGTTAGTAATTTCCGCACTTGTGATTCTTTACCCTGCCATGTGTTATACTTTACCCCCTCCTTGCCTCTTTTAGAATCCTGAATCCTGTTCTCTCAGTTAGGAAGTTGTGGTCTTGGACTACTACTGGGTGGTTTTTCAGCTACTGCAGACCAGGACTGCAGCAGCTGAGGAGCTGGTGAGAAATGGCTGGGCTTTGTGTTGTTTTGCAGTTGTACAGAGCAGTGTCTGATACTCCAGGCTGTGACAGTGAAAGAGAACAAAGTTCTTACAGCTCAGGAAGCAGTTCTGACATCAAACTGATCAATGACTTATCCCACACAAAAATTTCACTTTTCATTTCCCAAATGAAAATGAAAACGTAGTCTAAAAAACCTGTAACAATGCACATCAAGTCACATTACAGTCATTCTTTTACAGTTGCAGTATATGACTAAAGGAAACAAGGTCATTCCCAATTTAGGACATGGCTGGAATTTTGCAGTTTTGTGGTGTTTAGTGAGCTGACAATAGTGGAGTATAAATAATGAAGACTCAGGCAATACCCCATCAGAAGCCTTCTGTTTACTGACACTGTCCATAATTTATATTTTTAAAATGTCTCTACAGCACTTTAAGGCTATTCTTTTATCATCTCCAGCACATAATTCCCATGTGCAGTCACAACCCTCTGTTTACAATATCAAAATTAAAACACCGCTGTTATCTCACAGGAGAAAAATATGAAATGTGTGAGGAGTGAGCATCAGTGAACAGCTCAAAAGCAAAGATTTCATTTTCAGAGAAAAAGGTTTCTGTCCACAAGAAGTTCAGTGCAGGCCTTCCTTCTAGCTTTAATGAGGGGAAATTCACCAATTAAGAATTACAAAGTCAGTGAGTCTTTAAAGGACTGCTTAGCAATGTGACTGTGAGAATAAAATTCATGGGCAATGCTGGTGAAGTTTTACATAAGCTTTTAGATCTAATTAACAAAAAAGGGCCAAGATTTTGATTAATGAAGGCATTTACATAACCTTCAAGAGTTGATATTAATTTTACAGGGAGATTTAACTAACTTATTAGCAAATGACAGAGAAATTTAATAAAATAGTTCTACTAAATCTTGTAATTAGTTTCTGCAGCTTGGCTAGCAGTGCTACAGAAAGTAGAGCTATTTGTACAAGGGCAAAATAATTTTGGACCCACAATTTGTGCTGGAGCTTCTGAAAGTGTTTTCAATCAAAGAATACAGTTTTAAAAACATGCACAAACTTGTATCAAGGACCACAAAACAAGAAAAGGAAATTTCAGTCAAAGCCACGGTACAGCTCAGACTGTAAAGTTCTTATTTGTATTTTATAGCCCTCTGTCCTGACCAAGCAAAAATTTTTTTCTGAATTTTTGTAGAGCATTAGTGTATTCCTAGCCAAGATTCCCATCTTCTGCTTCTAAAAAAGCACAAGACATTAAACAATAACAGTAAAAGCCACTAACATGAAACTGAAAAAAAAAAAATCTTAGCCAATTTGTCAAAGTGCTTGTGGTGTTAAGGCCATTAAATAGCAATAAAAAAGCACTAAGGCTCATAATTTTTAGCTTTGAAAATCCATTTTAGATTTATAACTAGAATAAAATGATTTAAAATCTTTATAAAAAAACATGGTTTGACAGAAATAGGAAGATGCTGAAGATAACATTGTGGAACTCAAAAATAGGAAACTGAAGAAACTGCATTTCACACATACTTCTTTTTTATTGACTTTTTGCTTTTGATGGACTAATGAATTATTCCTTTTCTTATGAATACAACAGAGTCAATCTGTCACAAATAAGGAAAAAAGTGATTCCAGATGGAATCTACCTCAGCAGTGCTTTGGGAAAATATTTGTCTTCTTTGGGGCCAGATGGATGGCCATAGGGCTATTTGCAAGAATTAGATTTTGGTGTTTTTTTCTTTTTTTTTTTTTAATGTACCATATAATGAAGAAAAAAGAAGGTGAAAATACATTCTCTAGTATGAAAATATGGCTGCTGCAGGGAAATACTTCCTGTTCATGTTCCTACGTCTTGTAAGCTCTCTTGTGGTCAAGGGGGAAGGCAGGCAGGCACATTGCTGCAGGATTTCAGCAAGGGACCATCAGGAATAACAGGAAAACTTGCCTAATGAACAGGCAGTACCAGACTATTTAAAGGATATTGACTTTTTCAGTAGAAATCAATCCCAAGAAGCCAAGCATTAGTTCGTTGCAGCTTCTCATGTGCTTTAGACTGTTTGGAAAACAGACTTCTGTAGGTCTTATATCTGGTGCAAGAAATGACAACTTCAGCCTGAAGAACATTAATAATACTTTCCTAAATGAACCCTGTTGGAAGATCTTTCTGTTTTACTACCACACACACGTTTTACAGATAATACAAGTCATTTCCTGAAGGGTGCTTCAACAAAACCCAACCTGAATTTATACCACATTTTCCTGGAAGGATTTAAGGGGAGTTTTAAAATAAAATGCTAAGTTTTAGCCCTGGAGTAATTTAATTACGTGACAGTCACTCTGCAGACAGTTTTTGCTCATTATAGTCAAAATCAGTTTAAAGGCTGAGTGTGGCTTGCATGACTTACACCAGAACTCTATCACAATCCTCGTGGTTTGGAGAGATTACCTTTGCTCAAATTGTTAAGCTCTGCTCTGCACTGCACTGCACTGTGAGATTTTTAATACATTGTACAGTGAATTCAGATACAGAGAAGTTCATGAATTAAAGGGAAACTCAGTAGATAAAGTTGTGACATGCCCATTTTTCATCTATATTACAAATTAAAAATAATCTGATGAATTTAAAATATTAAATTTATTATTGGGGATGTTGTTATACAACTGATATAAAAAGAAATGTTTTGGAAAGCTTCCTTTTAATCAGTTATTAATAGGTAAAAGTCCTTAGGTTGTAAATGATTTTTTAATCCTCAGAAACTTGTCAATTAAGTAATTTCACATAAATTCAATGGCTTATTAGTAAGAAGAATGGTATTTTTGGCTAAGCAACAAATTCTTTTTTGAAGTGTTTAGAATAAATATCAGCTTAGGCACTTTATTCCTTTGGAAAAATTGATAGAGACCTGAAATACATTTAATTTGTTGCTCAACAGCTTATACCCACAGTCTATGGGAATGCTCCAGTGTCTGGAAAGCAGACTACAAAAACACACCTAAATGGGGGCATTCAAGCAATCCTGTTTTATCCTTAATTTTACCCGCACGTGTTGCTGCTGGCAGTCTTTCATGTTTATTGTGAAGTTACCTGTCTGAGCTATACATAAGCTGTTTACAGGTCATGTATATTTTTGATTCTTTAGAACTCCTGGTTATGGTTTCTTAAGCCATATAAATTGCTGATTTTTTCCCTTAGCAAACCATTTTCTCTGTCTGTTGGTTCAGTAAATGATACAACCTCCTACAATTTTTACCTGGCTCATATATACACATGAACCTAGAACACTCCCTTAAAATAAATTCATTTATGGTGCTACAGTTTGCTTTCTTGCATTAGAACAATTGAGCTCAGATGAGATTCATAGATATGGATCTCTTTGCAGAAGAACTCTGGCTCCAGATTTTCCATCTTCCCTTGCAGTGTCCAAGACCCTCCCAGGAGCTGGAGCTTGAGGGCACCTATATTAAGTAACTGAGATATCAGACTGTGGACTAAGCTTTGCTAAATCCTACTAGTATGATAAGCCTCCTTAGTTTGGACTTTCCTCGTTGCTCCTTGAGGCTATAATGAATTATCCATAAATAAATTTTGGACTGTGCATTAGGTGTAGACCAGATAGGAACACACAAATTATTATCTCAACCAGTGTTCCTTGAAGACTTTCATTTCTGCTATGAATTCCCAGATGTACAGGAAATGTCACAGCTATAAATCCCTTGAGCTCATCAGCAGTCTCAGAGACAAGAGTACATTGGATTTGGAAATATTTCTTTCAAAATGTAACAAGATCAGGTAACACACCAGAGCAAGAAGACAGAATGGAGGAGATAAAAACCCTGGTTTACAAGGCAGATGAGACTTCAGCTTTTACCTCAGTAGCACTGTGCTCTAGAGATAAAGCTGGAAAGCCAAGGTTGAACATATAATGCAAATGCTATCTAGATACAAATGTCATTTATTGTTTTTACTCTTTCTCTTTGCCCTTTGAGTCTCAGAGGAATTGGTGTTTAATTCGGAAGCTATTGTTCCTGCATTGCTGCAAGTTTATGATGACCTGGACTTGGCAAGGATACTAGAATCTAATTAAACTAGTATGGGAATGAAGGTTGGGAATCAGTAGGTGCAAGAGATTCACTGAAAAAAAAAAGGTATTAATTTTGCTTTGACTCAAAAGTGAGGTATCATAAGTCAGATACATTAAGCAAGGAGCAAATGAAGTCTCTAGTGCAGCTTGCTTGGCAGTCAAAAGAATGTTATTATAATAGCTTTTTAGTGGAGTGGAAATATCCAATTTCCCCAAAGACCAATCTGGCTTAGCAGTGCAGACTTTCTGACTTCATATTCTAATGCTTACTTCACAAGATGCCTCATTTCTCCTCATGTAATGAATTGGAAACAACATTGTTTCAGAGCACAAAGTGCAAGTGCTGCTCCATTAGATAAAAGAATTCTCAAGGAACTTTACAAACAATAAAAAGAGAAAACTGGCCCTACAGTCTGCATGTGAAAAATTTCAAATTTTAAATATTAGATGCCTCTAGAGATGATAATCAAATATTATTTATCTCGAAGACAGTCTGAGGAAAATTGTGTGCCTAATATGACAATACAGACCCTTTAAAAGTGCAATAGAAACTAAAAGGGCTGACAATCGGGAGTATCAGTATCTTGGAAAAGAAAAGACCCCTAAACAAGAACATGCTTTATCAGATGTTGAGGGACTGATTATATTTCCAAATTCCTTAACGCTGTTACTTATGCCAAAGGCATAAGAACTGCAATGTAGCTGTACCACAGGACACTGCTTTATGCATTCTGAATGTAACCATCAGGATAAAAGCCTTTCAGCATTCTACACAGACAGTTACTTTGCTTCCTGAAGTCAGTCTTCAGTTAATTATGAAGAATCTAAGGCAATTCACAGTCTGTATTCATATTGTAATTTAAGCCTTCTGGGTTGGCAAACAGTTGTCTGCAATCTACTGTAAGAGAGGAAAAAAGAAAAAAAATACTTCACGTGCTAATATCAAATTAAAGAAGAAAGCAGGGAAGAAGAACACAAATAAAAATAACAGATTAAACTGAACAAGATAATATTCTTTGTTCCTTATTCTATGTGACTCTTTCTTAAGACTTTTCCTCAGTGTGGTGCTCCTACTGTGTAATGCAGTCTGCCAAAGAAAACTACTGCAGCTGAAAACTGAGCTCTTTCACAGAGAGAGCAGGATGGAGCTGCAAGAGTGAAGGCTGACAAAAATCAAGAAATAGGAGCTTTCTGATTTGTGTTAGGATGCTTTGGGACTCTCTAGCTGTCCCGCAGTGGCTGAGCAGGGATGTCTGAGCATGAAGAGCTCTCTGGATTAAATGATTCTCTTGTTCACTGTCTTCCTGGACTTCTGAGGCATTTGTTGGCATCACAGGCTGCACTCAGCTCTGGGTTATGCTGCAATAAGCAGGGAGTCCTGGCAATGCCAAGGCACCAGTAGCAAGTGATTTATGACCATCTCAGTCCTTCTCTGGTGATTTTTCTGGATACATGTCAGAGGCTCCTGGAAGGCAAACCTGTAATCTTTTGGAAAGTGCAGCAGAAATGCCAGGCTCTGGTAGAGAGATACAAATTTAAGGGAAAAGGACTGGTGTGTTATCATCTCTCTTGAGTTCCTTATCAATAGTAAAGGAGTGTGCACATATCACTAAAAATCTTGTGTACAGTGGTGCTTTCTGATGGTATTTATTCCATGCATGGAAGAATCACACTACCCTGGAATCATTTAGTTTTACTGAAGCACAAAGGAATGTAAGTATGAGTAAAAATTTTTATGGCTCAGTGAAACATTTTTTGTTCTAATCAACAACAGGAGAGAATTTTCTGTATGACTTGATTGTTTAATCCCTGGAATTAGGAGAGAAAACCTTGTATTTCACCTTATGGAATCTTCTTGATTGTTATTTCAGCACTTACTTTTGCCTACTTATGATACAGATTCATAGGTATCCTATAACTAAAGGAATATGCATAAGAACATGGGTTCTGCCTCTGCTCATGAAGTAATATGCAAATTACTGGTTACTCTTTGAAAAGAACTCTTAGATTTGTATATTTTAAGAGAGTTTTATAAAATATAATATGAATTTATAAAACTGTGTCATACTTTCCATCAATTAGTACATTGCTACTTGCAATGTTACATGACCAAGTATCATTGACTTCACAGATATCTGTGTTTTAGTGGGTTTCTGAAACAGGAGACTCAGGTACACCTTTCCAGGCAAGCCTGTCCTGTGCTACATTAAAGAGAAGAGCACTTCCAGAGGACAGCAACACCCCCCCCCCCCCACTTTCTGAACCCAGACCTTGCACAGTGGTGAAAGAGGGAGGCTCAGGCTGTTTTAATACAACCAGCATCCTGTTGGTTGAAACAGAAGGACTCTAAGAAACTTTCCTGGGAAACCAGGGTAAAGTCCCTTCTTTGGACCACATTTTTAAAAGTCACAATGTAAGTTATTGTCTTTGGTAACTGAGACAACACTAACAAAGGAGTTAATGAACTGGACGTGATATAATGCCTAAAGGGGAACATAAGGAATGCCAGATATCTTTAGAATAATATTCTTGAATTACAGGCTGCATATAATTTGTGACATTTGGTCAAGCACTAACTTGATCAGCTGTTTTCCTTTCTTTTCCACAGCACAGGATTTAGATCTGCCCAGTCACACCTACACATTCCGTCAGCCAGCTCCATGCATGGTTACAAGTTAGGAGGAGTGAAAACTCTGTAATGCTCAGACGATTTAATTCACTGATTTTGAAGACTTTAGAGCAAAAATGGCCTGAAGTCTTAGTTTGAGACAAATGCGTTCATTTTACTTTTGAGAAAATGCTCTTATGACATCATCTGTCAGCATAAAGCACTCAACGTTTGGCTGTATTTCTAGGATGATGCAGGGCTAAGAGTTTATGATGCAGCTATGTTAAATTGTTCTGTTTTGGAGGAATGGATTAAATGCATTTTGAAGCTTCTCTTTCTAGTTTATCTTCTATGATTCTTTCAGTATTCTTATGAAAGATTTGTTTCTTGGCAAAGGGAGTGAACTGGGAAAGAGAAAAATTTCTGAAGTACCTGAGAGTCTTTTTTGCTTTTCATTTGACTTTAAAGTGGGGGGATAGGATCCCCCCAAAATACCATTAAAATGAGCAATGTTTTTAGAGGGCAGCAGAGTGACAGAAAACAAGCTCTTCTGAGCTGACAAGAAACTGAGGCTAATGTCAGAAATTACTGGTTAGGCTCTGGTTTAGGTCCACTAAAAGCAGTCAAACAGAACAACAGAGGGATCTTAGCATAGATCAGGTAGCTGTGCCTCTTAGCTGTGCCTCCTAAAATCAGTACTTTAAATTTGGAATCTTTTTAAAGACACTGTTTCATTTAAACCTTTTCTTTGTGCTTTTATGTTAGCTCAGACTACAAAGTGAGAAGAAGGCATAATGAAGGTTAATGGAGCTCTCGGGTTCATGCAACTCACATGAATTAGAAATAATTTACTAAGAGGAGGCTCACAAAAATCAAATCTAAAAATACTTCATGTAGAGTTCATAACAGACTAAATATCACTTCCAGACAGCTGCAAAGAAATTCTGCCAAAATGAGATAAAATAAATGCCAAATAAGTGTCAGAATGAACAAAGGAAGGGTCCCTCCTGTGTCCCTTTACAAATACTTTTTCTTCCATATTATTCCTTTTGTAAATGGGGAAGGAATAAGAATGGAAAGTACAAGAAACATTGAAAACCAAAATGAGCTCTGGACCAGTCTCCTCTCTCCTCTCATTAGTATAGGAGTATATACTCCTGAAGTCTCATAATCTGAAGTCAAACACAACAAACATAATTTTCTCTCTTATTTTGGTAAACACATGGAAGCATTATGAACTCAGCATCTTACTGTGAGATCAGCTTTGTGACTGCTGAGAAAGAATGAGTCCTGTTCTTTTGTTCTTCCCACAGGGAGCTATAGGGAAATTCAGAATAGAGAGGAATACAAAAACAATTCTCTTCCCAAGATAATATGCCATTGCAAATGAGGCAGTGTGACAAGAATAGTAAATACTTTCTATTATTAATAGTAATACTTAATATCTTTGGGATTAAAGGGAGAAACAATTCTTTCTTTGTGGAATTCATATAATAGTAAACCAATCTAATAATCATTGAGAATTGTATCCCCAGGGCATAATTTGGAAGTAGATGACCTATATGGTTTCCAGAGATTTCTTTACAGTTTTATAAAGAGAGAAATAATGTCTCACTTCATCTGGAGTCTACATGCTAGAAAAGCTTGAAGGTTTTGGAATACAATTTTCATTAAGTACAAGGGGTCAACTTGTGTCACTTGGCAAATAATTCTACGGCACTTTCCTCTTTTCAGGTTCAGTCAGTGAAGAGTAGACCAGCAGTGCAGTGAGGGTTTCCTGACAGGCACACTGTGGAAACTCCATGGAGGGGGAAGCTGCCCCAGCAGTGCAGTTAATCAGCCATCTCCTAAGTGCCACGGGAGCTTCTCAGAGGGATTCCACAAAACTGCTTCATAAGAGTTAATCTTAGGTTATCCAAGCTTGGGTTCTTTGGTCAACCAAATTTGAATTCACAGAAAGTATTTAAGTCTGAAACAAGTCTGACTGAATTATTTTCCATTTCATTGTTTCAAATTTGTCCTTAATTTATCTTAGATAGTGATAATACTGATTTTAATTTAGATAGAGAATTTAACCTAAGGATGTTATAATATTTTAATGTGTTCAGTCCAGCCTAGAAAAAAAGAGGAATTCTAAAATCCTGTTACCTTCGATGTGATAGGAAGAATGTGTGTTCTTGTCACGGACATGAACCTACAGTTAAATTGCTAAAACCCTGGAGTGACAGCAAGGGAGGCAGAACTGGAAGCGACCTCTATTGATTGTAATTGAATACACTGGTGGTGAAATCTAGCCTGTGAGGTGCAGATCTGGTGTAATTAAAATATAACTTGTGTACAAAGAAGTAGCACATTTATATGCTATTTCACAATGTATGGAGAATATAAATGCATTTGTGAGACAACATAAATGCACTTTGTTTCTAGATTGAGCACAATAAATACTAAACACTAGGTAACAGCATATTCTCTCACCATTACACAGGATAATCATATAGTAATAATGTGAAGCAACATTTTAATTGTACCTCAGACTCCAACACATTCTCTTTCTTGCTATAGAATAAGGAAATCTATTATCTTGAGATGTTACTATACAAATCCCTTGTGAATCCCATGAAAAACAGTCATGTTGTTTGCTCTGCTTAACTCTTTCTCATATGGAAGATTTCTTTTATTTTTTCTGCAGTAAGGTGTGATATCCTCGAAAGACAAACTCTGGACAGAAAGAACAGGATGGCTTAGCAGTTCCCAGAAACAAAAGATAGTACAGGAAATTCACACACTGAATCCATTCATAATTGCATATTCACAGCAGGCCTCCAGAACAGCAGCAGTGGAATGTGCTAGGCTCTATCTCACTCTTCTCAGAAGTGCTGAGAGCCCCACTGTGTAGTTAAAAATAGACTGCACTGTATTCTCAATAATAAGGCTAAGCAGATAATTTGATCTAAACAATTTAACAAAATTAGCTTTCTCTTTTATTAGAATCAGTCTACAAAGAGTGCTATTTTCAGTAACATTTCTATAAATAATTCCTAGTGCACAGCTATTTTACGAATAATTCACAAATCTGAATGCTAAAATTTGAGCAACTTTGGATTGATAAGCCTTAAATATATCGGTATTTCTTGAGTACACAAAATGGTATCTTGCACAAATACAAGTACAAATTTTAAAGGTGTATTCAAAATTATAGTCTTCACCTATCATTCTGCTTCATCACTGATTTTGCTTGATAGCAAAATAGTATAATTTTTAACCTACATTTGTTTAAAAATTGCAATAAGGTGTCTTGCACTGATGTGTTTGGCCACAATAATCTTCTGTCCACATGATCCTTGATGGGCACAGGCCTGCTTACCCAGCCAAAGGTATGGGAACATTCTAACTCACAACTGATGGATGGGCAGAGGGAGGCATAGCCACAGGGCTTTCTTCAGGCACTCAGCAGTTTGTTTTTAAATGAAATATATCCCAGTCCCGATCTACTTGGGTACCATCATTATTTTTAATTTTTATTATTATTTTTATTAATAGGTCAGTGCCTTTATGAAAGACAAAACAGACTTCAGGTATTAGCAATTTTTTTCCAGATATTCCCATTTTCAGTGTTTCCAGGCTGTTCCCAGTAGAATTATTTATTTTGACCTCACATTGTACCGTTTGAATTTCTTGTTATCTTCCCTTTCTAAGCCTATTCTTTCCATTTTTCAGAGTACCTAGAACATTTTTCACAGTGTGTCTGTCCACTGTTTAGCTTATTACTTTCATCCTTATTTTCATCTCACACTCAGTTTCACAGCCTGCTCATTTGAGATAGATTTTACATTTTATCCTGTAAGGCTTATATCTCATGCATTTTTATAATGTACGTACTGTTCCAAATGACACAATTCAAACCAAACAATTTTGCCACATGATAACAGAAGTTGTTGTCTCAAGGGACACAGTGCAGGTGGTCTTGCATATAGCTTTGAGTTAGATTTAGAGCTCACTTCTCAGAGTCAGCAGTGGCGCAGCCTGCATCCACAGTCAGGCATTTAAGAGTTTATTCTGAACTCCCCATTACCTCCAGTATTATCTTTGGTCTTCCAGCCAGTTACTCTGGAAGTTGATCTCCAAGTAGAGTCTTGTAATGAACAGACACCACGGCACTCACTTATACTCACATATACTCACTGATATCAGCCTTGTCACTTTGTCAGGCAAGAATTCCCCTGATACCAGTGTCTGTGGGTCTGAGCACAGTGGTCCTAGTGGAAACAGAAGTGAAAAGCCCTACTGACTGGAAATGGGGAGGACATGCTGTGCTTGGTGTGAAGATGTCTCTGACAGGATGTTGCCAATTTTAAATTGTTCTAAATTCAAAGAGTTCAGTGGAAAATGCAGGGATTCTGAAGTAATATGAGTGATCTCTAAATGAGACTTGTCTGGCTGGATATTATTTTTTTAAAAAACTAAAATAACCAAGTAGATTATTAAAAATAATTGTTTACCTGATGTTTAAGTTGTTGGTGGTAGGTGGGTTGATCATTAGTTCCTCACGTACTTTTCAAACAGACTTGTGTTACAAAAGGCCTTCCCAAAACA
Source organism: Cinclus cinclus (assembly GCF_963662255.1). Lineage (NCBI taxonomy): Eukaryota > Metazoa > Chordata > Aves > Passeriformes > Cinclidae > Cinclus > Cinclus cinclus. The sequence continues at coordinate 11,620,339 of NC_085053.1, read as the reverse complement.
ATAAATAAATAAAGAATGGCTCCTTTAGGCTGTGGTAGGCTCTCTACCCTTCCTGCCTCCACTTCACACCCTGACCAATGCCTGACATGAAGCATTGTAATTAAGCTGATACTAATTGGAGTAACTGATCCAGAATTCGGACATGATGATGCCCTTGGAAGGATAGCTGGAAGTCTTTCTGGTCCAATAAATAGTTCCTAGATCTGTCTGTTACATACTTTTATCAATCACACATATATGAGGCATGAACCACAATCATATGAATTGTTGTAAGTCTGGGATATTTTTCCTAGGGAAACAGTGCATTTGGCTTGACATGCTCTTATTTGTGGCTCAGAGGAATTAATTTCAATTATTATTAAAGAAAATAGAAATAACAAAATTCAGCATATGAAATAATACAGAAGGAATCTGTCAAAACTTAGCAAAACTCTTACTCTCTCAAAGCCAAAAAATAACAAAAGGATTCCTGGAAAAAGAAGCCATCCTCTGAAGAAAACTAAATGGCAAACACAAATCCCTGGCTGTTAGGGGGAATCTCTAAGGGATGTGTCTAGTCAGAAAGCATTCCAAAATTGCAAACAAGAAGTGTGTGGGTACAGAATAACAATCTGCATTTTGGAGAGAGAAGAAAGGAGAAGCCTAAGGACCTTGGTATTAAATTAGCTAATGATAGCCAATTTTTTGCAGAGGAAGCAGAAATACTAGAAAAGAAAAATATCCCATTTATTAGTTTCATAAAATCTGCCTCAGTTTGAGAAACTAATGATGACATGATACAGTAAATCGTTAGAACCGTAAGAAATTTATGACAATGGATAAACTAAGAGTGATAATTCAAAACCAAAATATTTGCCTAAAAGAATAGTTTCTGAAGGTAGAGGCCCAGAGGGACTAGAAAGTGAAAAGGTCACGTTGGTCATCCTTAGGTATTATAGATGCTACTAAACCCAGACAATCCAAGAATGCTAATGAGAACAGGAACATGAGTGTTGGATGATATCTAATTGCATGTGGTGTGGGAAAATTCTGAAGGAGAAGAGATGCAACCTTGTGTCTATTTAACAGAAGAGCTGGGAAGTTAGGGCTTATCAGGCATATTTTTTCAGTAATCAGCATCATCTGTTTAGAAAGTGATTTGGAGAACCACATGAAAAAACATGAACCGTTTTCAGGGTCTGAACAAGGGTCATGTCCCTTGTACACACATGGACCCACTGGCCTAATCAGTCTTAACCTTATTTAATTTCTGCACTGTTTCTAAGTGTGATAGAACTATTAGCAACAACAATCAATTTTATTCCTGAAAACACTGGTGAATTTAATATGAATGCCAATAGCATCTGGGTAAATTTTTCTTCCGTATAAACAACAGTGGCAACCTTAGCCATTAACCTAGCTTGCACACTTGACAAATCTAGAACTAGACAGATTTGAATACTTCAGCTACTGCCAGTACTGCTGTATCTGTGAAAATCCCTTTTCCTTCATTTTCTCTAAAGATTAAAATTTGAGGCTGGCTGTATTGCCTGGTGGCTTCTTGTACATTGCCCTTAACAGAGACATCAGGGAAGCCTGATGTCATTCTGTCTTCTTTTGGTTTTGAAATCTCCAAAGGAAGAATGTTTCTTCACTTATTATTCAGGCTGGAAGAAACTTAAACTGAGCCAGCACAGTCCTTCTCCTTGTGCATCATGTCCACCAGGATAATTTCATTGCCTGATCTGACAAGTAGAGGAACAGCTCTGCCTATAAATCCCTTCACACACAGATGATGTTGAAGGAGTTTGAAGAACAGATGAGTGGCATTTGTGGTCATCCTCATGTGCTGCTCTCTGAAGCTCAGAGCAGGAGGAGGAAGAGGGAGGAGTTTTGGGGACAAGAAACTACTTCTCTGCCTGCTCTAAAATTCCACAATTTAGTCCCTGGTGGTGCTCACAAAATCAAGTTATCTTTTAATGATGACTGAGTATTTTAGTTTTTCTTCCGAGTGCTTGAGATCAGAAAGACCACCTTAGGGAAAACTTTGTCTCTAAAAAAGATAAACACCATGGTCTAAATAAATGGAGCATTCTGAGAACACTGATTCAGTAAATATTTCCATTCAAAATTTTCTTCAGAGGCATGCTCTTTTTTATTGTCAAATATATGTGTGTGTGTGTGTCTGTAGGCTGAAGTTGTATTTTGCTGTTTTAAAGAAAGGACAGAACAGTGCTGATATTGTGAGTTCACACAGAATGGTAACAGCAACATCCACTCTCGGTAAGGATAACAGCAACCATTTAAAGCTTTTACCATATGTAAATGCAAGGCAGTACCCAGAACTTTGGATACACTTATTTTACTCTATCATCACAGTGAAGATACTCACATTCACTGACTTAAACTTGAGCAGCCACTTGTATGTGGCTTTATGAGAAAGCAAGTCCAGAGGGCAAAGATCAGCAAAAAACAACTACAGCATAGAAACCTGAGCTTCTTGAATTGTGCTGGACAGACTGCTGATCACAGCAAGACGTCTGGAAAGGAAACAAGGTAGACATATATATCTGTATTATCTCCTAATGTGGAAGTATTTCAGCAGTGTCTGCAGAAATAGTATAGCAGAAGGTCATTAAAAATAATTTTTATAAATTTTCTCTTGAAAAGGATTAGAATGCAAATCAGCTATTTACCCTTGTATGAGCCACAGCTAACATATTTTTAGATGTCATAAGTGAATCTTATTAGGTTACATCAAAGAACATAGGATTATGTAGTGCATATGTAACTTTGGGGGTTTTAAATGAAAATTCAGTAGAAGGGTAAAGACATAGCCACTCCTACTATTTACATGCCCTCCTACCTTAGAGAAACTTGTTTTATTCTTTGCATCTTTGCATGCACTGGTTTCAGTGTATTTTTCAGGGTCAGGAGACTTCTGTCAGACTGAAAACTCTGTTTTGTGTGATATAGTATGGAATATAGTTTCCAGTTGACTCATTTGTCTTTCCAGCTACATTTTTGCATATCTAGTTTAATTGCTCATGTTACTGTACATACATACTGTTGAGCTTGTTGAATAGCAAAGTCCTTATTATTTCAATATCAACATATTAATCACAAAGAAAAGCAAGAGCACTTGCAAAATTTTTGTTGGAGACTGAGGAGGTATCCAGAGGTCAGTAAATTCCTGCCTGTTATGTGGCAGGCAGAGGTGGCAGTAGGATTAGCCTCTTGGTTAAAGAGTCAGAAGTAAACCCAAGGCTTTAAAAAGTCAGAAATATGGATGACCATCCTCTTTGCTTGTAGCCAAAACTGATTCTCATGGGAGATTGTTAACATGTATGGTTTTAGTGCTTTGATAATTGTGCATGTATTCAGAGACAGGACAGAAAACAGGTCAGCAGCAATGTTTGTATTTAGGCTACTCTGCCTGACGTGCATCTCTGTATTCTTTATGCAGGTGCCCAGAAACACCTGTGATGGCAGCAAAAAATATTGATCCAGATCTCATTATAAATACAAACCTGTCACACACTTGGTTTCAGGACTGGATCTGTGTTTTTTGTACCATCATCTATTCTGTGTACTATTGGTTACTCAGTACAATAGTTTGTTACAACTACAATGCCTTCTACGTATTTTCTTGGAAAAAACATCCCAATACAATATATTTAAAATGCAGTCTTGTTATAAGAAGGTAGAATGGTTTGAATAATATGTAGGAGGTTATCCAAATAGAATATGAAAAAAAAAATTATTAGGGAGGCTGAGACTGAACAACCACATTTAATATGAGTAAGGAAGGCTGTGATAGGTTTGTGTTTATGAGATCTCAGATCAATAATATTTGCCGTCATCACAAGTATTAATGTATTCTAAATGCTTCTGAATGAAATTCATATTTGTGTAAATTTGATTTTAAATCTGATGTCCAAACTTAAAGAGCATTTACAATTTCATAAATGAAAAACTACTTACAAGCTCAGTTGTCTCCTTGACAGGGACACACTGAAACACATTTTGAAGTGTATTTCTATGGCTGTGGTTCTAAGAAAGGAAGTCCATGAAAATCTCTATAAACAATTTTTTAATAACATGCCCCAATAATTTAGGAATAATATTCACCATAGTATGTGAATGGCACTTAATAAGACAGTTCACTCAGTTCTTCCTCAGAAGGGAGTTTATTTTTTCCAGTTTTCTGGTTGCTCCTTTATGGGTTACTTTCCAGCTTGAGGAGGGTGCAAACACTATTTCCCAAAACCATAGCAGTGAAGAGGGCTACTTGTTCTCAGGATTTGCTTAGGCAGTTGCTATGCTGACTGATATATGCTTTTCAGTGAAACAAGTAAACAGAATCATTAAATCACAGTTGCAAGGATTTGTTTGGTTAGAAGGCAGCAGACAAATGACTGTTCTTCAGGGGAACGCAGGATGAAAAACACTGCATTTGTGTTATCTGGGGCTGCTTTAGGTTAGTTACTTAAGTGATCTAAAAGTCTGAAAAAGGCTCAGAATAGGTCTGAATATTAAAGTTTCTCTAATTCCTCCTGAGGAAAAAAAATGTTTTAAAGAGGACTGCATATTTTATGAGTAATTACATAAAATGTTTTTCTTTCTTGTGAAAAGACATAGCTGCAGAAGAAGCTGGGTAGGAATTTACAAAATGCCATATCCATAGGGCTGGTATTCAATATAATTTTGGCTAACTCAAATTCCAACTTAAGATTGTTTACTGACTTATGAAATATATACCTGCTTGTTTCTTTAGCTTTTCTGATGGGCAAATCTCTGTCACAAAGCTGAAGGCAGCATAGCATAGTATGAAAAGGCAGTATTGCACCTTTCAGTATGCAAATTATTGTGTACACTCCTGTGTCCATTGATACAGTTACTTCTCCATGTCAACTGCTTGTGTCACCAATATTTAATGCTCTGTTTCCTTCCCTAAGCAGGCATACATTTTGTGCAGTATTCAGTTAATTGGTAATCAGTTAATCAGTCCTGTGGTCAGAAAAAGTAGTTATAAGGAAACCATCTTTAAAAGCTGGGCAATAAAGATGAAGACTAGAGATCATCTAGTTTTAGAAAACGCGCTTAACTAGACAAATGCTTTTTAAACTTTTTTTTAAATCTGATACATCAGTTATTTCCCTATTTATTAAAAATCTTTTAGTTCTATTCCAAACAGGATGGAATGGAGATAAAATAATCTATACACGGGGCTTTGTTATTTTGCATTTTGGTGTCTCTTTGAGACAGAAATATGAATTCTTCAATTCCAAATAAAACCAAGTCTAGACTTTAAAAACCCTTAATGTCAGGAATTACAACAAAGACAATAAAAATAGTAATGTTTTTGAAATAGTTTCAAGTGTTCTAGTAAATAATGTTGCTGATAGAAGGTCAGTTTTCTTTGAGTCAGTAAGGAAAAAATGGGAAACTGCAGTCCATGCTTACAGTGAAGTGTCACTTAATCTTGGAAATAATGCTGTGACATAAGAGGTCATATCCCAGATACATTTCAAAGTACTTTTAAGAATATTATGTGTTGCTACTATGTTTCTGGTTTCATACAGACTTAGAGCACTAAAAACTCTGCTAGCTAGGTTCTCAGGTGAAATGATTAATGCGGATAGAACCGTGTGCTTGGGTCACGTATCTTGGTTTAAAAACATGTGAATAACAGATATGGTCTGGAATTCTGGGTAAATCCAAGAAGTTCTGACATTCTGAAAGTTAGGTTACTTTTTAACTGTTTCTGAATTCTCCCTCATGAAAAAAATTCTTCACTCAAACCCAGGCACACACAGTCCGTACTTTCTCTAGGCTTGGTCCTAGATGAGAAATCCACAGCCTTGTGGAGTGAAGCAGTAGGATAGATTGCTGTTCTTGTGAAAGATGGTCCTTGAGAGGACTTGTCCCACACTCCTGCTGCAAAGACTTAGAGAACACTTTCAAATTTTCCCTGGCTTTCAGTCAAGATTCACTAAGAATGCCTAAGTGATGCCCTGAAGTGTTTTTGTCATATTGCAGTTTTGAAAAAGGGGATTTCAGTGCCCCAGATAGACTGGTGCCTCTCTGAAGACTCCTTGTTCATTTCTTAATAGGTCTCTTTTATGTATTTGAACTTGCAATTTTAACTCAACTGTGTTAAATCTGCAGCCAACTAGATACACCATTTTTAGAGCTTGTTTCAGCGTTGTTTCAGTAGCTTCAATACTGCAATTCTTGTTTCTGACTGTTACCTTCTCTGCTTCAGCTTTCTCTTCTTTGCAGACTTAGTTAATTGATTCTGTTTCACTGGCTCATGACTTGGCCAAACACAGAAGAAAAGTGGAAGCCTCATTACCTGAACGCAATATGCCTCTACTGGAAAAATAATTGTTTCCTGCAAGGATATGTCTGTCTGTGTATATGTATATATACACAACTATTTTTGAGATTTTGTATAGCATGTATAATTGATTTTGAGTGCATTTACATGAGTAGAAGTCATAACAGCCATGAGCAACAGAGGAATCAGTTTTTAACCACAGGGGATAAAAAACAAAAGGCTTCTTTCCATAGCATCAATAGTTTTTAGAAGCACTTAAAGACCATGTGATATCTGATAGCAACAGGGGAGTTAACACTCATGCAGATGTCACCCACGTGTGTTTTTGCATATTCTCTTCCAATATCTTAATATATCTTACTTAAAATGATGCAGTGAACACCTTTCTGTTGTTTTATATAATGTAATAGTGGATGTATGTCACTGAGTGTAGATGAAGTGGAAATACATGAAACATCCTTTTTTCCCAGCACTGAAAGTTTAGAAGGCACTGTATTGATTACTGCAGGAAGAACAAATAGTGTTAACTACAATCTTAGGTCTTAACATAATGACTGAAGTTACTAAGAGTGAAGGATCTGGAATGAGACCTTGGAGAGAGCCCAGGGCATACTGATAGCAATAGGATGTTCTTCAGTGGCTATCGAGTCACGTTCCTCAGAAATGGAAGAGCAGACAGGAAGTGAGACTTAATTAATGATTAAATTAATGACTTAGAACATTCTTAAACCTTGGAGAGAAAATAATTATTAATTATTTTCATACTGACTAGCTACTAATATTGTAGGAAACAAAGTATATTAATTTCCAAGTAGGTAACAAGATTTAATTTAGCAGTGTATTGTACTCCTATGAGTCATATTTTCAGTAAAATAGTTTATTGTGGTAACCCCTTGCTGTTCATAGTATTCTTACAAAATCTTGCTAGAGGGATAAATTAATTTCTATTGCTAACCAGCAGTAAAGCAGTGTATTCTTCCTACTGACAAGTTCTTGAAATCCAGGAAAAATAAATATTTTAGTGGCTACTTGTATAGTCTGATTATGTGTGAAAATCATAGGTTTTTAAAATCTAGAAACACAAAGAAACACAGCCATTCCAAAGATGCAAAATCTAAGCATTCAAAAACAGATGTCTGATTTCAAACCAGCTTTTGTTTTTTAATGTCACTATTCCCAACCATCCTATTATCCCATGCAATGACTATAAATCACAGTTCTTTTCTGCAACTGTCCTTAATAATACTGTACTTCATTTCTGTCTGGGATTGTACTTGGCAGTCATTTTCTGAAGTATTTTTTTGCAAAAATTCAAACAATTGAAAATAAATAGATGTATGATATAAAGCCATTATAAATTTTAAAGGCCTAAAGGTCATTAACTGCACTGAAACATGAACATATTTATCAGATCTGTTTAGTTTTACAAAATTAAACTTACAAAATGCCACCTAGACTTTGAAAATTGCTGAGCTTGATTTCTATGTGGAAGAGCTTTATCACACTACAAAATGCTTATTTGGTTATACCACTGTGACTATCAAATGATGGTCAGCAAAGCAACCCTTATAAAAGAAGTCCACTTTACATATTGTGAAGGTCATTACAGAAAACTCCAGGTGGAGAAAAGCAGCACAGAGATGCCATCTAGCAGCAACTCTTAGAAATTTCCTAATACTGGATACTTCCTTATTTCAAGATACTGCACTTATGAATAGGAGAAAGGAAGATTTTCTGTCCAAATCCTTTCACTTTAGCTGGCTTTCTGCTGAATGTCTAGCCACCCTGTTGGAAATAAACCTTTAGTGAAATATATTATCATGGATATATTTTTAAAATTTTCCTATGTAAATACAGAGAAAAAGAATAAAGTCAACATATATGACATTTAATAAGTATCTTAAATTGAAATTTGGTAATTATCACTGTGTTAAAAGTTATCATTAGTGAGCTGCGCTCCAGTTGTTAAAGAAGAATTTCTACACTTGATCAATATTTTACATCAAGCTTAAAAGAAAGAATTCAAGAGCATTGGCAATACATGACTATGGTTGAAATAAAATCTTAATGTTTCAGAGATTGGGGGATAAACTATATATAAATTTGTGTTACATATTTTACCATAAGATGGCGATACTTAAACACTTTACTATCAGTAAATAACTGAGTAAGTTGAGCACAACATCTCTTGTCATAATAAGAGAGCCTGAAGACAGCAGTTTTGACTCAGTGAGAGCCTGGTACTAAATTAAAAATGTTTTTTTACACTCCAAGGCATTATTTTAAAATAGTTGATCAATAAAATGAATTATTACCTGAAAATTACGTAGGATGTGACTAGATATGTATTGTGTAAAATGGAAATATCTGCTGTAATTCATCGCCATAAGCTAAATAGTTTGTGACTGTCAAGGGCAGAGAAAGTTGTCTTTCTAGGCATGAGCATACTGTACAATTCTTTCTGGAAAAGAAAGCTACTATCCCCTTGTTTCCTACAATTAGGTTCATATCACAGATTTCCTTCCCAACTTGCAGGGCAGAAAATGATTATTCTATTTCAATTTAGCACAGACAAAGCAAGAGATGTAATTGAGCACTAGTACCATTTCTGAAGTGTGTTCAGTCAGAAGTTGTACTATTTCACTAGAAGAACGTTGTTAGAATTTTTACATATGTAATTTTCCACAGAAATGTGAAATATATTGTTCATGGTCACCAAAATTAAATTACTATTTGCTGTGTGGCATCTTTATATGTTTAATGGTGTTTAGGAACCATTTGATCTCGCTTTTTTTAATTTATGAAAACCCGATTAGCTCTGATAAAAACCAGATTTCTAATTTTAATGTAATCTTAAGGATTTTGAGGTTTTTTTATTCCTGACCCTTGACAAAGTCAAAAGAGCCTGGAAAGAACGTCTGAATATCTCTGAAAATGTCACACAGAGTGATGAATAAAAGGCCATTTTCATGCCCTCTGCACAGCATGCCACAGCAAAAAGGGCTAGAAGCAAAGTTTCCAAAGTTCATGTGTGCCGTTTCATTCCAGTGCCTCATCCTGTTTTTCAGTGCTGGATGGTGACAGAAAATGAAACTTATTTCCCCAGTGTTATTTTGGGGTCTGAACTAATAAAAATTGTTCTGCCAAATCTGTTTGCTTCATTAGTGGTTTTACTCTTCTGTGGACAGAAAACGATATAAATTTGCTCATCCTGCTTTTATGCAGTCTTTTTAGTAGATCTTGTTAAGTGTAACAGAAGACAGAAAAATACAGAAAATGAGTGTGTGGAAACATGTAGTTATTATAATGAGACCGTGTCCTGCTATTCACACAGATGTGACACTCCCATATGTGCACTGCCTGATGTGTCACCTTACAAGCACAGCAATACCTGTATTTTCAAACAGCTCTTATTTCATAGAGCTGATAAAACTAATTTCTTAGGTAATTATTAGTCCTCTATCACCTCCTGCCTTTTTAAGTTGTCACTGTTATCTTACTGATTGAAAAGCAGTCAGAATACTGCATCCGTAAATCAGATTTCCAGTGAGTTGCTTTTTAGGTTCTATTTTTGTTTTTAAAGAGGGGCATCCCTTCCATATTGTTGGACATTCAGTACATATTTGTATATGTACAGATGAATATCTTTGTTTGAAATGAAAGAGCTGCCAGAAAAGCTGAGCATTGCCTCACTCGGTTGTCTGGTACCTAACTGGTATCATTAATATGACATTCACCACCATGCAATATAAATTGAGGCAACACGGCACGGAGTGCTGCTGGTAATGGACTGCAATAGTACAGCAGTGCTTTCTCTTGTCATGTTTTTTAATGTTCACAGTTACAAGACTGTATGCCACAAAAAAAAAAAAAAAAAAAAAAAAAGACAAATGAGACAAGTTTTATATCTGTAAAATACAGACATCTGCAGACCTGGGGGTTTTCAGTCATTACTGCTTGTAAGTGGTAGAGTGCAATTTTTTCTAAATGATTTAATCCGAAATCTCCTTCACCAGGCAGGCTGCATGGCTAAAACCTATTGTTTACTTTTATTGTTATTTCAATTTCAGCTGCGATCTCTTGGTGATTTGAACACGTTTGTAAATAACAGAGCTGCAGCAGCCCGGAGCGCGGCTATAGTACTAAATTCAGTGTTTTCACGTGACGCCTCCAGTTTCACTCTAAACAAATTTATTTCCAGTCGGAGGCCGCCGAACCCTGCCTCCAGCGCCTCGCCTCTTCCCCAGAACTGGTGCAGTCACCCAGCGCTATAAATGCCTCCTTGCCTGGAGCGCGAGGGATCGCCGCTGCTTTGCGACCGGCCTTGGACAGCTGCCGGGCACGGCAGCCCCGTCCCTCAGCGGCGGACACAGCTCGGCCCCTGCGAGCGAGGGGCTGCAGCCGGGCCCGTGCCAGCTGCGGGGCGGGGGGTGCCGGGCCCAGGGCCCCGCTGCATGGAGCCCGCACCCCGCCCGGGCTGTCACGCCGGGGCCGGGGCCAGCCGCCCCCGACACGAGCTCTCCTCTCCCTCCCGGCCGCTCCCACAGCCAAGGACGCGCACCCGCCTCTCACCGGAGCCGCCCGGCGCATCGCCCGCTACCGCATACGCCGTGTGCGGGCAGGCTCCGCCGCTGCGAACTTGCCGCCCGGCCGGCTCCTACCTTGGAGGGATCGAGGCCGGCCAGCAAGGACAGCAGCAGGAGGTTGAGGATGCTGGCGGGCGCCCGCATCCTGATCCCGGGGCTGCCTCTCCGCGCCGCTCCTCTCGGTCATTCACTCCGCTCCCGCCGCAGCGACCGCGCCGGCAGCCGCGCTCTCTGCCCGCCCGCCGGAGCCCGAGTGGAGGCGGCAGCGGCAGCCGCCCGGGGGACGCTCATTCCGCGGGCAGCCTCGGCGAGGGGAGGGCGGGCGAGCACGGCGCTGCCCGAGCCGGCGGAGCGGCTCCACGGCCCCGTCCCACCCCGCTCCTCCCCTCCCCTCCCCCCGGCCAGCCCACCGCAAAACTTTGGGCCCGGGAGACGGCGGAGCCAGCGCGGCTGGACGGGCGCGGGAGCGGATGTGACATCAGCGGCGGCGGGAGGGGGCGCGGGCGGGGGGCGCGGGGCGGTGCGGGGGCTCGGGCAGCGCCGCGGGCTGAGGGGAGGCGTGGCCGGGCCGCCGGGGGGCGCGCTGCCCGCTGTGGGGGGCGGCCCCACCGACCCCGCCCCGGGCCGGTGACCGCCGGCAAGGGTGGCTTGATGTGGGGAGCTGCGGGGAGAGGCTTTTCCTCAGGAGAGTCCCTTTCGCATCTCGTCTAGAAAGTCGGGGCTTGACTGAGCTCTGGTGAGGGTGAAGCCGCCTGTGCTTTCCAGCTGCCCCGTGGGCGGCAAGGGGCCGTCGTGTCTCCTTGGTTTGGTCTGTGAGCTGAGGTGCGAAAGCCTGTGCAGGTGCAGGCAGGTGGAGGTCGTTTGCTGAGAGGAGCCCTTGAAAGCCTTTCCCAGGGCAAGCGGGAGTTTCCTTTTCCCTACGTCAGCCAGCATCTTTGCAGTGAAGACAGCACTGCTTTGCCATCCAGGACTCTGGCTTGGCTGCTGTTGCCTTTGCAGGTCAGTTTCACAGGACAGGCAGCGATGGGATTTGGCTTCCTCAGGGATGTGTGTTCAGCACAGCTGAGCATGGCCCAAGTGTAAATAACAGCGCTGTCCTGTTAACGTGGGCAAAGCATCTTAATGGTTCAATTATTTTCCCTTAGAAGACTCTAAGATCTATGGTCAGGGTAATCTTATTTATGACACAGTCAAGATTATTATAAATGTGCTTTTCAATTTTGTGTGGTAAAAATGTGTTAGCTTTACAGTTGGCAATTTTTTGGTCTTAACTAGATTCTCTGGGGGGTTCACTGTGTGCTTTTTCAGCATCTAGCGCAGAAAGGCCAATGCTGTTGTGCCTTTTTTTTTAAGGTGCTATATAATATTAACTAAGGGAAAAGTGGACTAAAAATATGCTTCAAAAAATCAAAAGTTAAGTGATAAAATACAAAACCTCAGACAAAACAAAACCCCAGCTTTGGGAGGGTGTTAGGGTATGTGTGAACAGAACATCATTTTCTGACTGTCTCCAAGTCTACAAGATTGGTGTCTTTTGCCTTCAGGAGCTATGACCACTGCTGAAAGACAAATGGAGCATTGTGCTTGCAAGCTATGTGAGAAGAGTCCACATCCTTGGCATAGTGTTCCCCGATCAAAAATGCTGACTTTTCCTGTGATTTCCAGTGTTTCACTACATTTCTGAATGGCTTCTAGGTTTGCAATAACTATTTTTTTTTTTTTGGTGAGTGAATTAAGATTTACGTTTTATGTTAAGATGTCTTAGACACCCCATTTTCATCAGCAGTATCTTTTACAGAGATACAGTCTTTCATTTCCTTGGAAGGTAGGTCTACAAATTATGTTTCCTTATGGCACGGAAAGGATATTATGAATGAGCTTTCATTGACACTCCAGGGTCAAGAATGGAAAGAGACTCCCCTCTGATACCACTGCTTTTGAATTACTTTCTACAAGGAAAATATTAAAGATACAGAAAGGAGATTAGTTACTTTCTACAGGAGGGTAAAAAGAATATGTAAAAGCCCTTTTTTTTTTTTCTATTAAATAGCACTAAAAATATAAAAGGAGGCAGCCACATATATTCATATGAATTCAGTATTAAGTAATGGTGCCAATGCACTGAAAACCAAACCAGGTTTTCCAAAGGACAAAGTGAATGGTGCTTTTATCAGAAACAATTTCTTATGAAAAATGGAAGTAGATCTGAAACCACAAAGGCAAGATTGAAGGTATTCAAATATTTTCTAGAGCACCTCAGTGACTAGTTCTCTGATTTTCCCTGATTGCTTTCCCCATGCTTCTCTCCCCTTCTTTTTTCTCAGTCCATCATAGATAAAGTTGGCAAAGCATGTGAACTATTAAATTAATCATAGAATGCAAACTTTTTAAGGAGCTTCAGTGATGCATTTTTTTCTACTTCCTGATGCTGCTTGGAATATGTCTTTCAAATCAGTAAAATATTGAAGAGTGAAATTAAAAAAATAAAACCAGTGGTTCCCCTAAGAACATAAGCCTTCAAAACTTCTGAACTTCTCAGCTACTTTTATGTATTACAAACTAATAATTTGTTTGATATATGAAAAGATACCAAAACACATTTCAAAAGGATAGCATAAAATGGCCTAGTTCTTTTCTACTTTATTTTAATAATCCATTCAGAAGAAAATGAAAATATGTAATAGACCTATTCCTCCACCCTCTAGCAACCTGACAAGTAATTTAAATTTGCCAGAAAAGACTGTCTGAAGACTGGTGAGAATCATTACCAATTAGTACCTGAAATAATCCTGTTTGTTAAAGTTTATCTGGAAAATTAAACAAAATCCAAGTTCTCATAAGAAGTTTTGCTTCTGCCATATGCACTGAAGTGCAAGGGAATACCTGATTGTGAAGATCTCTCTTTAGCAAAGCTTTTAATCATCCTCAAAAACCTCTGAAATTCTATGTCAATGACATTTCTTCTTGAGGTCTTTGTATGGAGACTACTGCAGTCAGTGTGAAATGCATGATTGTGAGAGGAAAGAAAAGAAATACCAAAAGCTTTCCTGGAGGCATCAAGGGACAGAGTATTAGCAGAATGGAGGCATGCTGTGAATACAGCTTGCCTGGATGGGGAGGGATGTTCTCAGTGCCTAAAGTTGGAACTTTTCTTCACACCATATTGCAGGATCTATTGCTGGCACGTGGAGTAAGACAGACTTGTTCACTTGGGTGCACGGAGAGCGAAGTTGATAAATTGGCTGTAGGTACCAAATTATGCATAAATAAGTTTGAAGTTCTGTAGTCTGAGTTTGGTACCTAGAAAGTAGTGCTGGGAGTTGTGAAAAAGGATACTGTACACGTGCATCTGTGGAAACGCAATCTTTCTTTGTAGCACGTCACATCTGAAAACTTTGGAATTGCAGTGCTAACAAATATTTTTTTCCAAACAGGAAAAACCTTCATTAAATTGGTCTTAATATTTAATGGGTGTTGAATTTTCTACTAAGTTAAGAAGGTGGTCTGGATTTTGAATTTCAGGCATTCTCCCGATTGTGAGAATGAAAAGTTTAGGGAATTGGAAAGAATTGAATACTGACCCTTCTCTGAAATGTCCTTGAAGAGGATAAATTTGTTCACTACATAAAAGGTTTTGATGTCTCAAGGAAGCTAAAGAAAGGGGGGAAAGGTACAAACAAAACTAAGCTATCAATGGTAGAGAAGGGAAGCTTTTGGACACGTTATATTTGTTTACATGTGTAAAGAACATGACAGAAACAGAACACTTGAAGATTTTTAACATCAGATTATTATAAAAATTGTTTAAAAATTGATTTAATTTAGACAGTGAAGAGTACACGTTAAATAAAATGTAAAAGTATTGCACATGTGGGACAAAATTCACGGTCGGACTACTTTAAATTACTTAACTTGCTAATATTTGGATAGTTTTTGCTATCAGATTGAAGTATTGAAGTACAATTTATGGTTATCAGTCATACTAGCAGAGTCATTCTTTTAATCTGTCAATACTATGACCTTGCTTTCTAATCCTCATCTGTATTAGTTAAAATATCAAAATGAGGCTTTAGAAGCATGTTTTTTGTCAGTGTAACTGTCCTAGTGGTGAATATTTTTCTAAACTGAGAATTTTTTGGAGTCCTGCTCTTACCTGGAAAATGTACTTGGATTTTTTTATATGTTATCAGAATTAAAAGATGACTAAATAATTTTTGAAAAATAAATTCAGGAGTTGATGTTTCTCCTTGTTTTCTAGAAGTGAACCTTTCAGAAGAATTTTTGTTACTCAGAGTTGCTTTAGGATCTTTTCTGTGAGCATTATGTTTCTTTGCATATCTTGGTATGAGTACACTGCAACTAATTAAATCCCAAGTTTCTGCAGAAGTGCTCATATGCACACACACACACACACACACACCTATCAGGTGCTGTTATTTCCCCGTGAGCTCTTGCTGATGATGCCAGTGTGAAGTGTGCTGTGATGTGAGGAGCTGTGAGTCAGCATCAGTGTTACTGCCTGCCTCAACAAACACAAATTACCTGACAGATTGACAGAAATACTTAGGTATTGGCTGATGTGGACAGGTTTAACAGAGAACCAGTGAGTCAGGCACCTCTTTAACTCTTTGTTTAAAGCTAATCCGTATCTAGAATTTACTTTTGTTGAAGTTTAAGTTTGACCTTAATTTTCATTGGAGAAGATATGGCCTTAGTAAAGTATTCCCACACATTTACAGTTCATATGAAGTACAAGAAAGCTTTATATACAATTTAAACTTCTACAAAGTTAATTCTAAGATCAATATTTTTAAACATTTCTGTGATTTATCATGCTTTGTTTTTCTTTCAGATGCCATGCTTATTTATTTACTTTTTAATTCAGGACTTCATTAATGCATCAAAAACAAATCTATAAAATAAATCTTCTTTCTGGCCTCTTAAGAGTTAGCATAATCTTTAGAGGACAATATAGCTACAGGATATTCACATTTATGGTTCAATTATATTTGAATCACTGTGAATAGAAATGAGAAAATGTAATTAAAGATCTCATCGGTGTGAAATGTAGGAAAGGCATGCTTTGTAAAAGTGACAGCATCTATAAAGAATGCTTCTCTACCAAAAATGCTTTTCCTAGAAGATTATGGAACTCTGCTCACAAGTGTTCTGGCATTTTTCCCTTTCAGTATGGGTAAGTACTTTACAACACATCCCATCAGAGTAGCCTTTAATTGTATTCTTGGTTATGCGTGACTTTTATAATTTTAAAAATTGTAAAATTTATGGATTAAGATTTTGTTCTACAAGATCACAAAAAAAGTATGATCCCATAGAATAAGTGAAACTTGGAGAATTAAGATTAAAATACTTTGCACTTCAGAATAGAGTGCATATAGAAAAATCTAAAAGTTTTTTGATAGAATTTGGTTTGTCTGACTCAGTATGAGTAGGAATAATTGATTTTTAAGTGCTAGAATACTCACTTGTCAGTATTTAAATTCGACTATTATCTCTAAAAATACATAATTTTTAGCCTGTCAAGTCACAGTTAAAGTTGGGCTAAGTAGCTGATTAAGTCTCCCTCTCAGTCTCAGGACTCTGTAGAATGTTTAATATTAAATACCTCTTCTAATTTATGTATTTTTAATGTACTTTGCAAATACATCTGCAGAAATAATAAAGGGCAGTATTCTGTATGAGGATACTTGTATGAATTTATTTTGGTATATTCTCTAAATATTTATATGCAGGCAAAACTAGTTTGTGTCTCATAGCATTTATGTGAATATTTATTGGCCAAGGTGCTGTAGTAGAGGCTGCTTGCAATATTCTGGTGTAGCAACATGAAGCTTGTAGGAATTGAAAGGCCAGAGTATCCTCAACTATTGATCATTGTAGACTTCCTGGGACTCAGCATCTTGCAGGACTGGGTCTGAAAGTAATAAAATAATAATGAGGAATCACTACTAAAAGTTCAGTTGCAATACCAGTCTTTGTCATAATCACTTAAGGGTGCATTAAGGACTTAGGGAAAGAGTAGGTCATGATTACAAATGATGAAGCATTCTGGTAGACTTTGTGTTCTGTTTTATTTTAAGGTTACCCATCATACCTGATGTTTCTCCCCAAATGAAGAGTCAATGTATGTAGTATCTATTGGGTACAGAAATTTCTGCTGGAATGGAGAAAGAAAAGTTTGTGTAAGAACTTGTCACAAAGACAAATGGGCTTAAGAGGTGGGTGTTTTCTGTGGTACAGTAGTTCATTGCTTTGGTTTTTAATAAGTTTCAGTTTTTGAAAGAGCCTACCGGTGTGATGCTATTTATGGTACTATTACAATATTTATGATTCTGGGATTATCATAGCTGATAGCATAAACTCAGGCACTGTATGGGTATTTTTTTGTAAATTGACAGATATTTGATATTTTAATTCCAGGTGGACATTAGAATATAATTAATTTGAAAAAAAGAGGCAATTTTTTAAGATGATGCTTATTGGAATCCCCCGAGTGCTTCTTTAGAATTAGATTTTGAATGTTGGTGTGGGTGCAGTGGCAGAAGCCTGTCAGTGTGCTCTCTGAGATCAGTTGAAGTAGGTAGGCAGCTTTTTAGGAGGTAAGTGTTAGGAAGAGAAATACTTTAGAAAGGTGGCTGCGTGCAGGTCTCAAAGTAGTGCAGTGAGCAAATGAAGAATTGCACTGGCTGGGCTGAACAGCTCAGCTGCTTCTGCATTCTGCAATGTTCTGTGTCATTTGTTTTTGATTTTCTCATTACGGTATCAGATTTAGGAGTCTGTAACTTGCATGTGGGACATATTATCCCTTTTTTATCCCATTCCATTTGCCCAGTGTTACCCCAAATGCTTGAGAGTTGGCTCTTATATTGTTTTGATTTTCCTCCTATCCTGTTGCACATCAGCCACAGAGGGACAGGTATGATGATCCATTCATTCCAGTTCCACTCATAGCTCTGGCTATGATACTTGATCAAAGTAAACCTGGGATCTCTTTTTTAGAAATGAACGTTTATAGAGATTTTGTTCAATTTTCTGTAAGATACCTGCTGATTTGTAAATTGTAGAGGGAATATTTTGATTAAATAATCCGTTAAAAAAATTTTAATAAAGCCGTTCTCTGGAGCAAAATGTCATGTTTTTTCCCTCAAACTGTGGTTTCCATTCCAGGAAATGGAATTTTGGATTTTGTTATCTTTTGTGAAGCTACCCCTCATTTATAACTAGTGTGTCTAAAAAGTGAATCATACCTACAATATTTAATATTCACGAAGCATAAAAACTATAAATACCTCACATTTTAAGACAAGGAAGCTCACTGTTAAGCAAAAAAGTGGAACAGGTTGCCCAGCAAGGCCGTACCACCTGCATCCTTGGAGGTTTCCTAGACCAGATTGAATAAAACTTTGAGTAACTTTGAAGTCTGGCTTCACAGCTGACCCTGCTTTGAGCAGCAGTTTGAGCAGGAGACCTCCTGAGGTCTCCTCCAGCCCGAATTATCCTGTAACAATGTGGATAGTGCTGATCTACACGACTGGCTTGTCTCTTCTGCTGTGAGCAGGACTTGGAGCCAGCCACCTATTTTATTCCTCAGCATATCTGAGAAAGTATAGGTGCTGCATTTCCTATCAGTATGGCTTTTTTGACCAATGTGATGTATATTTTATCATTTTATATGTGCATACCTATATTTATATATCGTTATGTAGACCAGTTGGATGTGAATTTTAATTACAGGAACAATACTGTACAAGTTGAAAATGTGTGTGGTTTTGAAACAACTCTGCTTTTATCAGAAGCTAGCTGTAGTCTTTGTATGAATGGTGTCAAACTCCCCCAGAATTATTTTAAAAAGTTGCTTCTCTGTGCTGGCCCCTGATGATTGTTTTACAAGAGCTTCAGCTTACACATTAATACCAGGCTTTTTTTTGTCCCAAGCTAGAGGAGAATGTTTTAAATCAGAGTAATACTGAGGTTGGACAATGAGATACATAAATTGTGGAATTCCTTTCTCACATCTGCACTGCATGAGTGTTCATATAAATCTAATGATCTTTTTGTATATAACCTAGCTTCAGCTGTTAAGCAGTAGACTTCAACGCCAGAGTTTTAATGAATTTGCTGAGATAGTATCCTTTTTAGTTTTAAACCCATGGGTTAAAACTCATAAGATGCTACCAATTCTTTTACAGAACATGAGCAGTCATTATTTGACTTGGGAATGAGGAGTTTGATAACATACTTCTTGGAAAGCAGCACAGCTTATATTTCACAGAGAGTAGTACAAATCCCTTGTTGTCATATTCAGCAGATGGCAGCATGCATGTTAACTGTTTGGGTATCTGCTCAGATCTTTTAGCTGCCATGCCATATTGATGAGCAAAGTAATTAATTTGTGAGTGCCTTTAAGGTCAATCACAGTGGAAGCTTTCAGTGTGTTAATATAAAATATCAAATTTACCCTGAGGGTGTACTGTCACAGCAGGTAGAAATTAATTGTGGAATTAGATAATTTCTTCCTAGAATACAACAGTATTGAAAGAAAGAAGATGTACAGTAGAGTACAATTCAGAAGCCCAGTGTTTCAAATGTTAAAACACAAATATGACATTTCTATAAATGCATATCTGAGTGGCACCAGGATCAGGGCAAAAAAAAAAGCATGACCAAGCAAATATTTGTGTGTGATTGTTTAATGGCAATACTCATGTCATTTGAATTTGGCCAGTTCTGTTTTATAATAGCAGACCAGGTGTGGAGTAAATGACATCTTGTCAAACTCTGAATATAAATAATGAAGGTATATGATAACTATGTAAAATAAATTGCCATATTAGGTAGAAAAAAGTCCTCTGGGTTTTTCCAGTTAACATGGTGTTTTTCATTGTAGTCTTCTTGTCAGACTTGCAGAAACACGAATATTTGAATACTTAATCTAAAATGCTGTCTGAATTTTTTCTAAAAATCTAAAATGCAGTCTGAATTTTTCAGCTATGCAGAATTTTGTCTGGGGCTCTTAAGTTGAACTCTTCTGTGTGAAAAATGTTATAGACTTTGACTATTGCTGGATGTTGTAAATATTCCTTTTTAGCTGTTCAAGACACATTTCTTTTTCTATAGAAATGAGTTTTTACAATAAACTGAATTTTAAGGCCTGATGATGGTTTTTGTGTAGATATGAAGAGAAATTTGTATCTCACTATCTTCCATTTATTTAAGAAAGGTTAGTGAAATATTGGGATCATTTAACATAAAGGGGTCATTGTATTGTGACCCAAAAAAATCAATCCCACAGACTACTCTTAATTTATGACTGCATATTGCTGGTTTGTACCAAGTCCTGCATACCTCACAAGAAATCTTTCAACTAAAATTTTTTCAGAAAACTGAAAATTTCCCAGTAAGTAGATATTTTTGTCTAGTTAAAGATAATTGGCCATAAAGGAACATGCTATTTTTTCTCACCAATTTAATGAAAAAATTATTCATCACAATTTAAGTTGTCTCTGAGGCAGTGAAAGCTCCTGATCCTGAAGAGATTTATATGTGTAGTTGTAATCATAAAAAAGTTGGTAGAAACATCAGCCAGTGAAGTTAAGAAGAATGCTTGCCTGTCTTCACAGTATTTCCACCACTGTGAAGTGGTCGTGTTTATTACAATTCAGATGAAATGTGTTTGTAGATCTTTGTAAAAATAGGATCTTCATTTAACTAGGTTTGGGTTTTTTTTTCTCCTCCCCTATTCTTAGAACTAGGTTCTAAACCATTTTTGGTTGCATATTTTTGTGTTAATTATGGATGCAGCATTCTGAAGCTTTTTTAATGCCTTATTAAAATTTTATACGGGTATATAGGGATATGCACAACTTTCAGCTAGGTTTCCAGTAGAACATAAAGAAATCACATCGTGTTTCCATCCTGTGTCTCTCATTATGGAGGCTCCCCTTCTATACACCTCCTTGGAAAATTTAATTCCTACAGTGTGGGACATAATAGGTTTATTTCCCAACAAATTGACTTCTGCAGTTAATATGGTGTGTGAGTCAGGTGGATCTTCTGTAAAAGTCAAGAACAGACTATTATAATATATTTGACAGGATTTAGGGAATAGAATGCATAAATCAGTATTCCTGTCTTTGTTCAAGTGTATTAATTTCTCAACAGATTAAAGAGAACTGGAGAGAAAGAAAAGCTTTATTCAAATAATAACATCTATTTTTCTTTTGTTTGCATTTAAACACAAATATTTGGTTTCTCATGTTTGATCTTGTTGCAAAATAAATGCCAATATAAAACCACTGCTCAGAATTTTAATACAACATCGAAAGAATGAGTTAAGAAAGAAAAATAATTACCTCTAGTCTAGGAAGTCTTTAGCATTTTTTTACAGACAGGCTATGAACATTAATTTTGATTAATCAGCCAAGAAAACCAAGAGTTTGGACTGCTGTAAGCTTTCAGTTTGATTCCTTTATAGCTGTCACTCCACTGTGCTGAGATGCCTGCAATTGAATGAGAAGTTATTGGCACTGTCTGGGGCACTACTGAATAGTTTACTTGTAAATCTATTGTAGTGGAAATTCTGTTGGCCTTGTGGAACTGATCAAAACTGTCCAAATTATTGTAGTCAGTTTTTATGTGTAGGCTTTGATACATTAATGCAGTTAAGCATAGTATGAAAAAGAAGGAAAATTTGTGAGTGGTAGAACTGCAAGGTGAACCAGGAAGAGTGATACCAGCTTGTAAATTTTTAATGACTTCTAAATTCTCTATGTGAATTAGTTATTTGGAAAGTTACTGAAGCTCTTACTGCCTTAATAAAGTATTTTTTATGGGCGTTTCTGGGTTTAATTAAATAACTGAATGCTAGAAATCACAAAGGAGGCACACAGTGGCTCCAGACAGACTTCTGACAGAGGCCAAGACCTCTGCATTGTTTAGTTGAGAAGATGCTGTTTCCTTCTGCCAAGGTGTAGGATTTCTTTGCTAAGGTATGAGGCTTAAGTTCAAAGGAACACTAAATACTTGAAAATAATTGTCCAGAAGAGGAAAAATAATGTGATGCTTTTTGGAGGACTGTTTGAACAGTAACAGACTGATAAGGCATGAACTATGTTAGAAAGTGTTTGGGTTGGCTAGCTCAGAGGTTTTTTTGATCCTGTTTCATACAGGAGTAAAAAGCAAACACTTTGCTCCATCCTTCATCTTCCCCTTATTTTTTTAAAATGAAATGTTGACTAATTTAATCCAAATTTAAAAGATGGATAGATGCGGCAAGGAAATTATTTTTATATTAGGATTTGGGGGAAAGGTGTTAGTGGTGGTACAGAGGAGAGACTTATATGAGCTCTGCTTGCAGAGAGATCTTATTTTTTACTGTTCTGTTTGCTAGCAAAGTGATCAGCATATCTTTACTTCTGAACCAGTCATGGGCAAAGGAGTCTCTTATGCATTTGAGAGTGGGAAGTCCTTGAAAAAGGCAAGCACATTTTGAATGAGAAGTATTCCTAATCTTTTATTATGAATCTTCAGTTGGATTTGATAACATAGGTTTGATAGTTTCTTGTTAAATAATCCAGTTTCTGTGCTTCACAAAAATGCTTACAAATGCTTACAAAAAGAATATCTGTAATGCATCAGTTTTTAGATTGATCAATACTTATCTGTAAACTCTGTGGATCTGTGACAAAATATATTAGTACCTGTAACTACCCCTCACACTCAAACATTTTTGAATTATGTGTTAGGTAGTGTACAGTTGCCTTTGAAAGAGCATGCACCATGGGCTGGCATGAGGCCATTGTTACTGACATTTCCTTACTTGTTAGATTCTGTAGGAATGTGGTTAGCTGTGTTCTAAAATGTAATTTCCCAATTAGTTGCCTTCACCTAAATGAAATTAAAGGCATTCTGCATATTTTGATTGTTCAAAAGCACTGAACTAGAGGATCTTGATTTTATTATTCATTTTAAATTGAGAAAATGTGTTGCCTAACTAGATTAGGCAATGTTAATTCTATTAATTTATTGATATTAATCTAATAATTAAAAACTACCCTTTTCAGTCAAAGCTCTATAGAAATCTTGCGAAAATATTTTAATGGTCTCACTTTTTCCAAAATATTAAATGATGGCTTTTAGAGATATGCTAAGGATTTTACTGCAATTCCGGTCTCCCATTCTGTGAGACCGACTGAAACAAGATCAAAGCAGGATCAAAGGCATTCATAAGAAACAAAACCAGATGCAAATAGTAGGTGCTTTTTCAAGAAGCTTTGCATAACACAACAAAGATTGGTAAAGATGGTACAGCTCTCCAGGCTAGTAAAGAAAGATATTATAAGTACTTACATAAAATTCTGCTACTTGTATTTTGGAACTTCAGCTGTAGTCTTCAGGTGGGTTGGTTGAAAAGTTGCATGTGAAACTGTTTATATTAATTTATTTTTATATGTATAGAACTTAAGTACACAGAGAGAAGACTAACTGAAATAGTATTCCTGGGTTTTGTAAGCAGTTTTCATTGTGTGTGAGGAAAAATGGTGTTTTTTGGTAACTAAGAGAACATGAAGGAAGGAAAGAAGAAGGAAATCTTTTTGATTAGTCTTCATATTTTCTGTTCTCCTCAGTTACAGATTTTTAAAATAAGTTTGGAGCCATATCTTTGACAATGTTTATGTAGTGCAGGTATTTGTTATACACATAGCAGTGGAAGGGAAATTACGGTGACAGAAGGGGAAGGGCTGTGAAAAAAGGTAAAAATGAGGGAAATGACTGAAACAAAAAAATATCGAGTGACAAAGCAAAACAGAAACTGAAACAAATGTTTTAAAATTATCTGTTTTTTTCTTAATTTCTGATTACCTACTCAGGCTAAAAAGCCCCAGCCTTAAGCACATGTAGAAACACATGCTTTACTGAATTAGTATTATTTTGAGTTACATTATAAAGTTTGAGTTTCAACTAATTAAAAATGAAAATGCAAAAAAATTCCCATGTAATTTAATTTATAGTGTTTCTAATCAACTCTTAATCAGCAAGTGATTAACTCTTTAACTTGTGATACAACCCTGTGTCATAGACACACTTTTTTTTTTTTTATAGATATGGCATTCTATACTTACAAAGGGTGAGCTGACTTGAAATTGAAGAACCTTTTGAAATTTACTTGTCATTAATTTGAAATATGCCATTCCCAAGAGTCTTAGTTTGCTTGGATGCTGACATGTAAGTCACTGTCAGTCAGTGTAAATGACATATATACCATGCATACATAGGTAAGAAAGCTGTTTCCATTGTGTAACACAAAGCCTTAGAAATGTTTAATGTCACTTAACTTTCAGGCAGAAGAAGGCAACCCCTTAAGATATGGTTGTTGGTTATTTTTTTCCTTGTATGAGGTACAGCGATCTTAAAATGTAGTTTAATTGCTCAGATGAAGTGTCCCTTACACTGGAAAAAAAATGTGTTGATGGTTTTGTTGTCCCTTTTATATTTCAACATCTGAGTCCCAGTCAGAATTGAAGGAAGACTGTCTTGTCTCTCAAAAGCTGTTTGAGAAGAGCTCTTGAATGCACACCTGCTGTCTTGCAATCACAAAGTAGCATCAGGAAATGTGTGAGCTAAACCTCAGTTAGGTGTAGCAAAGAATGAGTACCACTAGCTGGAATTTACCCATGTCTACTTGGACAATGCAAAGTTTACTTAGTTCTTACTTTTTACCTGTGGTGCTGAACTCAATGATTTTCTATTTTTAATTGCGTTTATCAAAACGAGTGCAGTTTTCTCTTCTGGTTTCTCTACTAGGCTCAGACCAGGAGCTATCAAGCAAATACTGGAAACATTGAGACTAAGTCTAACTGTTGTTGGCAGTTAAAAACAGTGGAGTGCACAGATCGTGGGTATCATTTTGTTTCTTCTATAAATTTCAGAGGCGTAATTGGTGGAAAAAATCTTTATTTCCTGTGAGCCCCATGATAAACTGCCCACATTTTGCCAAGTCACTGTTTATATGTGGGTGAGGTCAGGCACAATTTAGTTGATGTGCTCTCTGGAGTGTTTTGATGATTTTGTATGTTGGTGTTGGTATGGTACTCCTTCATATTACAGTGGTCTAGATCACTGCAAATTAAAAGAGAGATTAGGTGAAAGCTCCTTGTCTGTATTTGCTCTACTCTCTTAAGTGTGGCATATGGTCTTGCACAGACTAGGAGTTATTTCTGTGCCAGATTAAATACTTGAAATGTCAACAGCACATGAAAATTAAGCAAAAAGAAGCATTACAAGAAAAATTGAAAGCATAAAAGATGTCCATAAGTGTAAGCATATAGCATTAGCTTCTTTTTGTTAACAAACATGTCAAAATCTATATAATTTTCCAGTCTGTTGTAGAAATTTAATGGCCCCAGGGCATTAGCTCATTAATCACTTGCAACTCTGAAGAAGTTAATATTTCTTACCTGTTCCAACTGCCTTGTGTATGAATCACTAAAAGCATGGGCTAGTATGGGAACTGCTAAGGCCTGTGCATTCCTGTGGGGGGAAATGGGTCAGGAGAAGTGGTGACAGGATTTAATGTCATTTGGTTGTAGTAAACCCAAGTGTAGACCTTGTCTGTCCTTGCCTTGTGTATTCTCGTTGGAAGAAGCCAGGGGTCCTTTGGAAGAGGACTCCTCTTGCTTGTGAACCAGTCTGGGGGCCTCCCACAGTTTCAGACTGTGGTGTGTGCCTGTATGAAGAGGACTATAAATGACATTGATGTAAGGAAGACATAAGGAAGGTTTCCTCTGAGTGGACAGGATTTGGTAGTGTGGGGCATCAGAATTACATTGATGGTAAGTGCCGTGAGTTTCTGCACACAAGGTGGAGTGTGTAGAAATCCTGTGT
The DNA here is from genome assembly GCF_963662255.1 of Cinclus cinclus. NCBI lineage: Eukaryota > Metazoa > Chordata > Aves > Passeriformes > Cinclidae > Cinclus > Cinclus cinclus. The sequence goes on along the minus strand of NC_085053.1, from coordinate 11,594,527 downwards.
AAGACTAAGAGTACAGCTTCCAGCCTTCCTCCTTTGGATTTAGTATGTGTCTGGGGTTTTTTGTCAGCTTCAAGTGTGTTAGTCTTTCTGGGGAATGAGAAGCTTTTCCCCTCAGGTTAGTGCAGGTTGGAAACTTCACACCATCCAAAGCAATTCTGTGTGTCTTGTCTATTGAGAAGATAGTTCAGAATGCCACAGTTCATCAGGCAACAGATTGCTGGCACAGTTTTGGCAGAAGGGAACTGGAACCTCAGTAAGCCACTAGAGCACAATGGCAATCAAGAAGGTGCTGAGGAGGGTTAGAATACTGAGGGAGGAACTGGGTAAAAAGCTTTCAGAGAAGGCTGTGCAGTCTCAACAGTGGTAGAGGGACTGATGACAATTCTCTCATCAGTAGAAGCAATCAAGTAATATACCATGATCTGTTTGAGGCAGTGCTCAACTAAATGTTTTTGCTTAGATAAACCATCTCTCTTGCATGATGTCTTTCTTTCCTGATTTCTGCTAAACAGCTCCAACTACCTTTTCTGTAAAATAGTGTTCACTGAAGACAGAAATAGTTCAGCTGTGAAAATAATCAGAGAATTCATTTTATATTTGAAGTTTGGAGGAATAATTCTGAAGGTCCATCAAACATTTCAGACTCAGAAGTACCACAGCCAAAATATATACCAAGATGTGATAGAAACTGTGGCTTCATTATTTAACAACAGCAACAGTTTTATCTTTATTGTTCCTTATATGTAGGTGTGAATATGTATGAAAACAGGAGTTCAGGAATACCTGGGAAGTTATTTCCCCTAAACCTCAAAATTGCAAGCAGTTATTTAGGACTCTTAAGTGGACATGAAGTGTGAAAGTTAACCCATAGACCTTCAGTTCTGAAGACGTATGCTGAAGACATGTGGTTTGGTTCACCAGTGGAATGTATTGGATAAACTAGAACTTCATCCATATTCAGTCACTGAGCTGAGACATCCAGGATATGGCATTATGTAGGACAATATCTTATCAACCTCCTAATGCTCCACTATGCATATTAGCTTTTTAAGACTAGGCAAAAAATTATAATTTAAGTTGTAATTAGTCCTTCTGATACTTAATGGATCAAACATCTCCACCATTTCTCCTACATATGTGCAATACACTAAATCTCAGTCTTACAGCTAAACAAAGTTAATGGTTCAATGGTTCAAAAACTGAAAGCATTGACATGTGTAAATCTAGTGAGAAATGCTTTGTTATATTGAGAAAAATTCTGAAACCCAGTTAAAAATTAGAGCAGAAAAACACTAAAATGGGATGTAAAAATGTTTCCTGTCTGAAAACAGCAAAGTGGCTGTCAACTGAAAAAAAAATCAATATATTTTCTCAATAATTTCATTTTTGATTCTTTAATTTCAGTTGTTTGTGTAAAATTTCATTGAAAATTCTTACAAATTGACTCAGTATCAAGACTTCATTGTTTGGATGAACATGAAAATGCTTGCCTAGTGCTTCTCATCAGTTGGATAGTAACCCTCCAGAAGTACAAGCAGACTAAGAATCCTGCTCAATGTCTAATTACTGTACACTCAAAATTATTGTGAGGGCTTGGAGAGAGTGGGAAAGAAACAATTTATTGTGTGAAAGCAATAACCTGAAAATGAGATATGCCTGGTTTTGTGTTTATTGATGGCTCATCTTAACAGCTCCATAACCACAAAGGAAATAACTTTCTTTTAAGACACTATAGAGAGAGTACTGTCTGAAGAGGGCTTATTGCTTCCTATCCTTCATGAAAAGATGTGGCTTTTAATGAAATATGCATAAAAGTAATTTTAGATATGTGACCTACATAATCACGCTCATCCTGAGAGGCCAGAGTAGAAAGATTTTCTATTCATAATAATTAAACTCCCCCTTTGTATTATTCCTCATTAATTCAATATTCTTCTAAAAAAATAAAGCTCCTGCAACAGTTTTAGTAATCAGCTTTTCAGATTTACGAGCTATTTTTATGCTAGTATTGTTCTGTGAGACAAGGCTGCTTGATCAACTGCCAGGTAACTGTTTCAGTCTTTTCCCAACACCCTGCTAATCCAGCACATTAAATTATTTTTAATTGAGTCACTTCATTATTCAAAAAATCTCCTTTGTCATGATTCTGTAAACATTATCGGTATCTTATACAAACAATTATCTAAATATAGTCACGTTGCTTCCTTCATCCCCATATCTCTATTGTGCAGAAAAAAAAAGTTCACAAGCAAACAAGGAATATACTAGAAAAATAGAAGAATCTTATTATCATTGAAATTATTCCCCAAAGTACAAGACCAATTTAAATCAGAGGTCCAGATTTAAGACAGCTCTAAGAAAAATTTTTGAGAGGTGCTTTCAGTATATGTATTAAAAACCAGTTGTTCTGCTTGGAAATGTTGTATCTCAAGCCTTCATAAGTACACATACAATGAGAATGTAAAAATTAAGACTAAGCAGAAGTGATTCAGTTAGTGTATTTTCAGGTTGAAATAAGGAAGAGATTACAAGGACAGTTTGCTTTAAAGCAGTATGTTTTATATTACCCAAAATGATGGAATAATTTAAATTAATGTTGATGCATTCCTTGTTGCATAGTTACGGGGTACCAGCTGCCTCCTTTTCAACTGAAAAGTGGCTTTTTGAGTTCAAGTGCTCTTCCTGAAACACTTTATTATTCCAGTCGCAACAATGCCTCTCCTAAAAAACACCCAAAAGGAAATGAAAGGTGTGTCTGAAAGGATCAAGAGGGACTGAGGGGGAAGATGGTGTAGCTGCCTTTTCTACACCATCTTCTTTTTTCTCAGAATGACTCAGAAATGCTTGACATTCACAGCAGAAGAAGAAATCTTTGCTCTCTGTAGTGAAGAGTTTATATTTTACGAGTTCATGTAAGAATCCTTCACATAACAGTATTCTTATTTTTACCAAGGTTGAGGAAAAGGTATTTACATCATCTGACATGTACATTCAAGGTGTGTTCCCTTGATCAAAACTTAGCCCTCCAGTATGTTGCAGCAGATTAAAACAACGTAGCTATAAAAGATACCTGAACTGCCATTATAGTTGATTTTTAGCTCTACATGCTGCTGGGGGTGAATCATTAATTCTGTTAATTTTTCACCTAAGAGCAGCTCACATGGTAGATGTCACAGCACTGTTTCTGTTCATGACCCATGCTCAAGGCAATGAAGACAGGAGTTTCTACCCAGAGTTCAAGCAGACTAGTTGTACAGTAGCTGATGGGTCAGATAAACCCCTCTCTTAATGGAAAGAGAAACCTGCACAGGACTTCAGTAAATGTGGTGTAACATCACTTTCAGGAATCCAGACATCTGCATGGATGATTTAGAGCCTCTGTAGTGAGTAATCGGAAGTTGACATGTATTAACAACAAACTTGTGGAAATCAGCATAAGGAATAACAGCATAAGGAATAACAGCATAAGGAATAACAATCTGTGCTGATGTGTTTTCGTTGATTTTTTTTTTAATAGTCCTTTGTGGCAGCCTTTTTAGGTTGGATAGAAATATATGTGAATTTTGGAGGCTGGACTGCTAAAACGTGTACCTTAAGTGTGTAAAATTAGGCAGTGGAATTGTCCTCCCATCCATTGACCAAATACACCATTGCATGCTGACATCTATGAATTAATGTCTATTTTGCTAGTAGTATTAAGTGCACTTGTACTTTTTGTTGATGAAGCTTCTTAAGAAAATGCATCTGGTTTACAATCCAAGTAATTTCAAATTTAGATCCAAGTAATTCCTGATTGGAGGCTTGATCTCCAGTCAAATATTCAGTTGTTTTGAATCAATCTTGCGAAGGAAATTCAGTTTCCAAGAAATGGTTGCTAAACTGAAAGCCATAAGGTTTTTTATTAATGAAGTGTGTTGTTGTGTGTAGGGTTTTTACTATTTTATATTCAGTTTAAAACTTATGCATAATTTCTGTCCTTCAGTGTAGAAGTTTTTATCCTGAAGAGCCATGCTTCATGGTCTTTAGCTAAGCTCTCTGCCTAATGCCTGCAAGTGCCTATTAAGGTGTTGAGATGGCTTTTTTTGTTTGTTGATTAGAATGACCACAATTACACCTAAGAGGTCACCTGAAGGCTGTTGAGGAGCAAATAGCAGCTGACACATTGATTTAAGTTGATATGAGCAAGTGCCACAACACATGTACTCTGCAAATACTATGTTGTGAGATCAGAGTGCAGTAGAGTTCAGTAGGTTACTGGGGGATAATTCAAGTTGAAAGCCACCCATCATGACAACTACTGATGTGACTGAGATTCATACTAGCTATTAATACTGTGGTACTGGTACTACTAAGTAGCTACTAATTCTACAATGAACTATTCCTCCTTCTATTGAATACTGGTCATACAGTAATTTCTAAAAGTCTACTGGCTAACAGAACTTAGCCTGCTTCCATTTACTTCTGTAGTTGGTGTTCTTTTGCATTTCTGATGCAATGTGTCATAGAGCCTTTAAGATGTCTTTAATGCTTTGCTAATTTAGTCTTTAATGGAAAAAGTGAATGCCATCTCAATATATGTATGCCTGTTGAACTTTATTTCCCTCTCACTTCTGCTTTTGTGCAGGCTTGTACCCTTTTCTTCATAAACTGTGTTTGCATAGAATTGCCTGTAGTGGTTGATGATGGTAGAGGTTTTTTCCTGTTGAAATGGCCTTAATGTCTTTATGTGATAAATGTGTGGTGGGTTGGTTTTTTCAGTTTGTTTTCTTTAAGGTGACCTGTAGTATGAAATACATAGTCCTTTGCATATTTTTTCTCTACAGGCGGTTCATTGATGCAAAACAGGTTCTAACTTGTTTTCTTGATATCTAACTTGATATCTAACCTCTGTCATTCATAATAATTCATAAGTGATGAAAAATGGCAAGGGATTTGATTCACTGCCTGTTATGACCCATTCAGAAAAGTATAATGAATGAGATTTTTATTTCTACAGTCTAATAGATTAAAAAAAGAGTCCCAGTCCCTCCAGAAATATGGTGTCATGTATGGTAGTATGCCTGATTTTTCTCTTCCAAGAAAGTTTTGTGTTTCTTGTCATTCAGTGGTGTCTTAAGTGGCAATACAAGATGTGACCAACAGTAATCAGACTGCTACCAACACCCTGACTGATGGGGTGTCAGGTTGTATTCTGACTCTGTCAGTGTTTTGGGTTTGCTCTTTGTAATACTGTATTTCTGTTTTAATTTTCCTAGTAAATTCCTATTCCCATATCTTTGCCTGAGAGCCCCTTAATTTCAAAATTATGATAATTTAAACGGAGGGAGTTTACATTCTCCATTTCAAAGAGAAACTCCTGCCTTTCTTAGCAAACACCTGTCTTTCAAACCAAGACAAGTGATCTGAGTCATCATTTCTGTTGCAGTGTATCCTTGAATGCAGGCTATTCCCATTTATACTACAGTGTTTGAATCCTGTCAATCATCCCTGCATTTCTCAGTTCATGCCCGTGCTGTATCTCCTTGCCTTATGCTTTTTGTCCAGCTATTTCCCAGTTTCTCTCTCTGGCAGATTCCAGTCACAGTGACTGACTGCTGTCCTTGCTTCAGTGTCTTCCTTCTCATTTGGCCTCTGATATACCAGACTTCTGGATGACAATACACAGTTGTCTCTGAACTGGAAAAATCATTGGATAAATACTAAGAAAAGAACTAAAAAATGTTCTTTTTTATTAAATCCTCCCTGTTCCTGTGGTTTTGATGTTTTAGTTCTACGTTTCTTATGATTTCATTGTGAACTTAATTCTATGTCGATAATTAGTTTGTATATGCAACATCTATATTTACATTTACATTACACATATATATCTACATTGTATCTTAGTTTGTATATACATTTATAATTTAAATACTGACTACTGATGATCACAACAGGGAAAACTTTCTGGGGAGAAGATTGTTTCAAACTCCTTTTCTCCCATCAGAATTTACAGTTACTAAAATAATTTTTGAATTTTATAAGGAAGAAATAAAATTATTGGTGTAACATGGATAAAACAACAGATGATGGATGGGATATATAAAATCATGCATCACTGTTTTTACTGTATTCAATAATTTCTTTGTACTTGAAAGGAAGCCAAGACTAGAAGTAAGGTTTTTCAAAGGGAGTGTCAATTCCAGTGCTCACTGTTGTATACATAGGCACAGTTTGAGGACCAGTTTGAAAAGCTTAAAGAATACCTAACACTGCAGTAACTAAACTAGCTGCCTGTCAGATCACTAGTACTGTAGTAAAGATCAAAAGTTGTAACTGTAGTGTGTTACATGAAGAAAATGTGGATATTAAATGAGCCATGTAGATATCTCAAAATACAGTAAATTAATTAAAAAGCTGGGAGAGGTATTCATGCTTCAACATGTGTAGGATGATGAGGGGAAATGGCTGATCTGATGTGGAGAGGAAACCCAAATATCTTTGACTCTGAAGTTGGCAAATAGCATGCAAATGGAGGTCCTGAGGGATGTTAATGAAAGCAGGAACAGGGCACCCTGGTTTTGCCTCCCTGGAGAGCTAGTGTCAATACTCTGTGGCTCCTTGTTATAATTTATGCATCTTCTAGAAAATTGGAGTGTTGTGGTCCTAACATTAATCCAAGCCTTTAAAGTTTTGTATTTTACTGTAGAAGGGTTGGAATTCATAGAAAGTAGATGTTATGAAGAAGATTAAAGGCTAAGTATGGATTTGACCTTGTATTTAAAAATTCAGGAATGATTGCTATTAGTTAGTTCTTAGGCTTTTGAATCTTTCTGCTTGATGAAGCAATTTTATTCCTTCCCTTGTGTGCCTTTTTGAAGAACAAAGGGTAGGGTTTTATGTACATCAAGGCTATACTTTGTTTTACTATATTGATTTATTGTTAACTGGACTAGAACCAACTCTGAATACAGATATTTCCATATACTCTCCTGTTACCATTTATAAAGTGAGGAAAAATTAGATTATGGGGAAGTGCACTTTTGGATTGGCCTTTTCAGGGACAGAAACCATGGACTGCATTCATACTTCTCTTTCACAGACACTTCACTTGGTGCACATAAATTTCCTGCTCCTTGTAGCAGAGGAACAAGACTTAGAAGGGGGCAGTTTACAAACTGATCCTGAATCTATTTGTCTGTCTCTTTAAAATAATTTCTACAACCTTCACCTTCTAGCATAAGCTATAACGGAGTATAGGTAGCTACCTGGTAAGAATGTTAATTAAAAAATGCTCCTGCAACTTCACATTTTGCATAACAAAAGATTGCTGCAGCTGAGAATAGAAAACTGCTATTATTATAAATACATATGTAATGATGAATATTTTACGTATCTCTTCAATCTAAATGTAAGTACATTTTGTTGTGTATTTCATTTCTTCTTACTTTCCCTGATTTTCTCCTAGATGGCTCTATTTTAAACAGGCACAATGAGAAATTAGTAATGCCTGAATGTTATCTTGGCTCAGCCTAAAAACAGTGCCAAAAGGTAATCAAATGTAGGTCAACATCTTCCCATGATTCAGCACTGACATAGAGCACTAGATACTTTTATGCATTCCAGGTCAGCATCAATTTCTTCCTATTAATATTGTTTGTAATATTCAGTGAGGCTGAATATTGGTCCTTGTATTTGAAAGAAGGTTTTTTGTCTGATACAATATGCAGACAGAGAGCATTATGAGCTAGAGTATTTTTTCAGTTATATATGTGTTTAACCATTTAAAACCTGAGTAAAACCACTTTATAATATAGCTCTTCCTTAGATATAGATTTTAAAATAATCTTAATAATTCTTATTTTCTCAGAATTTGAGAAATACAAAACAATTAAATGCCTCACAAAGTAGCAAAGCAGTCCATGAGTGCGTGCATTTATAGGTATGTTCCTCATAAAACCTGTTGCACTATAAGTGGTGATTCCCCATACTGAACTCACAAAACAATTTTAACACATCACTGTAATAAGGAATTAATTCTGTATTTTAAAGCACACCTTGAACAAATTTTAGATTATAATTAGTAAAACAAAAAATTCAGTTCTGGTAAATGAATCAAAAGACTTGTGTTCTTACCTCTGAACTGTTAATTAAATTTCAAATACTGGAAACACCTGGAACATCAAACATAAAGGATTGTGAGGAATTACTTCTAGAGACAATATCCTGTGATTTCTTTGGGAATAAAAAACCCAGGCCATTTGGTATTTTTAGATTCTCGTGGTTGAACATTCTGACTCAACATGAACATGCCATTTAATAGCAGATGTCAAAGTAAACAAATTCCAGAATGCTAAGAGAGATGTTTAAAAGTGGTTAAAATATCATCATCCTTTTCTGTTTCCTATTGAAATACAGAATGTAGAGCACAGGCACATAAAACCACTTGAAAAGATAGCTTGTCATACTTCTGGATGTATTTGGGAAAATAACACATTTCACTGAAATGCCATGGAAGATTAACAAATTAATTATGTATAAGCTGACCTCATATCCTTAGGCTTTCACTGCTATCTCATTCTCTCTCAATGCCACTCTGATACAAATTTAATTGGAAACATAGTTCTTTATGCCACTTTGAGTTTGGGTCTTGTTTTATTGCTTATGCCTTGCATGGGGAGGATTACCTCTAAAAGCAGGAAATGTGCATTCTCTTTAATGGTTTTTCCTCTGCTTCAAATAAGAAACCTAATTTGAATCTAAATCCTAAGAATATGGAATACAGAAACTGCTCAACTCCATGTTGGCATTAGGATTAAACAGAATTTCTTTGTAGATTCCTCAAAAATAAAACAACAGCATTCTGCAAACACCATTGATTAAGTACATTGCATACAAGAGACCTTTTAGAGAAGAGCAGATGCAGCAAATACATATCATCTGCTCAACAAGTCCACCACACCTCCAGTATAAAGCTTTTATGCATGCTTTTCTGTAGCATTTTAGGCACCATTTAAAAATGAATCAAGTGAAGTAGCAAGAGAAAAGCATCAGTAAGCGAAGCTCTGCATTTTCACCCCTGAAATTCTCTCTTGCCTTTGCTTTTCATTAATTTATTTTATTCATTTATTCTCTCTGCTTCTAATGACTTACTATTCATAACACTGTCATTAAAATATCATTTGCACAGAAGCATAAACAGTATCAAGAACAGGCTGCACAAGAAACAGCAGAAACTTTCTGGAACCATATGTCCTTGAGCTCTTTACTGCTTATGTGTTCTTCCTTCATGCTCCTGGAGGTGTCCCGAGGCCACACTTGTCAGAACACTGCGGGGAGCCACAAGCAGCCACATCGTGTAGCTGAGACAGAAGCACAAAGTGAGCCTGTTCTTTCTCTTTCCCAACACTGTACCACTTTGAGTGAGTGCAGTGGGAAGGAACATGTCTGTTGTATGATGAAGGAATGTGCCCACGAGTTGAATACAGGTGATTTGAGGTCGTAGTGGGGAGGAGCAAAATAGTTGCTGTTTTTTCCAAGGATTTACAGCATGTACTGGTGGTGTACCATAGGCCAAGTCTGGAGTCTAATTTCGTTCTCCAAGGAAACCCTTCTATATTTTCAGTTGTACATACATTCTCCTTTCCCCTTGTGATAAATTTTCTGCTGGTTTAGAAATAAAGTTAGCTGGTGTAAGGCAGCAGATAACTTATATCCTGCAGGCTTAACATGACCTTTAGAAATTAAATTAACACACTTCTATCAGTAATAGTATTTTTTCTCTCTTTAATTCCTTAAACCTGCTTGGTCCCACAATATTATTGATGCTTTTCTGAAACTATTATGTAAACTGTTATGCAAAATTTCCACTTTATGCTAAGCCATAAGGCAATAGCTGTGGGGAATAACAACACAGATGTTTGAACATTGTGAATCCAGTGCTTTAGACTCTGCGTTTTGGAGGGAGGTGTGAAGGGAAATAGAGGTGCCCTGAAGCGTGCTGGAGGAAGGAGATATGGTTGTTTGATGGGGAAGAGAGGTGCTGTACAGCACAGCCCCTCTGGGAGCAGACCCTGGGGCTTGCATAGTGGCTGCTGCTGTGGTGTAGAGTCCTAAAGCAGAAGAGACACTGCTGCACTCTGTTATGGAGTCAGTTGATTATAATGCAAGCAGAAGATCAGAATGCAGTAAAAAGGTCTCTTACTGACAGGTTGAGACTGCTGGTAAAAAAGTTAGTGTTTTCCTTCTAAATTCTAGAAATGCGGCCTTGTAAACTTTGGTGAGGTGAAAATTAGTGTCCAAACCTTCAGTTTCAGTATTTTCACAGTTTATTTTGCAGCAATGTTTTTCTTATCTGCTCAGCTGCAAGTGAATGTAAGTATGTGCAAATTAGGGAATAAGAGATTGAAAGATTTCAGCAATGAGAGTATTTAGAATCTGATAAATCAGGCCACTTTGAAGCTTCAAAGAGAACTGTACTAGAGTGACATTTAATAACAAGACATATTGCCAGTGCTTCATTTGTAAAATTTATTAATAACTGTCACCACTTCAGAGCAGTCAAATCTTATTAACAAGCTTATCCTAAATTAATGATGGTGCCACAGAGCTGTACAGTTAGTAGTGATGGATGTGGTTGTAGTCACTGAGATTGAGATATCAGGCTATAAAGCTCTTTGCTGAGAGGAGATGGAAGCAGTGGGTAAAGCCAGCCTGCCCTATTTTATCTCTACCACTGCAGGTGTTTCTATATTCCTTGCCCATTTTGTTATTGTCTTATACTTACCTGCATTACAAAATGGTTATACATGATGACAGCATATGTTTGTGTTAATTTAGAATACCTGTGCCTGTACTCAAGAGAAGCAAATATTAATTATAACCTGCTTAATATATTTCTACTTTACGGGTTAAGCAGGCATCTCATCTTGCTACAGCAGTGTAACATCTTTTTCTTAATTTATTTTCATAGCAGATGTAGGCTGTGATTTTCCTGAACTCTTTAAGTTTTCTAATGTAAAATTTGTAGGTAAATGCTTTCAAAAAAATGGTACATGCTGAGTTTGTGTTAGTGTCTGGGAAGAGCAAGAATACTTCATGGTTGCCCTGCATGGATTCCCTAGGTTCAAGAAAAAGTGCTTCACTCCTGAAGGAAAAAATATTTCCCTCCTTTCTAGCTTCGAGAAGAGGCTGTTCAGGTGAGCTGACTGCCAGGGCAAAAGAGAAAACTCAGGCCTTGAGAATCAGTGGGTGCTGCTAGCTTCTCACTGTAGTTAGAATCCTGGATCTTGTTGACTATGTCAAAAGAAGGGAATGGCCTTTTAACCTTTCTCCATATTTCTTAGCTTTCATGATCTTAAAGTGTGAAGTGCTTAATTTTTACATTCTGTGGGCTTCTACTACTTAGTGCCTTATACTACTGAAGTTTGGGACTGAGGGCTCTAGCTTGGTGGTATGTGGCTTTCTGAGCATCTGAGACACTGATTTCACCATAAGCTGGTGTCTCGCTGTCTGAATCCTAATGATTTGCAGAACGAAGAGCTTCTTTGCACCCTAGATGAATAATAATAGAAACTGCTGTAGTATGGCAAGTGAAAGCCCTGTCCGGATCAATACAAAAAGGACTTCCCCTGAAATTTTTTCTGGATACCGAGATAAAATTTAGAACCTGATGGTTATTTAATCTCTGTGTATTTGTAATACAGATGTCTAAAAAGATCACCTATAACTGATTAATTTAACAACCTGAAAAAAATATTCTGTTGTTTCCTTACTGCTTGTTTCATTTTATCTTTGTTACAGTGCTCTTATTTAATACATAGAAATTACTAGCCTTATGCTCATCACTTGTGTTTTCTTGCATTGCATGTTGGCAAGATTGTAACTGTTGTGACTCTTCTTGGCTTTTTTCCAATTTCAGCATCTCTTTTTTTTCTCCTTCAACATTTCCATTTACAAGCATGTAAAAATATTTACATAGAAATATATGGTAAAGACACTGGAAAGGCAAAGAAGTAGGAACTTTTTATTTCAGCTTAGACTTTTTCATATGTATCCAACTGAAAGCTTCTTTAAAGCATGGAGTGTCCTGAACACTGTCACAATTTAAAATGAGATCATTTCATATTCCTTATGCTTGACAATTGCTAAATGAGATCTGGAGCAAGCACAGCTTTGATATCACCTTCAGACACAAATTTTGTGTCTAAGCACAGCAGATACATTTCTAGCTCTTCACCTCAGCACTCCCTATGACTAATCCCTGTAGCATCTTTTCTTCCCAGTTTTTAGTTTCCTTACCTGCCCCCATAATTATTGGCTATTTTTCTGTTTCTCAGCTGGGCTATCTCATGTTGTGCTTTTTAACACTGTGCTTTGAATAGCAGCTTTCTCTAATGTCTCGGTACTTTTTCTAGTCATTGTGGTTTTGATTTTTGAAATTATGCTTATTTTAGCCAAAAAAACCCCCAACTTGAAAACAAACAAAAGCTTAAAAAGACAAATCTAGACAAAATTATAAAGAAGCAACAAATTCGCTATTGCTTTACTGACAAATTCTTCAGTACTACAGATACCATGAAATTACAAAGGAAAATTTTCTTTAATGTACTTTCAGTTTCTGTTTTTTGGGGGAAAGTTCCCCCACCAGAAAACTTGGTAGCCACTTGCCAGTTAAAACCAGTTAGTTTTCAGTCACCTTTGGTGACAGTCATATGGAGTGAGTGCATGTAGATTATGGATTCTTAGAACTGTAGAATGGTGTGGGTTGGAAGGGACCTTAAAGATCTGTGAGCAGAAACATCTCCCACTAGACCAAGCTGCTCCAAGCCCCATCCAGCATGCCTTTGAGCACTTCCAGAGATGGGACATCCACAGCATGTCTGGGCAACCTGTGCCAGTGCCTTACCACCCTCAAAGGGAAGACTTTCTTTCTGATGTCTAATCTAAATGTACTTGCTCTCAGTTTAAAGCAATCCCCTTTGTCCTAACACTGCATGTCCTTGTAGATGCTTAGACCTTTCTGCTCACCCAAGTAGCATGACCTCAGATAATCCTGCTGTGAGGCTGTAAGAGAGCACATCCCTGTGAGCTCATTGCTCACCTGACAGTCAACTTTATTGCAGGCAAATCTGGCTGAATTTTACTGTTTCTTTCCCCAGGCTGATATGTCAAGGTGTAGAACCGGCTCATTTTGTTACAAACACAACAGACATTGTCATTATGTTCTGATTGTGAATTTCCATATTTTCATCTGATTATATGTTTCCCAAGTTCGTGCAGCCTTCAAGAGAAAGGGAAGTTTAGCAAAGGGTGTGGTATATGAAAGCTTGAATGATAAATACTTTTTTCTTACTTCTGAGGGCTCACTCCTGTTACTACAGTGGTCTGCTCACTTAAGAACCTTTTATGATCACAGCTTTATGCCTTTTAAAGAAATTATGGTTAGTAAGGAAGATGAGTTGTTAAATGCCCTAAAACAGCAGGTAATTTAGGGTGATCACCACCAGAGTTACAGCAGCAAATGTGTTGGCTTATGCTACAGTATTTCTGACAAGTGTATTTCCCACTTGTTTATACATGGTTGTGTTGTATTCTGTTTCTGCTTAGAGTATTGCAACATTATCACTGGAATTGATGTATTTTAAAATATTTTTTTGTAAAAATGAGCTTCTGTAGTTGCAAAGAAGAAAATTATATAGAATTGAAGAGGCCAGTCATAGTAAACAGTGCTGTATTTTGGTTGGTTTTTATGAAGAATCTTATTTAAGTGAAATGCTTATTTAAACTTCTGGTTGGACTAAAGTTTGAATCCTAGAAAAGCAAAGCTGCTTTTGTTATTCTAACTAGAAATTTGCCTAACAGTTGGAAACCCTAGGCAATTGGTTCTTTTGGTAAGATTCTGTCACTCTGAAACAAGCAAGATCAGGTCATCCTCTCACCCCTAAGAATTTTCCATATAAGTCCAAGTTGAGATGTGGTAGTGGGTAAAGAAGATTGTACTCCTTGTTACTTGTGGCAGAAAGTGAGTCTTGGAAGAAATTGGGAGAGGCAGATTAGAATTCTCTTGTGATCCCAGAGAAAAATATGCATAAATCTAAACTGATAGGAGAGTAAGAAAATAGTGCTTGAGGTTAGAAGGGACCTGTCAGGGAGAAGTTCTATAACAACATGTATTGCACCAGTGTAACTGAGCTGACACAGCACGCTGCAGGTCAGATATATTTTGGGGAGTACCATATTTTTACCACAACTCTAGTTAAGCTCCAAATGTCTATATCTGTGCATTTCTTTTTCATTGCAGATAATTTAGATATTTATAGGTGATTATAACCACTGTGTCATATTCTGTTTCATATTTTTTCTGTACTTTCGTGATATCCGTCCAGTTGGCAATTCTATCCTGTCTTGATTTTTATCAAGGTCAGCAGATCTTGTCCTGCAATGATTTCTTTCCTTTGTCTCTTCATTTGCTTAGAGAGTTGAGAGTTCCTCAGAAAGAATCTCATTAGAACCTTGAAATCCTTGTCTGTTCACAGTAAATGAAAAATAGTGTAATAATTTAATTAAAATATGCATAAAATATATATATGCACATACTGTGAACCTCTACTGTGCCCCCAGCAGGAGTATTCACAAGGAGGGTGGAAACAGAAGCATTTTAGTAGCTTTTTGTTATGGCCATATGTTTCCAATAGATGTTAGAGAAGCTAATTTTAAATTTAATGTATCCAAAATTCAAAAGTCTATGGCACATGTTTACCATCAGGCAGTAGAAATAGATTTTTCCCTAGAGAACTGGCAGCGACAGCCTCCAAATCATTTGTACTTGTTCAAGCAGTGTGTTATGAAGAAGGGATTGTGGGAGATGACATGAATCATAGTCCATCTCCTCACCATAAAAAGAATTGCAGTTACACTGGGAAAATATTGAGTCAGCTTCATGTTGTGAGAGGTGCTCTAGTTTTGCACTCTGCAGCCAGAGCCATTGACTGCAGCAAATCACTGGCCAGTTTAGAGATCTACAAATCAATGTCAGAGCCTATAATTCATTGCAGTGTCCTAAAAGGGAGCTGACAATTTGTTCTGAAAGGAGTTTTCTCCACCAAGGTGGCATCGGGGTAATACTAACGCAGGGAATTACTGGGTCAGACCGACAGTCATACCTGCAAGGATCACCCAGGTTTCTAATGGCTGAATACCTAATTCATAAGAAAGTCTAAATCTTATTTTCATGTTTTTAGGAAATGTAGGTCAAAAGCCTAATCCCTGGTACGACACCATGGACTTCAGCTGGATTTATATTAAGAATGAATTTGCTTTCCACAAACTTTCTGGTTTTGTAACTATTTTAACTGAGTGAATCATACTTTATACATGTTCAATAATCATTGTAGGAGGGCATCAAAAGAATGTGCCAGTTCTCTATAAACAATTTATTAATTTTCAGAAAAATTGGCCAATATTTCATCTTCCTCAGAAGGCAATTTCATGTTTTCTCAATATGTGGTGCTAAACAAGAGGATGTTTCAACTGGAATGCTCCAGTGAAGATGTTCCTAACACAAATGTGACAAATTTAGAAGGAAGGGATGGATTTATGGCAGCAAGCCTAACGATGCTGCTTTTAACTCAAGTGGCTGCTGTGATTTTAACAAAGGTATCATAAATAAGGAGCTTAAAGTGTAGGGTAAATGAGAGCTTGTCATACTATTCTGGGTTATCATTTAGGTAAATTTTAATGTTGCTAAATGACATTTAGACACAAAAGATCAAAATTACTGTGTTTTTAAATAACTTTTAGTTTTTTTCTGTTAAGGTGTTAGTTTATAAATAACATTGTGCTTAGCTTTTATATTTCAGTTCTCATTAGCAGGTGAGAAAGAAGGTAAGTATTACCATTTTCTTGCATTCTGTGTGAGAAAATGTTTTTCTTTATGTGACTCATCAGCAGAATGGAGACAAAAACATTGTTCTGTTAAGTTGGCTTTAGTACACAATCCAACAAACCACTTTTAAATTAGTTCTTTAGGTTATTAACATGATTCAATTAAATTATGAAATTCTCTTTAATATTCAGGAAGAAACCTGCAGGCTATCCTTCAGAAGCACTTATGCAACAGCTGCTAGAACACATAAACACCTCTTATATTGCTTGATGTAAAGGCTCAGCACTCTTCATGATCTCTCATATTCCATGCTGTAGGGAATTAAATCAGCTGCTTTGTGATTTGCAGATGATTCATTTAACTACCTCAACACTACCTTAAGTGTTTCTCTCTTGCTTCATAGAGCCTTCATTTGGATTTGTGGCTGTGGTATAAACTCCAGTAGAAAATCCAGCCATATAGATACAACTGTGGTCGGAGTGTAATCGGGTCTGCTTTAAACCAGGCAAAAATTAGACCAGAAAAACTATCTGTTCATAATTTAATTAATGAACTTTTAGGTTAAATTCACTGGAGGCAGTTTCTGATCTCAGTTGTACTTAGTTTAGGCTATTCTAGCCTTCACTGTGTAGCTCGCATTTCTCATCACTGTGAGGAAGGAAATTTGTTCATAGCATGATGTGGTTTGTATTTATCTTCATACTTCATCACTTGCATTTCTTTCTTCAGTGAATACAAAGTGTATTTTTCCATTTAATGTATTGGATTGAAGTCTGATTTTTGTAGTAGTTTTTTTTTTTTTCGTTTGGAATTCAGCACTACTATTAATAACCAAATGAACCAGAAAGCCTTCCTATAAGCTTAGGAAGCTAATAAATGAAAGCAGGTGTAAGTCTCTTGTGATGTTCTTTGAAGCCAGCAAATAAGGAAGTCAGTGATGCTTTGCCATCTAATCAGTAAATCACATTTGCAGAAGTTACAGTTTCAAAAGAAATGTTTTACTGAGTTTTCTGAGTATACAAATAAGGGGTGGAAATAAAACTTGCAGACCAGTGAAGTCACAATTCCTTTGTGTACAACACAGAAACTGAACCTGGACTGATACCTTCTGTTTTGGGCAGCAGTGAAGCAGGAACCTGAAGATTAATTGGAAATAATTCATGGGGAAGTAAAAATATGTAAAGTTGCACTATATAGATACTTTAAAACTGTGTAAGAGCTATGTATGTAGCTAAGATACTACTTGCTGAAAGATAATAAAGACATTCTAGCTAACATTTTAAGCAAGAAAATAATGTTGGGAATGGTCCACGCAACAGGAGGCATTGGCACAAGTCAGCAGCAGCAATGATGTTACAAGTGTATCCATTAGAGATGTGAAATTCTGGCTTAATGTGCAGGGAGTTAACTGCAGGTTGCTGCGACTGCCTCCTGCTGCAGGAACTGACTGCAATTCAGATCGACCTGAAATAGTTGTCAGGGGACAATAGTGACCATTAGTGAATGATACCCAGACTCCTGGAATTGGACTGATGTTCTGAGCAGGACAAGAGAAGCTTCTTGGAGCTGAAAGTCTGGATTCTTCTGGCAGGCCAAGCTGTGTCTGTGAAAGACACTCTATCTGTTATACAGCTGTGTTCTTCTTCAGGAATCAAGCCAATTAACTTGGTCAGAACTGTCAGGGAATGAGAAAAAGAGCTGCCCTGAGGTATGGGGAAAATAATAAATTCTCACAGATTACATAGCATTTATCTGAGGGAAGGAGTTAAAGTCATTGGAAGGTACTTGTGGTGCAGGAGAAGCTGCTTGCGTAAATCAAGCTTCAAAAGAATTGAAGAGACATTCAGGTCTCTGCTGTCTAGCTGGTCCCAATTCCAGGTGTATGGGTAATTTATTTGCTTGAGAGAATGACTACAAAGTTTATATATATATATATATATATATGTATTTGCCCAGCTCTGGGCTGTGACTTGTGCAGTAAGGCTGTACATGAGAAAGGGATAAATAGTGTCCAAATTAAAAAGAAGTCTGTACATCTCTACATTATTTGCATACAGTCCAAACTGACACTGAAATCAAATATACTTGTTAAATTTTGAGACTCTCAAACTGACCAAAGCCACTCAGATTTCAAAATCAGTTGAAAAAAAAGTTTAGACAGAATTGTGTGTAGTGTCATTATTTTTCTTTTAAATGTAAGGGTAAAGAGTTTTTCTCCTTGATTTTGGAATTATGTGTAATCAATGTGTTAGCATATGTAACTGAAATTTACCTTGAACAATGGAGTCAATTATGAATGGCTGCATTCATTCCTTCCTTCCTTATATCAGATCACAGTTCAGTGTGGTAAGAAGTGGAGTCAGGACCTGTCAGTGACATTTTCCCTTCTCAGTTTACTGCAGTGTAATGCTGAACTAGGAATAATATTTCTACTATTTAAATACTCCTAAGACTTCCACTTTCTTCAGTCATGGAGCAGTAGCCATGACTGAAGTCTGTATATAAGGTAGAAGTTTTATGCAGAGAAATACAAAAAGAAAAATTACCTTTTGGCCCTATTACTAATGCTGGGATATTAAAACAAGACAATCTTTTGAACGCTTACGATTTTGTTCATGTCACTGGAAACTGGGGGCTGGGCTGACTAGTAGTTAGTAGGCTACAGTTGAACTTGGAATAAAAATAAGTACTAAGTACTATGAAAACATGATTTTAGGCACCTTGCTATCAAATTACTTTGATTGAGGGATTCTCTTAGCCATCAATACTAAATTATCTTTGATCTGAGGGTGTAATGTGGTTAATGATTGCCTACAGAGGCCAACTAATTACTATGGACCTTTCAGTTCTTTGTAGTAAGACAAGTTGTAAGTAGAGAGTTATCCTTTTGCTCTCTGTTGTAGCATAGGTTGATTGTTTACACATAGGTCAGTCATCAGATGGAGTTTTATAATGACTTTTTAGTTAATATCTGTATGGCAGGACAAGTTTATGTCTGGTAAGTGTTCAGTGAATAGCATCACATCATTGACACCTGCATTTTTAGCTGGGTCAGTCACTGCAGCACATAGACAAAAATCGCCAGAATAATAATTCAAATAGCCAGAATAATAATTCAGCTGAATTATTCTGTTTGTTTTTCTCTAAGATAGCAGCAGTTGTGCACATTTGAATTGTACTTCACTCACTTGGCTATGGAATGTGATGGATAGAGGTACTGCAGTTATAAACAGAGGAAGGAAAGACTTGCCAACTCTGGAGATTATCTATTAAGCAATAGTGCCCCTGGTAGTAGTCATGGGTCTTTACAAGGCTCTAAAGCAGCCACTGGCCAGTACTAGCTTCATACACAGGACTCTTTTGAGAGACTTGAAAGTGGCAGGCTCTTGGAATTAAGTTTGAAATAAGAATCTAAACTTTATTTTGTTTTCCATTAAACCCATGATTTGTTTAATAATTTATATTAAGGCATGTGCTTAGTTGCTTCTCTCTCTGATAACTTGTGTGCATGAGCGCAGAATTCTAAATGTCAGGAAGTACAAGAACCTTAGGCATCTCACTTCTTGAATATGTCATAGAATTATGGGGCAATTTGGGTTGAAAGAGACCTTAAAGTTAACCTAGTTTCAGCCCCCTGCCATGAGCAGGGACATGTCCCAGGTTGCTCAAATCCCATCTGCCCTGTCCTTTATAACTGCCACGAAAGGGGCATCCACGACTTCTCTGGATAACCTATTGCAGTGCATCACCACCCCCACAGTGAGGGATTTCTTCTGTTTCTTTCTATTTCTTTCTAATATCTAAGGCAAATCTGCCTTCTTTCAGTTTGATGCAATTCCAGGTGGTGTGATTTGGTTTCTAAGCCATTTAATTTCTTAATCACTTGGCCGATTAGGATGACAGGGGTGTTGTCAAAATAACCCTGGTTTTGTCATCTCTGTTTCTTAAAAAAAAAAAAAAAAAGAAAATAATTTTAAAACAAGGGAATTTTTAGATATTGTTCTTTCTACTGGGCATATTCCTTAAGGATATAAAAGTGTGCTTTTCTAGATGACAAAACCATAATAATAATTTAAAAAAACCCTTACTGGAAGAAGAGCAGAGGAGCAAACACCATATCCAAAATGGTGTACACTCAGGTTAATTGCTTATAGAGACACTTATCAAGATTTTATATTTCAATCTCAAAGTTTTATAAGGGATAAATGTAGCAAGTTGGTAGAAAAATACTAGGATCATAAATCATTTATATACTTATTTTAGTAAATCCATCTGGGACAAACAGATTCCTGTTAATATATTTAGAAATCAAGCTGGATAAAAAGTAACATCCTCAGAGTACAACTGAAAATACTATGCTAAACACAGATCATTATTATCATTAGAACAGAATGGTTGCATAAACAGTAAGTTGTGGGCTTATGTGGTTGAGATATTATGTGTTAAACTCCCCACTTTTTAAAATACAATTTTAATCTTATGCCACCTTGCTTTTCCATCAGCAGAGCTGAAGTCCAGCTTGGTGGCTCTGGCGATGTCAGGTTATGCCAGCTGAAGTTTTGGTGTGATTAGAAAGTTGGGTGCTGTTTATACATTGAAGTTACTTTGAGTTGATTTACTGTGTGCTTATTAATGTGTTGAAGAAAGCCAACATCCACATGTTATTAATCTGTGGGCAAGCAGTTATTGAATGATAAAGAAATAAAGCCAGGAATAAGTACTGATTGCTTTTGTTTAAAGTTGTTATTTTATTAGTTATTATTATTTAGTTATTTTTCTAAATTATTATTTTTTAATATAACACTTATAATCTCTGTGCAGGGGAGATTATAAATACACCATATGTGTGTTAACTTTTCCAGATTTTTTTTTTAATAGGTATGAAAAAAGTCACACCATGAAGAAATATTTACAATACTAAATCCAAGCAGAACATTTGATACAGCAAATGCAAACATACATGGCTGGGTATGGGAAGCAGAACCCTTGATCTAGAAAAAGGGTCCAAATTTGGACTCTTAAGACAGGAAAGGATCATAAAGTTGTAGTGTAGGTGAGAAATTTTAGTTTAAGAAAACATTTTTCAGGTAAATGAAAGAACTATTACAATTTGATATTTTTCTATGTAAATAGTGACTTTAATAAACGGTATACATTTAATTAAATGTGCTTTTGAATAAAATTGTAGACATAGTTTATTAATAAAAATTCATATTATGCTAATTTAGATCTGCTAGGTATTCAGTATTTCCCATGCATGTATTAAGTATTCATTTAAAACTGGAACAATACTGAATTTCAGTGTTTAAATGGTGGCAAGCTATTATGGGAATTAAAGGGTACACCTAGCAATTTTAATCTTGTTCCAGCAAGATGTGTGAAGAATTTTGTGGTAGTGATATTGTATTGCTAATAATTTCCAGAGTTCCTTTATTCATCTAAACAATAAGGCATACGAAGGGCAGTTTTTATGCTGGGGTATGATTCATTGTAATTTAAGAAGTTACTGTTTCTCTGCTCTCTGAATTTCTTTGCTTTGTGGAACTTGTGTTGAAGGTTTTTCCCTGCCCTGGCTTTCAGCTCCTGTGCGATGTCAGTTTTATAACTTAAGGAAAGTTCTAGCACTTTCTCACACTTGGCTTCAACAACTCTGGTATGAAACATTTTCACTGCAAGGTTTCTCTAGATTATTATCAAAGTAGAAAAAGAGACACTGTACCATTAAGTTGAAAGTCTGAGAAATATTTGGTTCCTTAAGACTACCTTTTAAGAGCAGAATTCATGCTAGTCAAACATTTTATAGCGAATGAACAATGATGAATAGTTACATTTGCTGTGAAACTCCTGGTGTAAGGTGTATCCAGCAAGGCAAAAAAACCTCTCAGTAATACTGGAAGAAGCAATTATGAGGCTAACATGACAGGTTAGTTGAAACAATGCTTGAAGGTATTTGAAGTCTTTCAGGATTTGGCTGCACATAGCCAAAATGAAAGAAATGTCTGAACCTAAATAATATCTTAGGCCCAGCTGTGTCATGACCACAAGGGAAGTGATCAGTTATACTTGAGGTTTGTTAGACCCCAGAATAACTGCACTGAAGAGTCAGCTGCAATTGATTGTAGACTAGAAGGCCGTAGTGACAAAGATATATTCAAATACGGATTTTTTTAAAATTGCAGTGTAAATTTTTCCTGAAAAAAAAGGGAAAAGTCTGACCTCAATTCCTAGATCCCCTGAAAAATTCTTAAAATTTAAACTTTCCTCTCACAATACACTGGACAGTTATAGAAAGTTGTGTTTTCTGAAAGTCATTACATCTCCAGTTGTTTGGTTTAATTGGTGGGAAAAGTGATAGGAACTGACTACTCATTCAGTGCCATAGCAGCTTTTAAAGTCATTAGAATTGTTTTAGTTTAGTCAGGAATATAAAGGATTTTTATATTTTTTTGATGTACTTCTTGTGCAGTAATTTATAAGTGCCATGGGTGCTTCAAGCTTGCCTGTGTAATTTTTAATTTTTAAAATTATTGCTGTTTACTCTTGTCTGGCTGTTTACAATATTTTGGATTCTCATTTATTTATTCCTTCTGCAGCAACTTAGTGTAGGGATTAAATGGTGTGTTTCAGTAGGAGTAGATAAAAGCACACCACAGCCTCTACAATAAATTGAAAACTTTAGCATGTCTGCAGCATTCTCACAATGACATCCTATGAGGGGAGAAATAAACTTCCTCATTTGAAGTAAGGAGGAATTGAATAGATTCAGTACAGCCTCAAGAGTACAGCCTGTGTGTATGTGTATATATATAATCCTTTGATTACAATACATGTAAGAAAGTTAATGCAGCTTTAGGACACTGATTATTTTACCTTTGGGCTGTATTGGCTATTTACTACCTTAGTGGTAATCCTCACGAGAAACTTTTTCTCTTGCTGCCTGAGCAGTGCTTGTAATGTAAAAGTTGATTATACTAAATGAAAAATTAAGATGATGCTTTAATATGCTAACAGTAGAGAAGCATCAGTGCCAGCACAAAACATAGATCACAGCTGGAGAAAGACTTGAGGCTTTGTGGGTACTTTCCGTGTTTCATTATGCTAAAAGAGAAAACTTTTTTAGTATAAGCCTAGTCCCATGTATGTGACGTGCTCCAGAGTTGTTGCCCGAGACCTTTGTAAGATTGATCACTATAACATGAAGTCTGGGGATGCTTCTGACAACCAGGACTATGACAGAGGCAATATGAAGACAGCATCTTTACAAATGTACCATGAATCTTGGTGAGTCACATGCTGCATGAAGGAAAAGAAGGGCTTATTATAAGAGGAAATTTTAACAGAATAGTTAACCTTTCTTAGGTGCATATGAGAGAAAATAATTTGATTTCGTAAGAGTCCATGGAAAATACTTGCTTATCTCTGTGGATATTATCTTTAGGATTTGTCTGGGAGAGTTAAACTGATAAATAATATAAAAAATGTAGGTGCCTCCTCTTTGTGGTTTTTCAGTGTGTTTGGAATTGATCAGAGTACTGTTCAAATCAAAACAGTGAATTGTTCAATTTAGTGTTATTTTATTTTGTGCTTTGCACATCTGTGACTTGAATGTCACTTGAAATTACTTGAGAATATGGCTCAGTGAAGACATTGAAGATGTCCTTGTTACCTACTTCTGCAAAGGTCTGGAGACATTTTAAGACACTAGTAATCTTAAATTTCTGCATTAAGGTTAATTCTGTTGTCTATGCCTTTAAGACCATCAGAAATAACAGCAGGTGAAAGTAGTGCGTAGAACTGGACTCTTCAGAGCTACAAATAAAGTTAAGGCCTTGATACTTGTTAGTTTTTTTTGTTTGTTTGTTTCTGGTAGAAACATGATAGTTTCTCTACATTGATCTAAAGCATATGACCTTATCAGTTAGTGAATAAATGGTTGTGTGTCAACTTTTAACAAAAATATAATGGATAGATGTTCACAAAAGAGCTTAAAGATCATACTGTTTATTGTTCCAGATGAACATAGTTCTTAACAGAAAAAAATGCCACAACGGATTAGTAGAAATAGTTCTGTATATTTCTGGAAATACCTTCAGCTGAACATCTCTTTTAAAATAATTTCCAATAGAAATAATTTACAGTTTTTATTTAGAAGGAAATGGGCCATGGCTCTGTTTGTATCTGCAGTCTGCATTACTTTTGTTCCCTTATAAATGAATGCTGACAGAACTTAGCCAAAATGGTAAATGCTGGCCAATACTGTTTAGACTAACAGTATAGATTAGAGCTCGAGAGCTCTCAGCATCCACAAGGCATGTAATTAACCACTCAGCAGCCTCCTACCAGCACTTCCTCAGTTTTTGCATACCACTAGTGACAAAGTTAGCTGCCGTGGCTCTTGTATTGGAGTATGTGCACAGAAGCCCTTCCCAGTGTGAAGTTGCTCTGGGTGTTGCAGGTGCTCTTACTGGGGTAGGTGCTGGTAGCCCCTAATGACCAGCAGGGAGGGTGAGGCATTTTTCCAGCAAGCAAAGTGATTGCTGGGAGGAAAATAATGCTTTGATGACAAAGTAAAAAGAATGGAATGAAGTGGTAGAGTGGCAGTGAATTGAATATATTGCAGAGAAAGAGAAAATGAGAAAAGGAGCTCAGAAGAGCCACTTACAAAACATGGGGAGACAGAAACGAGACATAATCCTAGAGGCTCTTGGAGAGTCTGCTGCTGTTGGGCTGTTTCTGCATCTGTTATTTTCAAATTACCTTTACTTCCCCAGCAGGAAGAGGTTCTAGTGTCCATGAAGCAAAAGAAGGATTTTCCTTTCTCTTTTGGCTATTTTGCTGCTCAGAATTTTTCATACTAAAACTGAATTAATGGTTAGTTACCAGATGAAATTTTACTCTGCATTTCACCAGTATCAATCAGATGTTACTGAGTTCAATTTGTCTTCCTGGGTTTTGTTTTGTTTTGTTTTTGTTTTTGGTTTTTTTTCCTGTGTGAATGTACCCAGACCAAATTTTCTAAACAGAGTTTAGCACAGTTGGTTCCTAAGAGTAGAGCTTTGAATTGCTTTCTGGGGATACAATAAATTCCTATGTTTGTGCTACCAATTACATTATGGATAAGATTACAGCAGATGGGCCTCCAAATGAGATGTCAAAAAGTGATGTGATGGGATGTGATTTTAATGACAGAAAATAGCAGAACATGAAAAACAATGTATGGTCTTTAATCAGTTTACCTCTTATTTTAACTGCCACAGTATGGAATTCAGTAAAACAGCACTGAATAATTTCATAGGCACCAGACACAATGGTAATTTTATTTTTACTTTCTAAGATGTAGTGAATCTATTAAGTACATCACACAGCAATGGAAAATTTTGCAAGAGGACAATAATTATAATGCTGAGGTGACAATCAGAATATATGCCATTATCTGAATTGTTCACATTTTGTATAAATTCATTATCAATTTCAGAGAAAAAGTTGCAGTTCACAAGAGGGAACTGAGGTGGTTCATCAGAGAGATGGGGAAAATGCACTGACCCCTCCCATTGTGAAAGCTTAATACATAGTTTGACAGGAAAAGGGCAACACATGGACAGAACACTGAGCATTCAGCCAGTGTAGTTTGGCACAAACACAGAACTACTACCAGACAGGCAGCAGACCAAACTAGGAGGACAGGCATTTTATCATCTTTATGTCATTGTTTATCCTCTTTCTTTCCTGCCTTTGAAAGGCAGAGGAGTGGTAAAGGAGATGATATACTGTCCTGTGCAGGAATTAGAGGTGGCAGGTGCGCAGCATATTGTGAACCATTGCCTTGACTGGCTAGAAAGTCAAGGGAAGTAATTTAATTTTTGTCCTGCATAAACCCATTCTTTGCCTGTTTCACATTAGTCACTGGGTATTTCAAAAGCTAACAGGAATGTCAGATGAGTTAACCTTCATTGCTCAGATGATGTACCAAGTTTCAGGAGCAAAGAATTAGCCTCTCTTCTACTCCATTAGTTCCACTGGTATCACAAGGACAGTGTAATTATTTACTCAGCTCAGTTGGAAAGATCAGCTATATTCCATTTAGTGCTTCCTCTGCTTCATATCTGTAAGCAATGGAAACCTATCATTAGAAATACTTTAACACTATAAATATCCTAGACAGGCATGAGACTGCCCAGACACTAACGATGTCGTATCTAGTAATGTTTCCTGGATTCAGTTTTTTTTTCCCAGACTGAGACTGGCTCCTTGGTAAGCCCATACTGTTGTATGCTGCAGAAAATTTAATTGCAGTGAAATGGTTTGTAAAATTTTTTTAATTCCTATTGTATTAATAAGTTAGTGCTTTAATAGGTAGAGCTTTAAGTACTAACTGTTGGATCTAATCTTTAAGTTTAATCATGAAAGGATAGTACAGCTTGTTTGCAATCCCCTCTTCACCCCTCAGTTCTACAGCACCCCTTGTCTAGTCAATCATTAAAAAGATATTTTTGGATCTTCATGGTGGTCTTCAGATGACTGAAGATGTAAAATATTTGTACTTGCATGCAAAATAGATATTTTTGTTCAATATGTGAAAAACAGCCTTGTGGGAGAGAGGAAGCAGTTTTTTTTTTTTTTTTTTTGTTTTTTTTTGTTTTTTTCTAAGAAGACAGCTTTAAAACTTCTTTGTATTCCATGTGTTCAGCTTCATGAGGGAACTTTACAGTCTGAGCAGTCTTTTCTGTTAGGAGCAATGAAAAATGGTGCTCTGCTGTCACTGCCAGGTCATCCATGGTTCCATGCCTCTTTTTATTGAATGTGCAGTGCTTTCCTTGGTGAGATGTAAGAGAAGCAGGTATGGTGTTATGACTCCAAAATGTGGAATCCATTAGGATGCTTTCACATGAAGAAGCTATTTTTGAAACTCTAAATTAGTGTACTTAAAAGACTTTGCAGTGAGCATCTTTGGAATGCCAAGTATTCCTGTAGAATTTTCAAGTATTTCCTTCACTTGTTTCTCATATTCCCACAGGCTACACCCTTCTGAGGCCACTTACATCCCTGTAATATTTTGAATATTCCCCTTTTGAATATTGTTTTCTCTAAAGCTGGAATGTGGTAGCACTCTAATATTGCCTTTTGAATTTCATGTAAATGTTTGTTACTGTTTAGGTAACAGATGTAGGTAGGTAGGACAGAAGATGTAGTCCATCCTTAGCTCAATGGAATTTACATATTCTATAGAAAATGTGTCTTCTGTGTAAGAAATTTTGCTTCCGTTGCATGAAAAAGTAACTGGGATATGATGTTTCTGCTCAAAGAAAATGGAAGTGGTACTGGGTGATACTGGGAAGAATAAAATGGAGGGAGCATGGATGTGTAAGAGGATACTGAAATTACTTAAAGATCTGAACTTCTGCTTTATGTTGTAAGAGAAATCAAATCTTTATCATGAAAAGTTTAGTAGTAGGTTCCTAAATAGCATCGTGTAGAGATCTTAACAGATGAACATGATAGAATTGTCTCCAAACCTCATCTCAGTTTCTTGAAACTGTAGTGTGTTTGAAAGAACAAGCTATGTTTGCTTTGAGAGAGAGAAGAGAGAAAGACAGAAGAGTGGATCAGCCTTCTTGTATTAGAGGAGGATGAGATTTTTGGCAGTGGAAAAACAGCGTGTTGCAGTAGAGCTAGGAGGAAAATCAGGAACATGACATGACTTTAAATAATTGACAGCCCAGGATTGCATTTTCCAAGGAATGTATGCATTTTAAGGTGCCTGAATGGCTAAGTCTGGGAACTAATGGCTTCAAGTCTAGCAACTTAGTATGCAAACCAGGCTTCTTTTTACCTCTGTCTTATACATTTGGTACCATGCTAACTGTCCATCTGTTTCTTTCACATGGTTTTAACCTTCAATGTCTGATAATTAGTGTACTTTTCTTGCTTTACTTGGAGGACATTTTAAGGTTTGGGATTTCCTTCCACTGCAGGCTATCAGCCAGAAAAGAATAAACTATCCAGAAGATTGGATGGGGCCAGACCACTAGCTCTCACCTGCTAAACACCTCAAGCCAATTTATTTTTTACCACTTTGAAGCAGTGTGAATATCTTATTTCTTCCATTTTGCTCTTTTCTATTGATTTTCACCATAGCAGCCTTGCTTGATTTAACTCCTGGCAGTTGGGTGAATTGATATCAAACTGATAACCTGTGTAGCATATGCCATATATAGGAGCAATGCATAACTGCTTAATTCTTCACAGAAGATATCTGTGATGCTCTTGTGTGAAAGAATTTTGAGAGATATGTAAATGTGTTATTTTTATATGAATGGTATTCAGTAATGTAAAAGTTGTAATTTTGCACTGTACTGTTTTTTCATTAAATGAGTTTTTATGACATTCTGTTATTAAACTAAGCACATCCTTGACAGTATTTCAATACTGTAGCCTAATTAATACTTGTAGAAGGTGCTTTTATAAAGAAGAAGTATTTAAATGCAAATGCAGTTCTTCAGACAAATGTCCTTTCTTGTGTTTGGACAATGAAACAAAGCAGTGCTTGTTACTGATTCACTGCAAGGCTGTCATTTTGCACAGTTTAGTCTGCATGACATAAATTCAAAGAACAAAAGCAAATAAGTAATTTTATCATTATGGAAGGGACCAAGCTTAGCACTGTAACCTGCATTGCCTGCGATGTATAATGGGGTATAGCTGTGTCACATGCAATACTTAACTCAGTAGAAAACAAGCACTATGATAAGCCTTGTGATGGGAATACATTGACCTATTTTCACTTCTGTTGCTGTTCACTGCATATTGCTTTTTTCCAACTGATCCTGTGTATATTACTGCATCTTAGTATATATTTATATATAGCCTTCACTGATGGGATATGGGAGTGATTAAAACATAAATTCCTGTGTATTTCAGTAAAATGTAATGCAAATTTTGTAAATGTTATACAGTGCTTCTCTTCTGCTTTTAGAGAGTCACTCTGATAATTTAGGTTTCATGCTTAGCCCTCCATTAAATATAAACTGTTAATGGAACCTTTCAGGGTTTATAAAATGTATCTGGAGCTTATTCATGCATTACTTTTTCAGGGTGGGAATTTGCTTGAGTGGATTTAGGGAAATAATTTTCAGCATGAGGACAGTTAAGCAATGAAGCAGTTTGCTCAGAGAAGCTCTACAGTCTCCATGCTTGAAGATTTTCAAGACCAGACAGGATAAAGACCTGATCAACCTGGCTTGGTCTCATAACTGGTCATATGTGGTTTCTAGCATTAATCTTTGCAAATTAAAATTCCAAGGACTTTACTTAGAAAAAGCCTGGTCTATTAAATATCTAGCGGATGTGTGTTGATATCCATTGACTGTAATTTCTTGAGACTGGGATAACATTTTAAAGTGGTTGGATAGGCTATTATTGCAAAATGGCTTAAGTCAACCAGGTGCACAGAGATGAGCAGCAAGTGAGGAGTCAGCATGAAGCGATTGCAAAATTCCATTGCTACTCCATCTTGTAACAGTTGTGTTCTCACAGTGAAGTAACTCATGCCCAATGGTGGTAATTGGACTACACACTATGGCAATGACTCACATGCCTAGACAGGAGAGGCACTGTTCAGCTGAATTACAAGCCTATAAATTAAATGCATGGCTATCTGTGAGGTATGATTATGGATAATTTGCTGGAGAAGCACAGCGTATGGTTGTATCATAGTGTTAATGATGAAGCTGTGTAATTACTACATGCTCTATCTGGTGTCCCACAGCCAGTGGGCTTCTTCTCTGCCAGTGTGTATTCCAGCTGCTGTGACATCCCTCAGCCTAGATCTCTCTGTAAAAAATTGCATTTGCCATAGGCCAGGAGGATCTTCCCCCTTGGCAATTTTTTGTATCTGTCAAGATATATCATTACTTGCTATTCCGGATGTAAAACCAGAAAAACAAGCATAAGATGACTAGAGCCTGCAATTTTAAAAAAGAGCAGAGTATGACAGATTTATTCTTAAATCCCCAGGATTTTTGTTTTGTGAAAAGCTGTGTTTCCTAAGATGTATGAAACACAGGTAACAAAGATTAAAGACCATGAGCCATTGTCATGTCAGTACTTTTGACTTGGTTCTTTTTCTGTCCCTGGGTATTCATGTCAGACTGTGTTGAGAAGAATTCTTTCTTTCGGGAAACCAATACCTGTTCTCCTGCCAAACACTCCCTTTGATACGAAAAACACTTTCTTTGTGCTTTCCCTTCTTCCCAGTAACAATGCTTTTCTCCTGACACAGGGTTGTAAAGAATGTTTTTTTGTGCATGTTGGAATTCTTTTTTTCCCTTGGCATGTTTACCTGGGTAGACAACTTGCTCCTTCTGAGAATACCCTTAAGTCAAATTTAACTTGAATTTTATAATGTAGGTTGGAATTGTATATTTCTATTTTATTTGTATGTAGTCTTCTCAACTGGATTTCTACCCAGTTAGGAAATTCAACAGTTTATAGGAACAGATTGCTATTTCTTCATTCTTTTGGTAGTTTGACTGAGGTCAGAATTTGTGTGTACAGTTTAAATGTGATTACAGATCTGGCTAAGTGTGCCTGTACTGAAATAGGAACAACTTGTGATATACACGGTGTGAAAATCCTTTCTCTTGCATCCTTTTACAACCACAGTTGATTTTTGTCTAATATCATATGCAGGCTTAACTTTTAGGAGTGTGCAGCCTGTCCATATTTATTGGAGAAAAGCCTGGGAAATTGAATCCTTGAAAATCTTTCTGTAAGTATATATATGAGAACTGTAACCCTAGCCTTTCCTTAGACCAACAGGTCCACTTGCATGAATAAAAAGCGTGTATTGGTTTCTGAGTTGTGAAAATTTTCACCTTGAAAAGCTGTCTTAGATAATGAAACAAAATTAAAACTGAATTCTGTAACTAAGTTGCAGGAAATGTGGGATGGTATTGCAATGCACTGAAAGGTCTGTGAGATTAATGGTAATACAGTTTTCCAAGTCCAGTTTGACTTGTCTTCTGTAGTAAGTCACTCAAAATCTAGGTATTGTCCTGGTGTGGTAGTTAGGATGGGTTAGATTGCACTAACCTCACCAGTTGTGACAATTCCTTTTTGTTTTCTCTTCTTCTCCCTCCCCTCCTTTCCCCTTACCCTTTTATTCTCGCTTTCTATTAAAAGCATCATTTTTGATTCTTCAGTAAATCTTTTTACTAGATAATATGGATTGGAGGAAAAGGCATCATCTCCTTCTTGTCACCTGTCATGAAATAGAGGCAAGAGTTTATACACACACACACATGCACACTCATATTTACCAGATTCAGTAAACTGTAGCTGTTGAATATTGACTTGATTTCAAAGCCTTTGAGTGACAAAATAGAAGGCTAATGCTTTTACTGAATCTCCTTGACTCTTACCAGTGAACAGAGTGCAACTGTTTTTCATCAAAACCATTTAAAAAAATCTCTTTTATATTATTCTCAATAGTCAGAAGGAACAGTACACATTCAGAAATCTGGAACACCAAATTATACCTGCTCTGCATACATATAACCATGTAGTCCTTATAAAAAAGGTAAGTCATGTGAGCCCATAGATGGATAAACTCCTTAGGAAATATTTATAAATGCTAAACCCAATGTGCATCCATATGTGTTTACTTAATTTCTGATAAAAGGGAATCTTTAAGGTTTGATGAAGTGCTTGCCACCGAACCAGAGTAATGAACAAATATTTCTTGTCTTGTAATTGACAGATCCTTCTATCTGTAAGTCTGTCTTCTGTAGTTTCCTATTCATGCACCTAAAGTCATATACACTTTATTCAGGTACTTATGTTTGGGAACAAAAATGTTGAAATATTTCTTGAAACAGAAAAATTTTAGAAGATTCAGCAAAGTTGAAAAGCATTCCTAAGTTTGAGAGGAATATCCATAGAACTTATTGTTTGAGGTCACTATCCAAGTAATTTTCTTCAGTTCTAGTACTTGTTTTATGAATGTTCTGAAAACCAGTGTTTGAGACAGTCAGGGGAAAGACAACCTATTTATTTAATTTGTCAGGTCTGGCATAAATCATAACCCTGTTGCACTTGATGTTGTACAAACAGAGTTAATAAATGATCCTTGCTCCAGGTGCTTAGGAATTAAGTCTAAGACATAAGATGGTGTGTAGGTATGACAAATAGAAGAGCAAAGAAACCAAATATATAGTGCCAGTTAGGAAGACAGATTCCTTCCTGACATGTCGGCATCAAGAGTTTTGTAGACTTCCAGAAAGGCCAGGTTTTCATAAAGGATTAAAGGGCAGGGGAAGGGGAGTATCTTTACAGTATTTATAGGAAAATCCTTGCAATCATGAGAGGGAATATGGAAGAAAAGATGGAGCTGGCTTGTATGGAAGATAAATAGACAAGTTTGTTATACAATTTTAGGACATAACATTTCACTTCTGACTGCAGCTTTCTTTATTAGCATTTTTCTCTAGATTTAGGACATAAGCAGGAAAAAAGTTAATAGGTGGAGGTGTTAAGTAACATACTCTGGAATTGCTGAGGGGTATTCCAAAGACTGCTGCTGCTATTCCTTCCTCATTTGACTGACAACCCTGAAGGCTCAGTGTTAGAACACTCTGGATTTCCCTTCAAATATTTCACTTCAAATTGCATGACTGAAGAATGGTCTGTTATAAGTTTCCTAGTTCTGATATAAAGATGAGTTTGGGTAATTTAATGAGTAAACAGATCTACATATATGTATATATATCTATGTCTTGAGAGGAACATACATAAAGAGAGGACGCTGACTATCCCATAGCAATGTAATAAATTACTTCCTCATATCAATAATAAAGAGCATCTAAAAATACAGAAGTAAAAATAGTTTTAGTTCATAATTTAGAGGAAATTATCAATTGAGAAGTCTGGTAGACTGCCAGTGCCTCAGACTTCAAACCCAAATGCATGGGAAGAATAGAGAGGCAATTAATAAAAGGATTTTATTTTGTAAGATAAAAAGTTTTTTTAATGGTTCTACAGCAACTGTAATTATTTAAGAACAGCACTTACTCCAAGCAGAAATTTGAATATATGGGTAGTTTGTGCAAGCCCTCACATTTGTACAGTAGAATGAACAAAAAAAATAATTAACCACATTTATTTACCAAGTAACCGAAAGCAGCAAAAGCTTTTAGCTCTGAGAAGGTAATATTATGGGAGCTGTATAAGGCAACAGGATTAAAATTAACTGAAATCATTCAGATTCAGCAAAGCTGCCTGAAGTACTTACACGTTCCATGTCAAGCAATCTTTCTGTCACAGTGTGATCAGACTGGGCTAAATGTGCATAATCCTTCAGTAGCTTGTGGTCACCATAACCTGTAAGGAAGAACAAAAATGCTGAGGAGTGTCTGTGGAAAAGGGAAGGAATTACAGTGTACTATTGCTTCAGTATTCAGTGATCTGTGACAGCTCAACAGGTCAGAAAAGGTCGATTATCTCTAGGAAGAACATGGCAAAAAATCAAAAATCTTGATTAAAATTGCAAACATCACATGACACTGCTCTGAAGAGGTAGCATGGTTGTTCCTGAATACTGTTGGTTTCTGTTACTTAACATAGGTCTGGTGTAACTGATATTTTCAGTGCCAGTACCAAAGTCATTCTTTATGAACATGGATGAATACCAGATGGAAACTACAGATTGTCTCATCCTATGGAAGAGGAACATTTTCTTCTGATAGTTGAGTTGGGCTTCCTTGAAAGTCCAATGTGGGTGGGTTTTCTGTGTGTGTATGTTAGTCTTTCTGGTTTTGTTTCTTTAGTTTTCTTTTTTTAATTTTTTTAAAAATTTCTGTTAAACTGCACAAGCTGTAGTAATTATTCGTTCAATACTGTGGTTCTGTGATAAAACATGCAGTGTAATAATCAGACCAATTTTTTGTGTAATTTTAAGTGACAGATGTCTAAGGCTCACAGTCATTTTAGCCTGACATTTGCAATTATTGCAGCAGTATTGATGGAAGAGGATAAAGGAGCTCTCAGATGCCAAACCTCATTATTTCAACTTTATGTAGAGCTGTCAAGTCCTAATAATTCCACGGGAATTTAGCCTTTACAGTGTAAAAAGGCATGCAAAAGGTTTTCATAACAATCTTAAAACCATTATAGACCATCAAAATGTAAATTATCATAGTTTAATGAATATCTAATTACTATCTTTTATAAGTTTCACTTAGTAATTTTTAAATTATGTCCTATTTTCCAAGTGGCATAGTGGTCAACAGTAATATTCCTTAAATAAGTCTTGAAACTAGTTTCCCTGGCATCTTAGAATTGTGATTCATGAGGTCGCATAGTCTAGTCCAATGAAAATATACCCAATGTGCAATAAAATGGATTGGATAGTTTTTCTTTTCATCTCACATCTTCGTGTCAACAATCTGCAGTTTGGTCTTTCAAGTCTTTTCAAAGGGAGATAATTCATAAGGAGCTTCTGTGCTTTATTTTTAAGACACTTTCATGAAAAATGAGTCATACCCAGTACCTTGCTGAACTCTTTTGTAGTATTGTAGGATACTGTAAAATGAAATGATTCCATGGAGAATTGATTTTAGTCTATATCCTCTTCTTTTGGAGATTCTGAATATCTACCTGTAAAATGCTATTTTTTAAATCTTAGTGTGCTCAGGAAGCTAACTCAGGCTTAAAATCGCAGATGAAAGGAACATATTCTTTGTATTAGATCTAGCTGTTTCTCTTTAATGACTTCATTTCTGACATCCTCTGCAAAGGCAGCTACTGGATTGTGCCTTGAGGATGACCCTTTGTATCTGCTGGCAGACCTCTTAACACAAAGACTTTTTCATATTGAAGATTCTATTCCTTTATTAGTTTAAAGTTTCACAAGAAGTCTACATGAAATTTAGCACTTTGACCAGCATGGTTACTTCGTCTTTATGGATGAAAGAAGCTGATGTTTTTAGAGATAATGAATGGCTGCTGAAAATGTATCCAGAAACAAAGTAGGCTCTTACAGAATACCAGTGTGTTCCACTCAGCTATATTTATTTGTTAAAACTTAAATTGAGTGTATTCCATTTTTCTAATTGGATTTAGACATACTGCTTTAATTCCACATTTGTAACAATGAATTGCAGCATTCTAACAGAGGAGGTGAAAAATATGGCAGGTGCAGAGTGAGAGGTCACAGTATTTCTGTTTGAATGAAGAGAACCAAGGTTTAACTGCTGTGATAATGTGTTCATTCAGGAATAGTGATAATACAATGGATTTCCAGTCTGCTTAGAGCTCATCTGGAGGAAAAATGCCTATCAAATGTAGGCAGAATTTTGTTCACTTTCTCAAAGTTGTTTTTGGTTTTCATCCACAGCTGGTAACAATTTAATAGTCTGATAAAGATGCTGAAATAAAGTTTGCATTTATCCATTGATTTGCTGAAACATATTAATCCTCCTGACATCATCCTCCCATGATGCCTTTGGCTGTCTCAGGATGCAAGATGTTGCTTTTTCATGACCAGGCTTTGGTTGCCCTTTCCTTGTTGCAATTAGGCATGGACTTGAGACCACTGTAAGAGCCTTTTTAAACTCCAGCTTTCTGCACTGATTCTTTCCAAGGATTAAACCTTTCAAGGCAGGTGCTGGAATATATCCAGTGAGTTTTAACACTAGTTTACTTTTGAATGAAACTATTGGTCTCAGTGATAAAGTAGATGCCCATTTTGTGAGCAGCAGACCAGCACAGGAGACAGTAAAGTCATGGAATATCTGGAGTCGGAAGATATCCTTAAGGATCATCGAATTCAACTCCCTACTGCCTCAAAATGAATCATATCTTCAAGTATCATTGAGATGCTCTTTGTTTTCTGACAGGCTTGGGGCTGTGACCACTTCCTGAGAGAGCCTGTTTCACTGAGCAGTCACACTCTTGGTGGTAACTTTTTATAAGAATACATTAAAATTATGTTATTTTTAAAAATGCTTGTTTTTACAGTATAGCCAAAAGCCTGAGATTGGTGGATAATAACACTTCTAACTCCTACCTATCTCTTTTGGATTTTGAGAAAAATGTAGAGACAGAAATCTAACCCCATTCGAAACATAGGTCTGTTTCTTCTTCAAAATGCCACAGGATTATGAGAGTAAAGCATTGTATCAGTAAAACTGAATGAATCCTTTGTGAGATACAAGACTCAAAAAGAGAAATGAGAATAGCAGAAACAAACAGAAATGGATTTATAAGTAAGGCAAAACTGAAAAAACCTATAAAACCCTTTGCCCAAATCCTGAGCCCCATTCATTTTCTTATTCTCATTTACAGTGTGTTATTCCAGTGAAAACTGATCTACAACAAATAAAAGAACACAAGGTATATTGAGGTGCAGACAGCAAAATGGTAAAAGGACAATTTTGTGCAATTGAAAATGAAGAATAAATCTCTCTTTCTACCTAACAGCAATAGCACTCTAGGAAATTATGTGGCTTTAGGGAAACTGTTTTTTGGCCAGAAGAGTTAGAACTCTGCTAAAGTCACAGAAGTGCAGCAGGGATGCTTGAGGGAGGGAGGTACATAGAATCACTGACATGGAAGTGCATATGAAGTTTTGACCTGGCAAAAGTGTTAATCAGATCCTGGGCTGCAGTACTTGCTTATTGCATGGGGTTTTTTTGTCTAATTTTTAGCAACAATCATTTTTTTATCCGTTAGTCATCAAGACATTATATCATTTGGTGTATTCCTCCTTGACAGCTCAAAGACCATCAAGAATTTGACTGTTGGCTTGACTTCTGTGTTTGCTGTGAATGATTACTGTGTATCTTTTGCTCACTCTTTTTTCCCACTCCAATTTGTAGTTAGCTGGTTTGCCTGGAGCCCAGTAATTTGTTGCTATGACTGTTGGATGCTATCCCATGCTTGTGTCTTTAATGAGCTTAATGGTTTGTTTTGAGCTTCTGCATCTGGTAAAGATAATAAGGATGACATCTCTGTTAGTCACAGCCCTGCCTGCAGTGAAGGGCACACTGAGTTTTGGGCTTAAAATAGATTTTTCTTCTATAGTCTGTGTGTTCAAGCCTACAATAATTACTGAACAAAATGTTCTTAGACATTTGCCTGAATAGCATCAATCAATGGCACTGTTTTTGAAGGAGAAAGCTATTTTTGAGACATAAAGAGGCTATGCATATAAGCTGGTATTTACTTTCTGTAGTTCCAAAATCCAGACGTGATATTTTGTTTCCATTGTCATTTAATCAATAGCTATGATTTGATCAGACAGCTAAAAGTCTGTGTGTGCTCCTTACCTACAAAACCAATAGTCCTTTAGCTCTTTGTCACAGCAATAGCCATATTGGGGTGGTTTTAAGGAAAAGACACAGCATTCATCTGTGCAGCAGGAAACTGACAGAAACAGGAATAGAATCCAGGGAGAATCTTCACATGGTGAGTGATGCGAAGAGGTGGGGCTTGTTTATCCAGAGAATAGGGATAGTATTGGTTTATTAAAATGGGCTTTGTTTCTTTTTTAGAAATTCTCCAAGACTAATTTAGCCTCTTGTTCTCTTCAGTTGTTCTCTGCAGGAACCCACCTTGTAAAAGGCTCCTTTTAGAGCCTTAAACCAGGTAGCTTCTATGGAGATTCATGTCTGGGCCTCTTCCTTTGAAAGATGCACATTAAGAATTTATCTTTTGGGACCAGCTGTTGAAACTATTAGTAGTCACAATGGCAATTAGCAGAATAGTTCTTTGGAAATACTGTAAATTGGTTTTAAATGCCGTAGAAGATGTAGTATCTGGTGCCTGGCAGTTCTCCATAGATTAGCAAGTCATGAAGTCCCATAGTCATGTGAACAGGGCAGATGAGTAATTAGAGCGCAGTCACACAAATGTTGCTTTGGAGTGACGGGTTGGGGCTGGCTGCTGATCTGAAAGAACTGCCACGGGGCACACTCTCAGCTGCAAATGCAATTAACATTTGCTGGTACTGCGACCTGTCCAGGCATGTAAGCCATTATTTAACAAAATATTGTTTCTGATATGAAAGTTATTAAAGAAAGACAAGGAGGTAGCTATATTTTAGCCATAGGGTACAATTAGCTTTTTGGGAAACGGCAGAGTTTGGAGGAAACAGCAGTTTCAGCTATCGCTGAAACATCTTATTAATTGTATTTGTTTCATAAGGAGTACAGTTCTCTGATAAAACACAATCAGGACAGCATAACAAGTATTTATAAGTTGGGTAAGAATGAAAAGAGAAGAAACATAACATTTCCAGATCTTTCCTCCTCACATGATGACCACTGAGGTCCATGTGGGTTTGAAGAAAGGAAGAGTGTTTCATGATTTCTTCTATCAGGTGAAAGAAGTCACCGAAGCCTCATGGCTGTGTTGAATAAATTACTGCCAGTGACTCACAAAGGCATCAAAGTTAGTACATTGCCCTGGACCTTG
The DNA here is from genome assembly GCF_963662255.1 of Cinclus cinclus. NCBI lineage: Eukaryota > Metazoa > Chordata > Aves > Passeriformes > Cinclidae > Cinclus > Cinclus cinclus. Next base: position 11,556,195 of record NC_085053.1, on the reverse strand, counting down.
CACATTTGATTTTTTCTTTCCGCTTAGAAAACAAAGCAAAAATGATCATGCACAACGATCAACAAGTGAGAGAATGTGCAGTTAGTTTTAGAATCTGTAGAACCTAGATTTTCAAGTGGATTTACAGTGGATTTTCTTTTAAGAAAAACAGAAGGAGCAGAGGTCTTTTATATACTAGCAGTTTCTGAAGAGTGTTGCATCACAGACATAAACTGTAAAAAATTAAATAAGTATTTCAAGAAATCCAGTAATAACATTTAAAGTCAAATATGTAGCTTTAGAGTACTTAGAAGTTGCTGGTCTAATTTTGAAAATATATATTCATAGTTTTGGTTTGCTACTGCTGAGGTAAGATAAGTAGCCTGTAAACATTTATTGTTACAAAAAGCCAAATCAGTGTCCTATTGACAGGAATTGACAAAGAATAGTTTCATTGTCTCATTTTAAATAATGCAATCTTGTCTAGTAACTTGAAAAGCCAATTATTTGAAAGGAAGTTTTTAACATGCAAAATTACCTTCATTTTTCAGTATCTTTCTGAATTGGAATCTAATGATGGAAACATGATTTCTCAGCTCAAGGTGCAACTTCAGTTTCAGATACTGTTGCCTTCTAAATGTAAAACTGCCTCTATGTGGCTGTAAAACTGTCTATGTATTAACAAACCTAAGATGCGCACAGGGTCTAGGTCATGTGTAGTCACTAGGCTTTTATATCTGCATCACATTCAGAGGGAGAGACAGACATCTGTGAATCTGGCCATGTTTTGCTGCTGAACACTTTGTGGAAAAGTTGGCAGTATTAGAGCTCTGAACTAGTGGAGAAGGCTATAAATAAAAATCATAGTATTTCACAGTGCAGTTATGACACACAGTGAATAAGTTCAAGTTCGTCCTTTCTACTTCAAACATAATTTAAAAAAATATTTCAAGGGAAATCATGTGAATTCTCTGGTTATGTTTTGGGTGAAAATCTAAGCTGTTATGAGAAGCAAGAATAAAAAAGTAGCTTCTTGCTCCATAGTGCTATTTTTTACTACATTCTTATTGACTTGAAATGTGAAAATTATCAAAATAAACACCACTTCTCATTTGACATTTAGTATAGAATCCTAAAATCTTGTGAGATGCCTTTAGGATCCAAACCCAGCTTTCACAAATCAGACTTCTTTAGTCCAAGTTGAGTGCATACATCAAACAGACAGCTTGAGAATGGTGTGACTTGGAAGAAGTAGATCTTCTCAGGATGAAGGGTATGACTATGACAAGCATATGATTGACAGGACATTTTTTTCCCAAAGGGCTGCTTTACCTGCAACTTTTTTACCTACATAGAACTCTGCAGGGTTCTACTTCCAGTAACAGAAAGAGTTTTCACCATATAAAAAATATGATAAAAAGACATTTTCAAAGAAGAGAGTTGTGGTAAATAAAGCCCTCATTTTATTTATTTAAAATCATATAGAACTTTAAAAAATGTTGTTTGTAATGTTGTTTGTAAGTGTTGTTTGTTGTTGTAAGTGCCTATGTTCAATTGCATCACTTTTATCAGTCTCATCCCCTCTCTTGTGATTGCAGGTTGCCTGCCTCTGTTCCCTTGGGAATTCTCAGGAAAGGAAGCTTGACTCTAAGACTGGAAATCAATATTATGGGATCAGAAGATTAATACCATTAAATTGTTGCTGCCCATATTAAAGCCACACAGAAATAGTAAATACCTCATGTCTTGCTTCTTGCTCCAAATATTAAATGTGAAGTTAAACAGGGCCTTTAGATTATAGATTCTCCTTGGCCTGTTTCATCTTCTTGAGCTTCGCTGCTTCACGTGTTAAGGTGGGAATATGCAGAGCTGTGGAATTTAATACCATCAATACACCAGAGGGACAGATTTTCATGCCAGGCATTTTGCTGGGTGGTGGGCTGCTGAATAAGATCCTGCTTTCCAATATTTTTAAGGATTTATGGGCAGTCTTCATGAACACTCTCCTTTCTCCATTGTTCTCTTAATTTATAATAATTTAATATATAATTTCAATCTGTATATGTAATTGCTACAAATACCAGTTAGGGATGCATCCAAGAAGGAAAGCATCTGTACAGTTTTCAGGTCTGAGCAACTTGTGCTTATTTTCCTTTCCTAACCCAAAATCTTGCAGGGTTTAAAAGGGAAGTTGAGTTTGATAAGTACTGAAGTAAATCTGCAGTTGGAGAGAACCTGTTAAGTCTCTGCACAGAATATATTAATGTAATTCTAAAGAATGGCGACACCATGGGATGTTGAAATTTCTCAGTGTTTCCTTATTTATTTGGGCAAGAAGACATAGAAAATATATAGGAAATATATTTTCCTTTTCCTATAAATTTTCCTTAGAGCAGTTTCAAGGATATTTCCCTTAAAAAGGTAGAGGTAAATCTCTACAAATATTAATGCTCTGAAAGACACATCTTTACAGACAAACACCTTACATTAAACAATCTAATTAATATATCATTATATAGTTTTATAAATATATTAATATGTCAAAGTGAAACTTGGCAGCTTCTCTAGTGTTCCCATGGTAACCAATGGGTTGGCATAGGGAGAAACAACTGTAGTTTTGCATTGGTATGCTATATATGTGTGTATATATATGTATGTATATTTTTTATTTTTCAAGTGGGTGTATACTTCAATCAAAGTTCTGGCCAAAGTCCTGCTATCAGCCATGGCTGAATTTACAGCAGGTTTAAGGCTGACATGTCAGGATACCTGGAGAGACAATGCATGGATTTAATATCACTTGCCAGTGGAACTCCTGGGGCTTAAAGTAATAATGTCTTTTACATTAATGTGCAGTGAAGTGAGTGTAGCATTAATCTTCACAGAAAGTTCAGTTCTCTTGAGAATGTGGAAGGGTAATATAAACCATGGTAATAGGAGATAGGAGCTAGGTAACATGGGGTTACTTCTATGTAATTTCAATCTGATTAAAGAAAGTTTCTCTCTGCAATTTGTCAGAAGCATAGCAGGATGGCAGATGCAAACCAGCTCAGTACTGTGAGCATGTGTATATGACTCATATGTCTTGAGTTTGAAATTTTAAGCTCCAATTAGAGAAAGATTTATTTCTGAAGTTACTGTAGCATCATCATTTATGCTATTGTACCTGAGAATCTGGATATTATAAATGCCCTGTTTTCCAGAGGCTGCATTTCTGCTATGAGAAATGTGCCTTAGTCTGAATCTTAATTTATTGTTTACCGGCCGAGAATAAATTATTTTCTATAATAGCAATATTTACTAATGTAGCCAAACTTTGTTTGATTGTGTATGGGGAAAAGTATGGAAAGCTGTGTGACATCAAATGGGCTGACTTGGTAGTACGAAAGTGTACAGATGAAAACTGTGCTTTGTTTTCTTTCCCCTTTATAAACAGAAAAATCTTTGTATGTGCAAAAGTAGTTAGTTGTTTCTCCTTTAATGAAAAGAAATGTGACTTTGTAACTTTGTCCTTTCTTGCAATCTTATCAGTTGATTTTAAGCATGACTTCAGGATCAGAGGGATGTGGGGTAAGTAGCAGAGCCCCTGGGTGTCACTGAACATGGAGTTGCAATGGAGGGGGTGTGTGGGAGAGAAAGTGTACTGAAGTACAAGGGAGGATTTCATAAAGAAGTCAGAGTTAGCAGGAAGATAGGCTGCTGATCTGCTAGGAGAGCTGTGCCCTGCATTTTTTAGGAAATGTTGTGCAAAGGCAGCAAGAGCTTTTTTTCATATGTGTCAGAAAAGGATTTCTGTCCCTATGGCTAATCCACGTGACAGCCTCAGCTCACACTTTCTGTTAAGGTCAGCTCCCCAAATACTTGGACAAAGCAATACTCCAGGGATGCAGGAGGAGTAAGATGACAGGGGATGCTAAAGTTCACGTGTATTCACTGAATTGTACCTAAACCAGCACAACCTTCCTGTGCCTCGTGTCTGCCCTGCAGCTCAGCTGCTGTCTCTGTGCACATCAGGCATTTCAATTTACTCGCACTGCTGAAACCTAGGCACAATTGTCTACACCCAAGTTTTCTTACATGTCCTTTGTTGTTTTAGGACTAATTGCTGGATCAAAACCATTCATTTTTGTAGCTGAGGAGACAGGACTGGAGTTGTGATTTTCTTTGTGCAGCAGAAATCTCAATGACCTCGAGGGAATAGGCCTACACAATACCTCATTTAACAGATGAGAAAACACTGAATTTCTGATACAGTGTAATACTGAGATTTTAATTCATGGATGTTTATGCAATACTTTGAAATTTCTGGACATATGTATCACTCTACAAGATATACAGTGTAACCTTGTTGAGAACTGTTACTGCACTCAGGAGCAACTCATATTCTCTCCAAAGATTCTTGAAATCAGTGAAGCCAGTCAGCTGAATGCAGTTTTGGTGGGAGAGTATTTAAATTATCCCACATGACAATGAACAGTGAACAAGTTTTAGATAAGTACAAGTTGTAGTACTGTGGCTAGATAGAGACATATCTATTTTAGTATTACTAGGTTCCTTTAAGTGTCCACCTCTTGCTTTTTTTCCCTCCTAGGCATGTAAGATTTTATGAGTAATTTTTTTTACTATCTGCTTGATCAGTGGCGTCTGCTCCAAAAAGTTATTAAGCTTCCTTATTTTCCCAAGCATGGGACATAAATGTCTTTTATACATAGTAAGATACATAGAACAGTGTGAAAATTAAACCCCTTGAACATTTTTGTGCTGTAGCTTGTAGCCCAAAGACACTCATAGATAAGGAAACTTAAACTCAGTGTCATGGTAGGGACAAAATTGCAATCAACTCTATAACCAATAGGTTGTAGGTACTTTTGTTTTCCGGATGTCTTCAGAGAGTGAGAGAGGCTTTGCTTTACATTACAAAGAATTTTTTCACGTACACAGTTAATGGACATAAACATCAGAAATCTTAGGCTACTGCAGTTTTCAAATATCTGTACTGAAGCAAAATGGTCAGCACAAATTCACTGAGCTCTCTACATTGCCCATGGCTCTTTCTGCCGTCTGAACCTTAGACAAATGGGACAGTATCCACTGCTGAGTTCCTCTCAGGGCTTTCCTACTACTCTGTGCTGGTGTAGTGAGGGAGCAAGAGGACATCTTTGATGTGCTCATGAGAAGGACAGCCAGGTTTCTCTGTTACGTGGGAACACAGGTTCTGATATTCAACATTTGCAATGACTCAGGACAGAGTCAAACAGGAATGTTGTGGGTGCAGAGTTCCACTGGCAGTGCCAGCAATGGAAAGCATATTCAGGGAAACCTGAGACAGAATTATCAGTACCTGGGTCAGTTATCTACCTTTCAGAATATATAGTCAGCACCTCTTCATAAAAAATAGTAGTATCTTAAGAAATGCAAGTCACCTGAATGAGCCCTTAAGGAAAAAAAAAAAAAAAACAACAAAAAACCAACATCACAAACTATGCAGCTTTATTGATGTATATTTTTATTCCACACATGTGTACACATGTATAAGCAGGTCTTAACCAAGCGTCATGACAATTTCAGAAGTATATTCAAAACTGAAATTATACTTCCTATGCCTCTTCTCTGAACTTTGAAAAATATTGTGTTACATAAAAGGAATGCAAGGATTGATTTTTAAAAACCTGGAGTGTAGAAAATGGAAATTTAATAATTACAGCTAATTAGTTCACCAGATAACAAAGGGCCATGGTTCATGCTGTGGTTATGCTGTGAGGTTGTGGGTGTTTAAAGTGACAGGAAACAGGTAGACTGGCCTGCAAATTAGTTATGAAATGAATTCAAGTAGAGCTGTATTTAGGACATCAGTTATGTAAGGATCAGTTTTTCATTAAAGTCTGAAGCTTTTATAGCTTCTGTCTTCAGTTTCCTAGAACTTCATTTTAATGTACAGTATTAATTAATAAAAATTATTTTTAAATTATTATTTTAAAGAACTTCTCATTAAAATAAGTTCTGACTATACAAGTATTCTACAAGGAGTCCACAGTAAATTAAAAAGGGCTTTTCCTATATTATCTATTATGGGCTTCTCATGGTTTAGTTATTTGTAGCTGATACAATAGTGCTAAATTGACTTTACTCTTACAGTGATTAATATGTGATAAGGTACAGAAACCAAATTGATAGGAAAGTATAATGAACCATGAATTCTGTCTTTCTGTGATAAATAAAATGGAGAATTCAGACCTGCATCTCCTCTTGGGCCAGGCAAGTAAATGAGGAAGAGTGTTGTAGAGGAGGAGTGTTGTCTTACAGTATGAGTGCTCTTTGTGGGTTTCTGTCTGCTCTGCACAGCAGTGAGTTTCTAGAGTGCAGTTTGTAGAGTACAATGTTGGGGTTTTTTTTAATGATACAATTTTTTCTTAACTTTAAAGTGCTAAGCATCCCCCCTTTTTACTGTTTTTCTTCACAGTTACTTCCTTCTCTACTGAAATATTTTATTTAATTTTTAGATTGATTTTTACCACAATTTTTCTTGGTCATGACATCTTTCTTTATAGTACCAAAATTCAATTTTATATTTAATTAATCAAAAATCATTGCTAGAAGTAAATGATGATACAGAGATATTAATTGTTTCAGCTAATAACATTTCTTTCCTCAAAGCCAAGATTTAATGCTACATTAACAGAAAAAGCATTCAAAGCTCTTGAAAAACACTCAAGGAAATTTTATATGTCAACTTGAGAATACTCTTGCCTTGAGGTTGTAATGCACAGACATTAGAAATAGGGTTTGTGGGTTTTTTTCTTTTTTTTTTTTTCAATTTTTTCAAAGGGTGTGAAAGAAGAACCATTCCTGACTAAATGTAGGCTGGAGCTGGGAATTGTAGTCGTGGGGAGAAAAAATATCCTACATTAAAATACAGATAAAAAGGAAAGTGGGGAGAAAAAATATCCTACATTAAAATACAGATAAAAAGGAAAGCAAGGTAACTGATGATAATTTAATTAAATATAAGCTATAGAATATGTTGATGAGCTACTAAAAGGTAATGTACATACGAATAGAATTGAATTAATTTTTGTCCAATTCTACAGTCCAATTTTGTCCAATTCTTCTTCCAAAGATCTGAGATACTTCCTGAAATAGGAAATCACTTTGGGGAAACACCAATTAAGTATATTGAAATGCTTCTGGAAATTTAGAAAGCTTTCACCATTCTTGTGCTCACATAAGACAACAGCTACAGGAGAAGACAAAGATGTTTTATTATTTTATTGTTACTGAGCATCCAGTATTTTTGGCTGCATTTGAAGCAGAATTTAGTACTGGGTATGTGGTGAGCAGAAGCTTCAGTTATCATTCAGAATCCCTCTGATGTGCAGAGAGCCTGAGAAGATGCTGGAGGAATAAGGAAAAACTTAAGACTCAGTCATCCTTTCAGAAAGTTGATTGTAAGAAAAGGTGGCAAAATTTTGGAGTGACTCACTCTGAAGTCAGGGTGATTGAATATGGTATAAAGCATTGATTGAAAAATGCATTTATCACATGCTTTAGTAGTTTGTGAAATTGTGGCCTAACTGTGTGGCTTTACTGGGAGAATATAACTAGAGATTTAAAGATTTCTAGGAACAGAACCTAGCACTAAAGTTTTCCAAAGTTTGAAAACAGGTTTCATTGCTTTATCATGAATCGTTATTTTCCACCAAGTCAAACATGTATGCAAGGTAGTAGAAAACCTAAAAAAGAGAATTTTTTAAAAAATGTATTTAATAATCTTTCTTTTGTCTTTCAACCTCTTGTCTTTCTGTAGCTATAATTAAGTGGAATCCACATTGCAGACTTGTGATCATAACTGCTTTTTGTCTTCTACTGAATTTTTGTTTTAGGCACAACAGAGCTGCTGGATGAAAGTGTCATAGCCATAAAATAGAAGAGTGGGTTAGCAGATGGGAAGAGTATTTTCCAAAAGAAAAGTAGAAATGGAGAGAAACTATGTTGATTACTCTTATCCTTCCTTGCAACTAAGTCTTGCAGTACATTCATACTCTGTTTAATTAACATCATTCATACATTAGCAGTTCCCTTCTTTATTATTGGTTAGAATTTTTTACTGGTTCACTGGGGACATGTTGCTACACATAAAAGCATTGCAGCATCTGCAGATGAAGATTCTTGCCTTTTTACTGTAAAAATAGGAAATGTATATAATGCTAAACATTTTTTTTAAAGGCAATGTTAACTCCTTGTTTCAAAATTTTACAGGGCTTCCTAGAAAATGCACGTTCCTGTAGAGTATTGCATTTGGTCACAGTTCTGTAGACTGAACACGCTGAGATCAAATGACAACAGCCAACATTTATTGATGGACACCCCTTTTATGAGGGGTTCCAAATTCCTGAGCTTGAAGACCCGATTGGTGGAGGTCTCAATGCTGCCCAGCTCACTGGTCAGTGAGATGTCTGCATTCAGGATTGAATGGGGTGGGTTTGAGTTCAAATCCAACCAATCCTGTCTTACCTGGAACTTGTTTGCTTCTACTCTCTATGGAACTGGGCTGGTTGAACTGGGGTCTGTTATGGCCAATTTCTCTGTGCAGCTTCAGACCCGCTGTAGCTGTCACACACAGCACCTCAGTGTTTCTACCTATAAGGGAGTTACACACTGCTTGTACTAAAATATCTATTCAGAAAAATAGATCGATTTGCTATTTAAAAGGGAATGATCCTCTGTTTTTTATTTTAGTTTCACTTTGCAGCACATATGAGGTTATTCTGGAGAAAAAGTTGCTTTTGTTATCTGTGCAATGAAGGTAGCTCAATATTCCTTTACAGCTCTTGTGGGATGTAACGTGGTTAAATTTAGGAGAGGGTTGATCAGTAAGGACAAGGGCTGTGTGATGAGAAAGTGGCTGTGTGCCTGTGCAGCCCTGAAGCCAGATGATGGCTAGCTCCTCTTCTCAAGTACATGCTGGTTTCTTAACTGCTCACATTTGCTTCCAGTGAAATCTAGACCAGCTTGTGATTTATGGAGACATTCTGATCCACTTCTGATTCCATCACTTGGGTCACCCTGCAGACCCACTGTGAGTTAGTCATTCAAAGTCTGAGTGTGGCTGAATCCTGATGACATGTATCCTCACTTTGTAATTCTTTCTTAGCAACAGTGTGTAACAATAACAAATCTTGATCTCTTAATGGTAGCAAATTTTTGTTTATGTAAAGTTATTTACTACTTATTATTCTAATATTCAGTATAATTGACATGAAGGACTTTGTATATGTAGTTACATTCCTCTGAGATTATTCAGGCTAATGGTTTATAGGTAATTTAAGCATTAGATTTGTATCTTAAATAAGAAATTATTTAATCTAATCTGCGTAGTGTAGCAGTTTTAGGCAAATACAGTATTTCAAATTCTGTGCATGAATAATTTTGTTTTACATTTTCTTTTGTCACTTTAATGCCACCCCTATTTATGGATGTTATTCTACAATAGATACTAGTACATTTAAATATATTATTGGTGCTATTATTATCCTGCCATGGAATGATTAGTGTTCTCTATGTCTTTGAAAAAGAATTTTCTGCAGCATCTTCCAGTCTTCATTGTTTCTTTGTATAAATTAAAAATTAGAAAATAGCTATATATTTATTGTCTGTAAATAAATGGAGATTGTGATTTATTATAAGTTTTTTTTTCTTGCTACTCATGCTGAGCTTAAACTTCCTACTTACTGACCTAAGTAGGTGAAATAAATAAGTGCATTTAAGAATTAGGTTATTCTTGAAATACAATTGCAATGTATAAAGTGTATTAACTTTTAGCAGCTGTACACCTCTCTAAGCTTCAGTAGTCAAAACAAGTTTCTCTTCAGTCGTCTCTTTTTGGACAGTAGTTGTTTTCTGAGGTAAAATAGATTTCTTGGTATCACAGGTGTAATTTTAAGTGTCTGTGATGTTGTCAAAAAGAATAATCTGTAATCTATAATGTTGTCATGATAAAATTGTGACAAAACCTGCTTTAATAGCATAGTTACCTAACATTTGTTATAACAAGTGCAACAATGCACCATGACAGCGCCTGATTAAAAACATTGATCAATCCCATTTCTCACTTCCTGCCATAGACAGTCATGGGAATTTAGTGAAACATCTCACATTTCTTATTTCTGATTTTTCTAGGGGGAAGCTGTGAAAAAATTGGTCAGTGTAACCATGTTCACAGAAATTACTGTGAAATTTATTAGAATTGATGGATAAAGACAAAACAAAATCCTTTCCTGTGTATTTTTTGTTCTTAGTTCCAATTCACAAGTGCTTAGAAAAACAGTCAATTTGATTAACACAATTTTTCATAATCCAGGGCCGTTTTCTTTCATATTAGGAAAAAGAACATATACATAAAAAAAAATTGCTTAGAATTTATCTAAGATACTGTGTTTGTTACAGAAAAGTTCCTATTTTTCTTTGTTCTGTCCACTTCTGTTGTGTAGAGTGATGTTCAGATAACTCTAAGAAATTACACTAAATATTTTAACAATAAACAGTGTAGTAATTCATTTTTACAAAGCAATGCATTAAATATTGTTGGGTAGTTGCTGACACTGCAATATTTTGAGAGAAAATTGATTTGTTTATTGATGTGCCTTTCATCTGTACATTGCTCTTACTTTATATGCCTTCCTCCTTTGCTGGTGTATGTGTAAACAGTCCCAGTTTAAGCTGATGCATTCATTCTGAGGCCTAAAAAGAAGCTGAGGGAAATTCAATGACAGGAGAGGGATTGAATTGAAGGCATATGAGCCCTATCCATGACCTATCATGCTTTCTTTTCCATTTCCTACAATATTTCAAATAGAATAGGGAACCATATAATTTTAAATGCTTGGATCTTACAATACATTTAACACATTTTCTGCGATAAATTCTTTTCTTAAGATTGCTCTCTGTATTTCTTCATCTGCTATCCCAGGATAGGTGCACAGAGTGATTTTGCCTTGAGATGGAAGGTTGGTCACCAGTCTTTAGTGCTCCCTGGATGTAGGGGGACAAGAGACAGTATGGCTTGATGAGGAAGACTGCTTTTCCATGAAGGAAAAAAATGTAGTGCCAGCAGAGCTGTCTGGGAACACTCTATGGGCCCTGCGACGGGATGCAGTGACCCTGGATCTGAGTGACTAAAGCAGTTCTGCTGCCCTGGATTTCAAGGGGGAATTCAGATATCCTTCCTCTGGCTGTGTTATCTCTGTAGAGCAGTTTTTTGGTCTATGACAATGGTGTATTGCACCTTTAGATAGCTATTGAGATGCTTTTGTTACTCCAAGGTTTAAACTGGTGTGGGGCATTGTAACTTGAGAAATAAAGCATTATTATTTCTATTAGGTTCAGTGAAGTACTTGGTAAGAGGTTTACTCCAGAGAGTATGTCCATGGTTGCTGCTTCTTTCTTTTAAGCTGAAGAAGCCATGCCACTGAGAAAAAAACAGAGGCTTTTGTAAAAAAGTTGGTGATGTCTGTGTTACCAGTTGTGCTTGGGCAGGTTAAATTTATAATTATCAATGAATTGGTTTTCCATAAAGGCCAACTGACAAACAAGTGACTACCAAGTTCAAGGAGTGAAAGTGTGCTTATATCAATTGATTTTAAACAAAGACATTAATCCATTTGTTATTCTTAGTCATTACTCTTACATTTAAAAACAATATTTCTGTTGATGAAAACAAACCCTTTTGTTTTTTTGGCCTTGCTGTTCATATAACAACATCAGCATACCCACTTTCTGATTAAAGGCCTGCTGTTTTTCAGGTACAGCGATGACAAGCAAAAAATGATTTTTTTGTTATCTTTAGGAAGAATAGAAAAAACTATACTATTATATGATAACCCAGCAGAAATACTGTCATCCAAGAATTCCAGAGTTTAGTCATAAGTACTCCCCATAGCCATTTGGCATTAGTTTTCTGAAGAAGTGCACTCTTTTGCTGAAGTTCTTGCTTCCATGGAGCAGAATTTGACACCCAGGTTTAAGGATTGCACTGAGTGCAGCAAATTAAATGAATTTATTGTGTAAGTGCCATCTTTGAAAACAAAGCTGTATTGCAGGGCCATTGAACAGTCCCTTTCTCCCCCACTGTGCTGTTCTGCATTACGCTTTCCACCTTCTTCTGCCACCTTCCAGAGCAAAATGTATGGATGCTGTTGCTTGTTTTTTCTTTGGAGGAATACCACAAGGGATGCTGCTGAGAGCACTATAAGACATAGCGAGAGATCTGGTATGTCATGAATCCTGTTACTACTAGGAGCTGGTAGCTTCTGAGCTGTTCTTTCCTGTGCTTTTTCTCAGAGACAAAAGTGAATTAACCTCATGAAAGATGTGCTTAAGTTCTTCCTGGTATTTTCCATCAGGAATCTTAGAGCTCAAGCTTGTTTCATTCCTTTTGGAATTCTGGTTGAACATAAGGAAGGTCTTAGTAAAACTTGTGATAACCTATGTTTTCTTCTTGTTTAGTATTAATTCATTTAGGATTATGATTTTTTTTTCTACATTCATGAGGATTAAAAAGGAAAATCAGAACATCAGCTGACTAATAAAAAGGAGGACTTTCCACCCATATGAATATTAAAAGTGATAGTCACTGTTAAAAAAAGATCCAGTTTACTTCAAAAAGCATTTTCTCTCTCTTATGTTAAGATGACCCTGATGAATGTAAACACTAAAATGGGTAGAAAATTTAAAACATAACTCACCCTGAAACAAAAGCAAGCATAGATGTGATCTGCAGAGCGTTTAGCACTGGATAACCGCTGGCTATGGACTTCATCTTTAAAAGGAAGGGTGTGTGTTCCCCTCATTGCTGAGGCAGCAAAGGGTTCATGTTTAGACTTGAGTAAGATCCCACTGTATTGTACAACAGAGATCTTGCTTTTCTTGCACTCATTTCTATTGCTGTTTAGCCTGTGGTCCTCCAGCATCTCGCATTCATTCTGTGATTGAGCTGGGACATATAAGTGGTTTGCGTTTTGCGATTCGTTTTTTTTTTTCTCTGCCAACCTTTATTGTACTTTTTGCATTCACATAGTTACCAGTGTTAGAAGCAGGGTGGGGAAAGGAAAGCATGTTTCTGACAAGGCCATTGGCCTTGTTTTTATTTGATGGCACTCACAGCTAAAATCAGATCTGTCACTGATGTCAGCACTTTACTTAAAGCTGCCTGGGTTTCTTCACTACTGTTTTCATCCTCAGAATTGTAAATCAATACCCTTTGATCTAAACATAAAAGCCTGGGAGGCTTATGTTGAGGCTATCTCCCCTTGTGCCTCGTTTCATTCAGTTCAGCTGCTAAATCGAAGGAAGTCAAAAGCAATACTGAATTGACATTTAATAGCTCTCCTCAAGACTGCCAGAAAATAATTTCTCAGAAAGTTTTAAGTTTGAAACAAACTTTGCATTGTACTGGTCTATTATTAGCACTCCACTTAGCATATGAAAGTAGCTTTTTTGAAGGCAGCACATAATATCTGAACTAGAAACTCTAAATGCTTCCATCTCAATTAAACTGAATTTTCTGAGGAATAATAATAAAATTTTCAGAAGAATATGGAAGAGGAAGGATTACTGTTGAGGAATTCGGAGGAACATAGGTGTTTTGTCAGCTGTACCAGTTTTGACCTTATGGTGTGAACTGCAACTAAACTAAAACACGGTTGCCTCCAATTTTGGCAAAATAATCCATTTCTAAGCTTTTCAGTGTCTTCCTAGTTCACGTATGCAGGCTAGCACTCAATGTTGTGTCTCTTTTAGTTACTACTGCCCAGTAAGAATTAGTGGGTTTTTTTAAGGTGCCAGGAACTCTAATGTCTATTAATCATCTGTTACAAATTTGTGCTTTCTTTTAATTGATTCTGTAAGGTTGTAAAGAGGTTTGCATTCAAAATTTTGCAACGTATTGGAAAATTAAAATATATGGGAAACATTAAATTGCTGTTTTGGTTGAATATAGAGTAAATGGCAGCATTTCTGCCAGTTGGACTAAACTGAGGAGACTTCCTGAAAAAGCCAAGCTTTTTCCTGTGTTTCTTCTGTTATAATGTGGGGACTTAGTCATTAGCAGTCTTATATTCAGCATTTGAGCAGTAAGTGCTGTTATGTCTGGGAACTCAGCTCCTTGGAGAGAAGGAAACCTTATTTCTGTTTGCTTGCCCTTTAGGGGCAGTTTATCCATCACAAATGGTTTGTTTGTGACACTTTCTGAGTATTTTCAGCTGGGAAAGCTTTGATATGGCCTGCAGTACTAACATTTTATCCTGAGAAATGTGGGTGTATGGGAAAAATGCTACTCTCACAAAAAACTTTGCACAAAATGAAATCTGGCATGATTAGTGAAGTCCAGGGTTTACTCAGGAATTATGTCAGTATAGCTGGAAGTTGATTTTGACCTACTATTTTATGCTTTTAGACTTTTATTTATAAAACCATATTTCTTAGATGTGACAGCTTTCTGTTTGCTAGTTCAGGTAGAATTTAAGTAAAACTAGAATTATCATTCATGGGCAAAAATTTTCATGGAGAAAACTCAATGGAATTATACTGGGAAAAACAAGATTAAAATTAATGAACAAATGTTAACAAACATTTAGTATACAAGTCCTACAGCACTTATTATCTGATACCTGCTGCAAACCAGTAATTAATGAAGCTTGGTAGAAATGTGATTTTCAAGTACTGAACTACCTGGGAGAAAAAAAAGCTGTTTTACTTAATTGCACCTTTGCAATTGAAATTTACTGAAAAGTATGGCAAATGGCAATTTGACATACATATAGAAATGGTTAGGTTTACTGCTCTCAACAATGGTGTAGAAGTGATTTTCCATTTAAACACAAAATAATTACGTATTTCTGAGGTAATCTCAATTTTGTGAACTCAAGAGCAGCAGGAACTAAAAACACTCCAAACAATTTTGTCCAAAATTGTCAGTCCAGTGTTCAACTTTTAATTCCAACTCAGAACAACTAGAGTTCTAAAAGGTCCTAATAAAGATTTTCCTGGCTTTATTTTAATAACTTCTAAATGTATTTAAAATAATCAAAAAGTGTATTTTAGATATTCTATGTGTTTTGTTTTACAAATTGGTTATTTGAAACTAAACCAACAGTAATGAAAAAATCTTGCCCTAAAACTCAACAGGTGTTCCTTGGCCTTCAAGGAAAGGTGGTGTGCTGTCCTGCCAAGAAATGTGTAATGAGCCATCACCACTTTTTAGTTTTATTTTTAGGTTTTTTTAAAAAATATTTTTTGTATGCTTAGAGAACCGCAAGGAGAAAGAGAAAATGCAGAAATAAATACATTCTATTTCTGTAAATACAAATTGCATGTGTATTTCACAGGATTTGGTTACCAAAAAAAGCCAAAACAAAATCTACCTTGCTTCTTCCTGTTTCCAAAGGAATGGTGGCATTCTCTTTGATTTTAATCTTAGCAGTGATGTGAACACTGAGTGTTTGTGGCAGTTCAGTTCTCTCTGTGACAGGTCTGTGGATTAAACCAGCCAATAAAGCAGGGAGGTGGGTTAGTTGACTTTTTTTGCATGATGCAATTTAAAAATACAGTGGTTTTAAAAATGTCATTTCCTGATTAGTGCCCAGTTATATTAACACAACTGTGTGTGGACTTGCTGTTTCTACTGAATACAAATATATTAGGACTCAGTAAAATGGCAATTGTTTTGTTGCCACTTAGTAAGTGTATGCATTACAAAAAATGCAGTGTGCTGCATGGCAGAAGTAAAAATGTAAATACAGGTGGTATAAAATACAATAAGAATGATAACAGGAAGAATACCTGTATGTGTAATAGTTCTTATCATAGAATTAAAATACTGAAGGTAAACATGACAACCTGTGTTCAGCCTAGCAGATCAGTGAGAAGATCCTTAGCTGACACTTTCATGAAGATCTGATCTTTCATATCAACTGGAATAAATTACCATAACTCTTGTATTTTACTTTTAAAATTGTTTATCAGTGTTCATAACTCAATCAGCTGAAGCTACAATGGTATTTCCTTTTGTAATGTATTTTTGGCAATTAATGTTTTGTGTTTATATAGAAATGACTAAAAGGAAGTTTAGTAATTTCAATTTATTTCTACTCTTCTGGAATCTAAGAATGAAAATTAAAGTTTTGTCCTTCCTATTAAGTAGATACAGGCATAGATACATGACAGGAGCTGGTATTTCTTTCAAGTATTTTTAACTGGAGTTGCTGTGGCATCATTCTTCTGGAGTTGTACAGAAATCAGTATCTTCAGCCATTTTCAGTGTCAGGGATTCTGGATTCTTTAAATTGGTGGCAGTGAACACCTGAAGTATTGCTACAGAAGTTGATTGCTGTTTGCTGTTGGATGAGGAGTCTGGAGAACATTTTGAACAGTTTTGATTTATAGTAAAATTTGCAATCCGTTTTCTGAATTGTCATCATTCCAGAGTAAAAGTGATGTTTTGATGTCTCATGCTATTCATCATCACACAGTGTGGGAAAAATAACTATATATACTGATAAGAGAGAGATACATGGGGGAACCCGTGCAGTGCTTAAATTCTCAAATATTCTGTATTAAAGTGTCTCATTGCTTCTCTGCTTAACAAAACTCACTTTTTCTCTTGCTGCTCCCTTCACATGGGTTTCCTATGTCACTTCCATGACAGAAGAGAATATTGTGAAACTGTGAGACAAAAGTGCAAAAATTCTCAAATATCAATATAATAGAATTTTATATATTGATTACAAAAGTGCTCAATTTATATCATCTCTCTCTCTCTCTCTCTCTCTCTCTCTATCTAGTGTGTTTGGGAGTTCCAGAATTTATTTGTGAGACCAATTATATATCCTCACATGTTAATCAGTATTGCTGTTGTATTTGTTGGACCATGTTGTCCTGAATATCAGTGTCTAAGTGTCCCTTCCCAGCAACACAATTCTCATGGTTTTCCACTTCTCTGTGTAATGCAGTGGAATTAGTAGGGTTTGGGAAGCCTTTTCATGGCTATAGGGATGTTCAAATAAGAGGAAAAGTTTATGAGTCTTATGATCCCAATTCTAAAGCAAGGCCTGCTTGTCAGTAGTAATAGTTCTACAGCTTTCCTAAGGGAGGAGTAGCTTTTCAAATAATAGAAAAGGAAGATTTTATTGGGAATTGTTTTGGAGAGGTTAATAGTTAACTATGTTTGGATGCTTGAGAAATAGCCTTTATCCATCTTGGATACCATGTTTTGTGGAAGGTGGTACATTGTGTGCTTTAATAGGCAGGAGATTAATTTTAAATTCTTAAGATTAGTTTGCGATTTTTCCTGTTTGAATTTTGAATGTTATTGAAAGCAAAGGAAAAAAGCAAATTGCTATATATTTTCTCCTCAATAATTAAAAAGGTGTTTTCTGAACTTTCTAGCTCACCTAAAACTGCAGTAGCTACACAGCAATGGATGCTTGTATAGTAGCTATAACAACTAGCCTGAAGTTTTCTGAAGAATTTAGTTCACATGGTAGCTTTTCAAGCTGCAAGATGAGATCTAATAAATAATGTTTGTGCATATCAACGCACAAACACATGATGCACACATTTGTGTAAGCTCAGCTAAGAGACAGTAATTTTAAACTATTCAGAAACACTTTAATAAGACTGACTTTTCATGTTTTATATGAGCAAAGCCATACTGTCTGAAACAGCAAAATCTGAAAGTCTCACAGACTTTTAGAGAGAACCCCTTTTCTCTTGCTTCCCCCCATCGTTTGCTTTCCTAGGAATGTACAGTAGTCTGTCCGTGAAAAGAAGCTCACTCTGCATCTTCCCAGTACTGACAGCATCCCTGACAGCTTTTTACCTTTGAATCTGACATTTCTAAACACAATTCTGCCTTTCCCTGAATGAAATTCCCAAATCTTTGTTCAGACACAGTCTTCTGACATCTGATGACCTTTTCATTTTCCCATAAGTGAAACTCTTAAGATGATTTTTCCTACTGTCAGAGATTTTTTGTTATTATTTGTAATATTTATGCTTTTTTGCTAGAACAGGCTTGGTTCTGTTTGAAGAAATTACTGCATAAATTCTGTGCTTACAGCACAGAAATCCAGTGCTGCCAGTGATGCTCTGACAGTGTATATGAAAGTGGGAATTACTAGAGCTGAAATGTTCAATGAGGTAAATAGAGCAATGCAAATCTCAAGGGCTTCTGAAATACAGAATATGCAAGGATGATTTTGAGAATGTGTATTATGTTGCTGCTTCCTCTCACACCATCTACCAAACATCTCTTTCCTCTCTTCAGCTTCTAAAAATCAATTTGATGTGACTGCCTCCAGTTTGAAATTAGCATGATTTAATCTGTTAAAGGAAAAATCTCTTTCCATGGAAAGTTCCCAGATGGGAAATCTAATGATAGCATAGTCCCCAAGGAAAGCTGCCACCTTAGACAGTGTCCCTATAGGGGGGAAAGTGAACAGCTGCAATATTTAGTGTATAAAATGTGTGTGTGCGCATGTGTATGGTGACATGACACAATGCTTTGTGACAGCTCATTTTATTCTGGGTGCTTCACATGACAGATGAAATGATTTCTGTAATTATTCTTAGGTATACAACCCAGAGTCAGTTCTGTTAATACTTGGACTGTTTGGCATAAAATACATTTAGATATCTCATTTAAACATCCCTCTGGAAAAAAAGCTCTGGAAATCAGAAGTGATTGAGTGGATGAGCTGCAACTGTATTGCTTCTAGGCCCAGTAGAAAGGCAAGTATAAGGGGCTGGTTTTCATTTCAAGTGTTTCATTTGAGGTGAAGTTTCATCCCAAGGCTTACATAACTACATACAAGCTCTTCTTGTAGTTGAATTAGCTCTTGTTTTACTTTTAAGTTAAATTAAGATCATTGCAATTTTATTCTAAGGAGTAGGAAAAGTTTAAATACATCCCTGCTTTAGAATAATAATATACATTAACCATTACCAGTGATAAAATACTACCTGCCATTGCAAGCCTTTATCACTACTTAGGATTAGAAATAGATCAATTATATAATTCGATATACTGCTAAGGAAATTATTGTACCTGTATCTATGCCTTATTTTAAAATAATTGATAAGTTTGTAATTTAATGTGAATGCATAATATTTAAAAAAAAACTACAATTAAAAAATAAGTAAGAAAATTGTATGTAATCTCCTAGAGCTTGAAGAGGATTTGTTGCATCTGTATTTGTTTTGTAGCAATAATGCAATTCTTATTATTCATTTAGAGAAAATACTGTTGAACATTGGTGAAAATTCTTTTCTCTTTCTGAACATTCAGTGTGACTTTGTCATACATTTTTAGGTTTCCAGCTGGGCTGGTTTGCTTTCATTCAGGATTGAAGTCAGTTGCTGTGTTTCCAGGATTACTGAAAGCTTGAACCTACTTCAGTGAAATACAGGGTCTACAGAATAACAGTTTTGCAACTTATATGCATAAGAGAGAGGGAATATGTTCAGAAAATTTCCCTTAAATCATCTGTCAAAGATGCCAGTGCAGCTAGTGGCTTTATTTCTCAGGAAAGCAGAGACAGATGGAAGGAGCTTTCATTGATTGCTTTCTGGGAAAATTATTCTATGAGTTACTTTTGCAAAGAATGTAATTTGCCTGGGCTATAGCAGGAATAGTATGAAAAGCTCTGGGAGAAATAGTTCCCTGATTGATTTTTTTTGATATGAAATGATGGTGTTCTCTGAGAACCAGAACTGTATCAGCTCCACAAATATCACTACAGATGGGTATGACTTCATGTGCTTGATAATGCTACAGGTAACTTTTGAAAGGAAGGAAAAAATGGAAATTGGGAAGAAGAGAGATTTTTACTTCTCAATGGAATGTTCATGTAATAGCAAGGCAAATAATTAATTGAGGGATGTAATGCCCTGACTGATTTACAAGGCTACTTTCTTCCCCATCTCTATGATGAAAGCCTTGAAAATATAGTAGTGCAGGTTATGATGCTTTTAACCCATGCTGTAATGTTTACTGTTTTAAGATCTGAAGCCAAAAGCGTTATCATCCTTAAAATTTAAACCGAGTAAGTGTAAAACTTGTACAACTCTATTCGTTTTCCCACATCAAATTCTATATATATATAGCTGCCAATCTGTGATTCAGATACAAGCTCATCTCCCACAGGTGAAAGAAGCTTAAAAAAAATAAAATTTCTCAGCTTAGAAATTATTTTATGAATTTTTCTAATTTTTACCATTTTGCAGGAATCTGATAAGTGAATTGAAGCTGAAATTGAAATTTATATAATTTTTTGTGGAAAACTAGTCTTATATAATTAAGGAGGAAAAGCAATATGTAAGAAGATAAAACACAAAAAGAAAAAAGAACTCTGTCCCTGCATGTGACAGGTGGAAGGTCTGAAGTCTGAGGAAATTGGATGTCACTCAGTTACTATCAATCCTCATTGCCCGCTGTCACACTGCAGAAAAAGTTAATTTTTTTCTGAGTTGCAGAATCTTACTGTACAGCCACACTCAAATATTGTTTCACATTAATGTACAATATTTGCAAAACAATCTTGTTGCTGTAAAACATTGCTTCAATAGTCAAAGTGATGGAGTAATGTTCTGAATTTAATTTTGATACACTGTATTGTTTCTTAGAGCAATTGCAGGCTATATATGTATTTTTGTGTTCAAAAATTGGGAATGTATTTACAAGAGGTGAATTGTTTTGTCTTCCTCCAGACAAAGACGAGATCCATATAATTTGAAGTTCACAAAGACAGTGACTGACAAACCAACAGAATTATAGATGAAGAACTGTTCTCTGGTGAGTAAACTGAAGCTTTAATACTTTGGGCTTTTTGAGTGAAGGTTCTGTGGCACATACCTCAAATAAGTAGAAATGACAAAGTATCAGTAATTGATTGAAACCTCAAGGAATTGCTCTTACGAAAATAGTAATAAAAATGAAATGTTTATTACTGTTTCATAACTTTAGCTAAAATATTCTGCTCTACTGCAGACCTTTATTTTTCTTCTGGTTTGATCAATATTTTCACATTTTACTGTCATTTTTTGACATCTAATACTATATATTGTAGTTTCCTCCAACAATTTCTGGAGCTGATACCATGAAGCACTTCTGATTGCTGAAAAAATCTCCTAATCCTTGACAAGCTTGTATCTGAACATCCCATCAGTGCTGTAGTTGCAGTTAAGTACTGTGGAGTGTCACATTAGGCATTGACTGTGTTGGACCTTGCTGTTTTCATCTGTTCTGGTCCCAGTCAGCAGAGATAAAGCCCATTTTTGCCAGATTGGATCAGTTCTCGCTGGACACTGTAATGCTGCTGGCATGAGGATGCTGCTTGGTGCAGCCCCTGGGCAAACAGCTGAGAGAGAATTGCAGCAGGCAGAACAAGATTCTTCCCACAGGGCTGAGCCCTTGGTGACAGCTGGTAATGCAAAGCACTTGCTGAGCTGAGTGCAGGGGTTCTAACACTGTTCCTTTGCTCTCCTGATATGCACAGTTACCAGTTTTCTGGAAAGCAAAGCACAAATATCTGCAAGTGATTGTGAAAATACTGAGCTTTGTACCTGTGAATTTCTTTTTGCAGGGCTGACTGTACAGAGGAGTAAATTAAAAGGAAACTAAAATTTAGGAACTTTTTTTTTTCAAAATTGTCTCTTAAAGTGTTTTGCTGAGGCTTTGAAGAGTGACACAGCTGAGTTTGTTCAGTGGAATAAATGGAAATAATCTGAAAATTATTTGGTATACAGATACCACATTTTATAGCTGAGAAATTATTTTAAGGATCTCTTGATCGTTGCAGAGAAAAAAAACCCCACAAATTCCAGTGATGTTTCCATGCTTAAATCCTTCTGAACCAATATACTGGTCAGTAGCAAGAAAACGATGGCTGGAAAAACTGTTGCCCAAGTGAAGACATTTTCCTAATTCTCCTTCAAAAGGAAGCAAGGTTGGAGCTGCAGTGGTTTTCTGGAACATACAGAACTTGTCTTAATGGATTAGCCACACTCTCTTGTGTGGCTTTTCCCCCTTGTAACTGTGCAGAAAAATGTGTTCGCTATGCAGAAGCATGGAGTGACTACCTCCTCCCCAGGGAAAAACAAAATGACTTTACAGTGAAGTAGATTTTGCTCCTTAGTAGTTGGAATGAACTACAGAGAGTTTTTGAGCAAAAATTATGTGTGTACATCTACATCTACATCTACATCTACATCTACATCTACATATACATCATGCTCATCTTTGTTGTGTGTGTATAATACTTATATTTGCTATACATATGTGTATATTTAGTAAATGCATATGTATTAATATGTATGTATAGCTATATATGCACATATGTGATAGAGAAATAAGAAAGTGGTCTTTAAGCTCTGTGGGAGAAATAGAAGATATTGCTATTACTTGCAATATGTGTCTCATGGGAAATATCACTTAGCACGGTTCTTGTTGGTTGGTAATGACTCTTCAGTGTTTGCTCACTTCAAGCAAAGGTAAGACTGTTGTTAGAGCTGTTACATTCTTTAGATTTATAACTTTCTTTCCTTTGTTCTTTATTTTCTGCCCAAAGTTTGTTGCCCCATCCAAAAAGCCTTTGGCTGGTACTTTCTGAATGCATTTGCACTCAGTTCAAAGAGTTTTGTATTTCTCTGGCAATGGTGCCGAAAGTGAAGAGATCCAGCACACCTTGTGATTGAGCACATTGCCAGCATAACAGATGGATGTGATTGCTGGCTGCCAAGAAGCCTTATGAAATATCAGTGTCAAATGGTTAGAGACAGCATTTTAAAATCAAAAATATATGTCAGATGCTCTGGGTTCATGCACATGGTAGAACATAGTCTAATTGGGTTGACTGAGTTATTTTAAATTTTAAACTATAATTCTTCAGTGTGTAGTTTGAATGTTAGTTGCATAATTTTCAGCTGTTACATTTCTGTGTCTTCAAGAGTTATATTTACTTTGCCCTAAAAGGAAATGGCGTTAGGAATAAGTTCAAAGGACTAATACCTGTGTTGGCTTCTTAGACCACGTTGTGTGTGATGTGGTATGGTATCAGTATCATGTCATATATCCTGATCCTTTGCACACATCTAGATCAAGCAGAATTCATTGCAGGCATTAATTTCCTTTTCTCCCTTAATATCATATATTGCTGCATATTCATGTTGTATTCTTTTATTTTAGCTATTTTAATTATGCTGAAGTGGTGTGACTTTTTTGAGATATAACTGACCTACTACTCTTTTCCCTGCTTTTCTGTTCCACATGGAGAGAAACAGGGAGAGTTAGGTATTTAGGAGATCCCCCTGGATGCTTGTCTGTATCTCTTAGTTCATATTTACCTTGGAAATGAATCAATTAAATAGTGTTAAACCATACTGATTTTTACTAGGGTTTTGTCACCCAAAATCAAATAAGTGCTTTAAGACATTTACCCTAAATAATCAACAGTAGACTTCCTTTTTTGAAAATTATTTGGGTATCTTGTTTAGTATGGAATGCAAGCTCAAAATACTTGGGTTCCTATGGTTTGTTATACTGCTCAGCATAATCCCATAAACTAAGTTCCTGCTTTATTTGTTAACATGTTAATTTAATTTTAAGAGGGCTTTCTCTATCAGAAGGTGAGGGGTGTGATGGTTTGTGGAAACTTGTGGTGTGTAATTTACTGTCACAGAGGGTTCACATCCAGATAAGTGAAAGAGGGAATATTTTCATGAAGAAATAGAAACAAGGTGTTCTGAAAAGAAGATTCACATCTTATAAAATCACTGTAATGTGATAAATTAGCACATTAAATCCAATCCCATAAATCAATTTTAAGCTAATCACAGATAGTTCTACTTCATATTTAAAATTAATGTCTGAGGATATTTTTTTAAAAACGGAGATAGTTTCATTTCAGAAGCTATCAGTATTACCCTCTGAAATACAAAGCACTATTAAAGAGATAGGCAAGACTATAGCAGGTTGAAGATTCATTGAAAACAGGCAGTTCCATATTCTTATCATAAATGTGCTGAAGTGACAATAGAGAATGTCATGAGGAATTTAATGGAATTTCCTTCATCTTAAGCTTAAGAAGGCTTCTGAGTTTGCATTTATTCTGGTTATCAAGCACGCTCATGATGCCTGGAGATGAGAAATCACTTCTTAAGACTACATGAATATAAAGTACAAAGAGACATAGAATAATTCATAATGCAGTGTTGATGTTTCTGATTTTAAAACACCATCATGTCAAACCTACTTTTTTCTCCATCATCTTAAAAAGAAAAGACATGTATTACTCCACAAGAGAGTTTTACTTTAATTCAGGTTTCATATTATGCTTTGCTTATTCTGCAGCTACCTAGATATTTTCATACCAGATATGATAATTAAATTATATACTGGATGAAAGTATGTAGTCAGCGTTTTTAAAAAATAATGAATTTTATATTCATCCAAACTGGCAGATTCTAAGATTACGTAGTAGAAAAACTTCACCAATGTCCATGTGGTCATATATATTTGTAAGATTCTTGCCTATTCTGTAAAGTAAGTCCAAATCTAGGATGTTGTTATATTAGACTTGAACCTTAAATCCCCCATATAATTTTTAGCCATGTGTTTGTTACTAGAGGCTCAGTCTTTCCCTCTTCTTCAAATATATAGAGAATAAGGGTTTGCTGTGGGAACAGGAGAGCTCACCCTCAAACTCAGAAAGTGGTGACAATACCTGTCAGTGCACTCATCTATACCCTAAGGATACAGGGGAGAGCCATTAATAGGAACAAAATTCATCCTCTGTGATTCCAGGGATGACTCTCACTAACAGTCATAGGCACTTGCACTGAGAACTATGATAAGGTGTTCAATAGTTCCAAAAGCCAGGCCAGCCTGTGACTGCAAACTTCAGGAGCAGTATGCCTGCTGATGCTATTGTAAGAATCTTCCAGGAAGGCAAGGAAAGGCTTTCAGACTTGTTCCTTGGCAAATGCCTTCAAAGGAGTTTTTGCAGTGGAACACCTCTACTGCATTTCAGCTCTATCTCTTTTCAGTGCTGGCCAATGTACACACTATTTTCAGATGTACTGTGACACCATATGCTCCCTCTCTTACTGGAATAATTTTATTTGATTTCTAGAAAAGCAACAGAACAGAGCAGGTTGAAATGGTGTTTCTTTTGGAAGTGGCTGAGCAGTATGTCAGTGTTCTGTAGGATGCTGTCTCAAATGAAAGTAAAAGAGTTTAATTTTCCCATCTCCCATAATAAAACAAAGTTTGCCTAAGTTAGAAAATAATTTAGTAATATAATAATTTTATTAAAAATAATAATTTTATGCTGCTTTTAAGGGGTGGGTCAAAATGTTCTAATTCTAGTTGAAAGGTTGAAGCTGCATCAGCAGAGATTAAAATACTGAGACACATCTTTTAATTCATGGTACTGACAGGTGAAGTGAAGAAGTGCTGGTGTAAAGCAGTGCATGGGGTATGGATGATATTCAGAGTGGGCCATGTATTCCAAAGGTGCTGCTGGGCTCAGCAAAGGACTGATGCTGACAGGTGGCCCCAGCACTTAGGTCAGTGACTTCAGTGGCTGAGTGTGACACAGCAAAGGGAACAAGAGACTCAGCTTATTGCTGCAGTTCCAAAAGTGCTGGTAAAGGATAATTTTTATTACTAAAAAGAGTGTCTGGAGTAGATTTAATGTATTAAGATTATATAATATGCAACATATAACATATAATGTATAATATATAATATATATGCTTATATATACATAAGCAATCATAACACGTGAAATGCAAATACAAATTAACTAGAATAAGGAGTGAATTCAGAAAGAGGCTATTTATTAACTGTAATCTAAGACTTGAATAAGTGGAATGTGCCACTTGAAAACAGCCTTTTAGGTTAAGGTGGGGAAATATCTAAACTAAACTGTTGATAAGTGATTAGAGCTGGGTTTTTGTTAAGGTTCAGGTAGGAGGGTCCTTGAGTTGGAGAAAAGTTTACCTAAAACTGGCTTGGTATTGATGGTGAGGGGTCATTGGCTGGGGCTGGGGATTGCACAGGGGAAGGATGATATGTCCAGCTTGCCCAGTTTGCTCTCTGGTGATAGCATTGACTACAGACTGCTGATGAGGCAGGTTATGGGTGTCGGACACTGAGAGGCCACAAGGTTCTTCACTTCCATTTGGCAGTGATTCATCAAGGTGATGAATAGCTGTCTTGCACAGGGCTGTGCATTCTTTGTTAAATGAAGATATGACTGCTGAGACATACACACCATGCATAGCAGCTGCTTTGGCAGTTACAGGAATTAATCACATTCAACTGTGATTCCCTACATGTAATGTTGTTAACCCTTTTTTTAATCAGTAGGTTTATATAAAGAAAATAAGGCTAAAGTATGTAGAGCTGGGTGCTGCTACAAAAAGGATATTGTGAAAGTAAAGAAAATTTGAAGGACCCAGAGGAGATAGAAGTCAGAGGTGGCTGGGTTTATTCCTTCCTATTTGAAACCATTTGCTTTTTAAGGCTCAAATTTTGTAAATCATATTAGCATCTGCTTAACCTTTATCACCTTAATAGTCCCTTTTAACTTTACCCATATAAATATACTGAAATCAGAGATGTGCAAGAATCTGCAAAATGTAAAATAAAGGTAGGCAGGTGGTAATATACTCTTTCACCCAGTTATACTCTAATGCTGCATGTCGAAATCCAAATGAAACAACAACACAGAGCACCATGGTAGTGATAAGCATTCTAATTCTTAAGTTTCCCACTAGGATTTAAATTAGAATCTGATTTGCAGACATCAAGGCTACATTCTGAAGGCAAGTCAAGTCTTGCTGTAATTGCACTGGCTCTGATTTGTTTCCTAAATCACCTGTTTCTCTGGTTGTGCTTATTTTAGGAAATAAAGCTTATGTTGGATGGGAAGTGATCTGAAATCTTACAAAGTATTCTTTGTATCTGTAAGCATTTAGGACGAAGATAAATTAACTGTTTTGAAAAAACACAAGTACAGAAGGAGTAAAAGTATAATGTATAAATAGGACAGGGATTTTTCATTGGAAAATCTATTACATATTCAGATGAGTTTTCCTGTAACTTAAAAACTACTTTCATACACGGCTGTTTCAATGATTACTACATGTTTTTTTTTCAGCAAAGGCTATATCTTCCCTTCAGGCTGTTGCTGCACTTCCAGCTTCCTTCAGTGGAAGCTTTGCCTTGTGTTCCAAATCTACTCTGCTTTAGCATTTACTAAAAGCTTGGCAGTGGTGGTGGTTCAGAAGGAGAGATCGCTGCTTGGCTCTGTAGTATAATTACATCATGTTTGTGTCCTTCTGCGGTCCCTTTCAGTCTTCCTCATTTCCATTGACACATTCCTAAAATAGTCACTGATATGTGAGGTGCTGTAAAAAATCACTTTTAGGTGCAGTGAGAGGCACATCAGCTCCTTGAGCAGACAAAGGTGAGCTCGTGCCTTGCAGAGAGGTACCAGATCACCAGTAGCCTTCTGTCTGAGAGCAGGTTGGGTACACTGCTTAGGCTGGGAAACTTCACAGTGCTTCATGGCTTCTGAGGCCCTAAAGTCTCTACAGCAATCCAAGAGCTAATGCAATCCAGAGCACTCAGTCCCTACCTGTTAGTGGTCTCCATCTCTTCCCGTCTTGCACATACATTCTGATTTCCAGAGAAAATAAGTCTGTACATCAAGGTCAGACTGAAGTCACATCCAGCAGATCACTTTCTAAATGTTCCTGTCTTTGTTGGTAAGGGTCTTACTTTTCACCCTCTTGATAGAAAACCTGAAATTTGTCTCAAGGAAACCAAGCTTTCCTGTCTTGATGTGGTAACTATGATACTTTGGTAACTAACTGTGATATGAGAAGTCCAGGTTAATTTTTCAGTTTTGACCAAAGATGTTCATCTTCCTAGCATGTGGTTCTTGAGGATGCCTTAACCATAATGATGGGATAGAGACAAAGGAGCAAGGGAGAGGATGAGGAATTGTTTAAATCTGTTGAACTTTTCCCCCATATATCCGTGCATACCTCATAGTGGTACAGTGAAAAATTAGAAGAACCAAACCCAGGAAATTAATGTTTTAGAAATATTTCTAAGCATGTCTAATCCTTTCAGATCCCTTGGAACAGCATTATGAAAATTAATTCAAACTAGAAACAGCTTATGTAAATTAATTCCAGCAAGGCATATAGATGAAAAGCTGCTGAGCAATGTTACTGAAACTGAGTTACATTCAGGCATTCATGTCTTTGGAGACCTGTACAGTGTGAAGCTGATGTTTCTTTCTGGTATGAGTAAATTCAGTGGTAAATGAAATTCCAATGGAGATTCTAGGATAATTTGGGAACTGGGATCAGAGTTTTCGTGCAAATATTTTCCTGATTGCTTTCTTGAACCTTGCCCCAATTTTTTCACATATCCTCTTCTAATGCGGTGTGTCCTGCGACTCAAATTTGGAAGATTGCTCCCAATAAAATAATAATTTAAAAAAAATATGATGGCAATATCAATGCCAGTAACGTCAGTGGGATCCACACTGTTCTGGGTAGCATTGTAATTTCCACTATGGTTTTATTTGTAGTATGGTGAAATCTATGAGAGTTGTTTTTAGCTTCATTGGGCGCTATGACTGTCTACCTCAGCTGTGGTAAAGATATCTGAATCCAAGTAATTCTTGCAGCTGTGGTTATGTATTGAACATTTTTATGTTGTTACTTCTGAGTTATTGCATCTTTATTTGAAAGAGAAATAGAGGCTTCTAAAATCATACTGTTAAGCTAATTAAAAATAATGCAAATAGTTTCCTACCACATTGATTTTGAAAAAGAAAACAAAGTATGTTGATTAGTTATTAAGTACTAAGAAAGAGACAATAACATGCACCTCCCCACTCATTTTTTAATGCTTATGACTAAGCCTTAAATTGTAGCTTTTCTCTTGAAGATCTGGAGAATGTTTGCTGAGGAAATTAAATTCTCACCTTCTCCTAAGGGTCTCTTTTATCCCTAAGGAGAAGAGTTTGAGGGCTAACTTATGCCTGCATCCTTCACTTGTGAAATGTTATATCACAACTGGACTGGTCAAAACTCATGCCCAGGTTAAGTCAGTCTAATTAAACAGAAGAACATGAATATGTCAGATTATACTTTCCTTTAATTTGTATCATTTCATTGTGTGGGATTAACACAGATGATTCTCATTTATAGTCTTTATGGTAAAATGTGATCCATCTAAGCACATCTAAAAGAAATGCCTGTATGTTCCAGTCTAATTAAAAAAAACAAAAACCAGTTATCCCAAGTAGGAAATATTGCTGTCAAAGACCAAACTATTTTACTACTTTTTCAGAGTGCTTCTCTGAAACATTGAGTTCAGCAGGGTGTGCATACTTGAAGTCTTTGAATTTTCAACATGATTCATGATATACTGTGTATGTCATAGGTTGGTAATATGGTAATATTTCTCAGAGTGCTGTTTAGATGCTTCCATTGGGTGATGTGAATTGATGTCTAATTCCAACTCTTGATAACATCGTTCAGTCATTATTTAGTGCTGTGAGATATGGAGAACAAGCTGATTTATGCGAAGGAGAGGCCTGTGGGATTAAATATGTTTTAAAATGAGCTTAAGTCTTATGCTGGACTGCAGCATGTGAGTGGATGTCATATTGAACAACTGTAATTATTACATAAAACTCCCACCTTTTTCATGCTAGAAAGCCTTCAATCAAATCTCACTAATTTGGAATTTATTAAGACTCTAGAGGTCAGGGAACTTTTTCAGAAGATTAAGAGCTGGTGAGTGGACAAATATTTTATAAAATATGTATTGAAAAAACTCTTAGTTTGGAGAGCTGCAATAATTATAGCAGGCATTTGGTTTTATACAGCTCAGGAAAGTTGGTCTTTGGAATCATGTAGGTATATACTAATTTTTTTGACAATGCCATCAGTAGTTTTTAAGTTTATTGCTGTTATTAGAAAATAAATTCTATTATTCCTATTGGAAGTGTGGCACCATGTGTGACACTTTGAAATGAATTCATATCCATGTGATGATGTGGGACAGAACAGGAAGGGATCAAATAATAGCAGCAGCTCTGAGAGAGGGAGAGGGAGTAGCAAGCTTTTTATGAGCCTGTTTGCAGCAGCCAGGTGAACAGAACACAGCTGGAACGTGCTACAATGCATCACTTTCCTTCTTACCACTTCCTTTGGGCTTTCTTATCTTCTAGAGCGCCTGTGCTTTAAACAAAGGCTTCTGCCAGTCCGTTTGTCTCTTGCTGTGCTGATTCAGGGCACCTCCCAACAGCTGTTTGCTAGTCATTAGGATGGATCCCCATGGTAGTAACTGGGAGCCAGATAAAGACTGGGAGCCTGGAAGGTGAAGATGACATTGGCTTAAGGTCCCTCCATTTTTACATAGCAAACTGCAGCAAATAAAGGAAGTCTTTAAGCGCCCCATAGCCATTTTCATCTCAGTGACCATATGAGATCCGCAGGATCTGTGCCCCGAGGCAGTGGTCAGCTTGCACATCTGAGGATGCACTCAGTGCTCCTCACTGAGAGACTTCAGTGTGGCCTCAAGGGAATGAATTGAGAAAGTCACAGCTTCAATTTTCACCAGTTTAATGAGGTTAGTGATAGACTTTGCAAGACATCACTTGATTGATTTCTTGGCAAGCAGCTGTTACAGAATTCCTCATTAGGATGTCTCTTTCATTCTCTCATGAATTATGGTGATTAGACACCCCAAACCTGACCAGGACTGAGAAGAAAAGAAATCAACTTACAAAAGTTTTAATTTAGGGCAGAGTAAAGTGAGCAATTTAGAGTATACTCTTGCTTTACATCTAGGTAATGTTATTTCTTATTCCTACATTGTTTAGGTCTGTGACTTTTCTTGCTGCATGTTCAGTACAGCAAATGTAAAGATTTTAATTTTTTTTTCTTTTAAAAAGGTGATGAGGGGATGGAATTTGGTAAAGTTACAAAGTATGGGATAAAATGAAACCCAAACAAGATCTTAAATTATGTTTTTCTCTCTTTCTCCTCATATTACATTAAAATAAATATATATTAGAAGAAATAAAGTATACCTGGGTAATTTCAGTTGTTTACATTCCCCTAAATACTTCACATTCCACCATAGCACTGCAAGAGTTGACAATGCTATCCGTGGTGTAGGAAGTCATCCACTAGCCTATTAAAAACATAAACCTCTGAAAACTGGGACATCTCAGCTATTTGGAAGTCTGCAACATATGCAGATATTACTCTAGGTCTCCCTGCTTGCCTGTGGGCAATTTTTTAAAGTTGCACATAGTTGATTGTCTAGTTTGTTCAAGTGGATTGTCTCTCTGTGGGCATGCAAAACTGCTAGCACCATATTTACAATATAAATGCTTACCAAAATATAGTAAACATTTAAGCACCACTTAGGGGGAAGAAGCGGAATCCTGAGGTACAGTAGTTCTAAAAACACTTCTAGAAATACTTTTTAATGTTAGTTTAAGCTTTATTGGACTGCTGTTCCTGTGCACAGGCTGAATGGCTGTGTATAAAAATGTATAAAGGTCATGCAAGCAGAATTCAGTCATCATTCATTCAATCGGTGCATCTCTGTTTTATACTCTTACCTAAAGATGCATTCCTTCCTCATTTTCCCATTGTTAAAAACAAAATGCCAGGCTGATTGTGTCTGTGGCTTTCACTGGCACTGCCTTCTAACAGTAAATGGCAAATGCATGTTGGCTGTATTACAACTGCAGTCCCACACAGTTCATGAATATTCATTAAAAGAGCAAGATTATTCATCGTGGAAAGTAAACATAGAAAAGAGGTAAACTTAATATAAAAATCAAAACACACAAGTGAAAATTCAGTGCTGTTGCCAACACAACTACCATGGAAACTTTGCTACGGTATATTTAAAATATTTATCATTGTTTCCTTTTCAGTTAAAATAGTCCTGTTTTCTAAATGCCCAATTTTTAGGAGATACAAAGCATTTGGCTGGGAGACAGTTTGGGGGCTGAGGGAGAATTGAAGGTTATGTATACTGAACTTTTAGAATACTTTTCCACTAGAAACAATTCCCAGGGAAGTAAAGACATTTAAGTGGTGTATGGGGCTTTATTTTTTTTTTTCTCTTGGTGGTTCTCTCTTAGAAGGTACTATCTAACTGATTTGATAAGAGTAGCAAAAATATCAGAACAAGAATGTCACCATGTGCATTTCCAGAATGGACAGAGTGGAAAAATGAAGAGGTATTGTGTATTTAAAGAATTAGATTGCATGCTGTTTTTCTGGTGTATTTTTCTGAACTGGTTACATTTCTAGCTTTTGATTTCCCCAAGGGATAAATTCCTGTAGAATTTCTCTTTTGCTCTGTAACCCCTCACAAGACAGTAGATGTGTGGGTCAGAGATAATTGTTTTCCACTTTACAATTCATGGCTTCCATTAACTGGCTCTTCAAATGCCCTTGTTAAAATACTCAGTAGAGGAACAAGAGTCCTTATTAGGTAAACATTGTTTTCAAAAACGTGCAACAATTTTGTTATACTTTTGAGCATTTTGTTATTCTCTTTTTTTGAGTCCCCCACTGTTCTTTGATGCCTGCCTAAAATCATGATAAAATATGGCAGTTCCTGTTAGTATTTCAGCAGGCAATGTGACTGCTACCTCAACAGCTAAAAATGTACCATCCTCTGAAGGGTTTAAAAGCTGTGCTGAAATGCAATTAATGCTGCAGAGCTCTGTTGTATTTTTATCACCACAGATTAAATTCAGGGGGGGAAAAAACTATTAGGAAAAATAATTGCAGCTATTCCAGAGGAGGAGGGCCCATCTCTCCTGTGCCATTGACCCCATTTTGATTACAGCTGGCCAGCAGACACCAGGAAAGCTGAGATGGTCCATCAGCTCTGTTCTGTACAATTGAGGCTGACTGTACTTTAAAGCATTTAATTCCCCTTACTTCTAAAAAGAGAAAATTCACTGAATTGAAGTTATGATTTTAGCCTTGGCTGTATGTTCAATTTGTTCAGAACTAGAAAGTTGGATGAATGGGACTCTATATTAATTGTTTAGGCTTTGGGAATGTGGGGCATTTCAGTAGCAAGTTTAGTGGAAACCCAGCTCTTTCTTCCTTACTACTTGTAAGCTTTGAGAACATAAGCCATGCTTTTATTCTGTTTTATGAGCAAAAAGGGTGTTAATCCATGGCTTATGCCACTCATCTCTGCCCTATTACACCTCAGCAGAGAAGTGGTAAGTGGTTGCTTGATAATAAACAGATTATTGGACAAGGTTTGGGGGAAAAGGGGTGGGTGCAGTGGGGTTGTTGGTGTCTGTTGTTTTTTTCCCTTTATCAACTCTTAAGAAAGAGGATCAAAGGCAAGCTTTTTCTAACTAATCCATCTCATGATTCGTTTGAAATTGAACTGTTGGAAGTGTTCCTGTATTTTATAAAAAAATCAGTGTGGGCATGTTTTGAAGCCTGCTTTTTTTTTTTTCTTTCTTATCTGTATTAATCTTTGTACATTCACCAGCTCCTAATATGTCATATGCTAATATGTAGCTAATTCTAAATGGATCTTCATATCTCTTCCCAGTAGCATAAACAAGAACAATTCAATTTTGGTTTTGTCAGTCTCTTACATAGCCTCAACCATTTGTTCTACTGTTTTGAAGTATTTATTTTTCTCTGTGACATTCAAGAAGAAAAGATAGGTCTTTCCATGCTTCAGTGCTCAGCTCTTAGGTTTATCTTCATATTTTTGATGGACAGTTACTGTATTTTATTGATCTATACTTCATGGTTGCCATTAAGCATATCTGGAACCAGAATACTTTGTCCTCTAAAAGAGAAAGTTTAGTTTTAAAAGTTATTTTTCCAGTCCATTTAAAGAAGTGGAGTTTCTTAATATAAGTATGTTCTTTTTTATTTTTAGTGAAAATCAAACCAGCGGATGCTACACTATTGTTTTTCCTCAGTAGTGAAACAGGCTGTCTCTAGAGAGTAGTTAAATAGTACTTCTCTGGCTGGCTATGATTGCAAGAAAAATTGAGATATCCAGCAAATCTTGCAGTGGTGTAAATTTTGGTTCTGATCAAAACATCTAAATACTGGCATTATTACAAATTTTCACACTCAGAAGAGCTAATCATGCTACCCTCTGTAACTGAGCATATACTGGGCACTGACTGTGAATGACTGCCAAAGTGTAATTAGAACACCAGCTGAGCTGCAGAACTGCAGGAAATTCTCTTTCAAGTGGGAAAGGGATTCCATTTCTTCAGTAATTTTTCCACAAGCCACAGCACTGAAAAAATGTTCTTAATTTGCTACTATGCCATCACTGCTTTGTTTTAGAAGAGTTTAGGAACAAACTTTGAAACAACTTGAGTGCAAAATCCATATTTTACTTTCCTATATATTCACCTCTGCATACTGCTGGAGTTTTTTGTTTGTTCAGAGTATTTGCAAGATAACATATAAGCAATTCTTGCTTCCTTTTCAAAATCTAAGCCTTAATGACTAATTTATTTGCATTTGCAATCCTAAGACATTGCCATGGTTTAAGCTGAAGGCTGTGACAATGTAGGTTGTTCCCTCATCAGAAATCTCCTTCCTTTGCGCTGATCTACTGGAACAAGATAAAGCAAAGCAATACATCTTATTTTGTTTCAATCACCACCATTCCATTCTCAAAATAAGTTGCTCTTGTTAACCTTAGGTTCATTTCCTTCTCTTCCTGGCTTGTCTTTTTTAATGTTCATTCTCAAGTGTAACTAAAAAAAAAAATAAATGAAACAAATGGAAGTAAAGATGGGGGCAGATACTGTAAATATGTGATGATTCCTGATGCAGTTTTCATCATGCTAATAGTAACTATTTATGTCAAATCATGTGGTGCATAGTTAGCTTCATCCTCACCATTAATAAAGGGCTGTTTTGCAATTCATTCTGAAAACTTAACAATAGTTATTTTTTGGAAATTGAAATGAAGAAAAATCAATATTCTAATGTTCTCTGCAGATAATTAATTTATGTGAAACAAAGTCACTAGGTACAAGTTGTGTGGTTTTTTAGTAAGTAGAGTTAAAGGCAAAATTAATATTCTCTCTACTAAACTCTCAAATGAACAAATTGCTATAGAACTGCTATTCTTCTCAAATAGAATTAAGTCTATTTTTGTATGTGGTTAGTAGTCATTTTAATACTGAAAGGCACTCTCATGTAGTAGGGAAGTTCACTCTAACATTGTAAAAACAGCACTATGAGTTTGTCATATGTAACAAACATTTCCTCACACAGTTCCCAGTAGTGTGGGTATTTCTATTCTGTATCATGACAGTGATTTAAAGGAACACATCAGGACTGATGCTTCACCTCCCTCTGAAATGACAAAGCCAAACAATTAATACAAAGTCTAGCAAGCTGACTGTCTTTGTGGCTGGTACAGATGCTAAAGAGAATCCCACCATTTTTTTTTCATAGATGCATAGAAACAGTAACAAGGGTTTTGTCCGAGATTTACCTGGATGCCTTTACTACCAATTGTAGAAATAAATACACAGTAAAAATCTTCTCATTATGAAATAACTGCCCCTATATATGTGCTTTTTACAAAACATGTCTGCCGTGATAAATGGTGTAAATACATGTGCTTTGAACGCTGTGGAAGAGTACAGACTATTGTTTTGGATATGGGGAGGTTTGTAAAGAGTTGTATCATCACTCTAACTGGCCAAGAGTATTCCAAGAGGAGAGATGAGTGTGTTCCTCACCCTTAGTGTTTAGTAGTTATTCATCTTGAGGAATGGCATCTATAAGCATAAATATCTGTGGACAGTAATAGATGGGTCTGCCTTTCTAAGCTGCTGGATATTGATGCACTGAAGATACTGGGTAAATATCCTGCAATTTTCTTTGGAAGTAGAACATCTCTAGTTTTAAAAGTTTGGAATAAAGGCATCAAAAGAGTGGGTGTTTCCGAGGGCAATGACTGATAGAGCAGTTAAGAGAGCTCTACCTCCTGTGCACTCTGTCTGACGGGGAGCACCCAGCACGGGAGATGCTGCGAGGGTAGTGGAGGCTGCAGCTGCATGGAGGCTAAAAGCTTACTTAATTCCAGATAAGTCTGGTCTAAGGCCTCAGACTAGGCCTAGCCCTGTACATATGTAATATAAAAGAACAAATTGTAAGTGCTCTTCATCGCAGCCCTCTGATTTGTCTGCCTGTCTTTTAATTTTCTCTGTATCTTCTGTATTTCCCCTCCCCTCACCAAGCTTTGTTGCTTACATTGTTCAATCAGTACATCAAATATTAAAGGTACAGCCTGAGATAAATGAAATCATGCATGGTGTTTGTGTTGGCTTGGCATCAATAGCCAGCTAAAGGATACTACTCTGAAAACTTTGTTGTCATCAGTTCATGAAGCTGCTGTGTGCAGCAGGGCTTTGATGAGTTAGATTGCTTTATGTGAGGTGGAGGCTTTTTGATTTGGGAGCCAGAAAAAATCACCCCAATTTCAACTCCAGCTAAAACAAGAAAAATCTCTGGTTTGGAGAAAAAGAAAAATACAAAAGCAGAAAGAAAAAAGCAGAAAGGAAAACTGAATAGTTGCTGCCTGTATTTTGCAAGCATTTTAAACAGCAAGTGAATATTATGGAAATTGTGCTAACTCTCACATCATCTGATGAGATGATTCAGGTTTATTCAGACCACAGTGAAGAAATTGAAAAATTAAGATGACAAATTAAAATAAGTTGGTTGTTCTTTAATGAAAAACGTATGCTTAGATCAAAGTGAAAACTGAAAAGGGAAGCTAAAAGGTTAGCCATACATTAATAATTCAACATTCCTTGAAATTACTTTCATCATAGTAATTTTAAAAAGTGCTTTAGTCTACGACTTCGTCTTCATCAGTGAATCTGTGTGGAGTCTTTTAAGCTGTGATAGAGGTTGGCAAATAGGCAAAATATAGCATTTTGGTCAGTTCGACCCTTCTGCTACCTACAGGAGGCAGTTTATGAAAAATTCCAAGGCTTCAGAAAGAGCTCCAGGACTTCCAGGGACACTGCTAGTCAGAGAAGGTGAAGCTGAGGGGGTTAGCAAAGTAAGATATTGATATTCTGCCTCGAAGAGATCCCTAGAAGGGAGAATAAGGTGAAGGGAACAGTAGAAAAACTGAAGAACAGAGAGCAGCCTCAGGACTAATGAGAATTCATCTTTTTTTTCTCATTTATTTCTGGTATCATACTGCTGGTATAATGCATACAACAAAATAACAGCATTTGTATGATAACAAAGGTATTTGGAAATCCAACTGTACCTTGCATTCCTAGATTGTTGGGGAAAGCTGCATGTTTTCACAACAGTGACTCTGTGTGTGTGTGTGTGTGTATATATATATATATATATATATGTATATATGTACACACAGTACATGATACAATGTATAGACCTTTAATATGTAAACATCAGGTGGTACTTTAAAATATGTTCATAATGTGTTAAAATATATCCATTTTTAAAAATGGTACTATTTTCTCTCTATAACTAGTGGTTATTGGATATTAAGTGTTGATTGTTACTTTCACCAGTTTAGTGCATGAACCTAAAATTTTCCCACATGCAGATGCCTTTCTGAATTCCACGCTGTTAGTTACCATTTACTGTTTCTGAACTGTCAGCACATAAATGCAAATTCTAGTTTGAAGAAGTTTGACCAGCTGAAAAACAATATACAGAAGAAATCTATGAAAATAATCAGAACATGTATCTGTGCTTACATGCCCAAATGTCAATATTGGTTCAATAAAGAGTTGTCTATACATTAAGCAGCTGGGCATAGCATTCCCTGCAGTTTAAAAGATTTAGTGCATCTGTTTTCCCATCATTAAACTCACTGTGCATACAACACATAGGCAACACTGCAGTTGGGGGGTTTTGTGAATTTATTGTTTTGATTTGGTGTGTTTGTTGGATTTTTTTGCCCAAGCTGGTAAGAGTTTCCTGACAGTTGTTACATTGAAAATTGTCACTTGTCACATGATCATTTCCAAATGTAAAATTGAAATGGGAATAGCAAAGAGCCAGGCAGACAAGATTTATAAATATCTAGCCAGGGGAAAAAAATTCACATCCAGCTTTGGGAGGGTTCAACACAAATCTTTGGATTTTTACAAACACGGTTTTAATTTTGGCCAGGATGATTTTTGTGTTTGCATTTTATGTTCCAGTAAGAGTGGCTTTCATCAGTTCAGGATGGTGTTAAGTGTTTCCTCAGGGTTTGTTTGAATGATCATGTTTTAAGATTTTTTTTTTTTTTTTTTTTTTTTTTTTAGGCAAGATACTTGATTAGATCACTATGGTTTCAGCCCATACTTTGTCCTTCCACAAATACACTCACTGCAAACATGGAAGGCTGCAGGCTTGGAAGTAAAATTCTGAGAGAGACTAAAAATGCAAAAGGCAGAAATACTTAACCTTGAAGTATTATTAAATGAGATGCCAGTCATATTTGTGGAGTGTTAGGAGAGAGATCTTGACAATGATTTATGAACTTCCACATACTTATTGTTGCTGTGGATTCCTTTTTCCCGTCTATTCAATGCAGCTCGTTTATTTCTTCTGTCCCACCTAAGATTCCTCCTCTGAACATGGTTTGGTTAATCATTGTATATTGTGTTTCGATAAGAAAAATGGCATGCTAAAGAAGAATGAAAATTAATTCAAAGAAAGACACCCAAAGGATTTGAAAACCAAATTCATTTAATCAAAATTGTTTCCACTTTTGTAATAAGAAGGAACAAGAGTAGCTTGGGAAGAAATGCTCTGCTTATGTTTGTGTTTGAAGACCATAATAATAAATATTAATTTTGGACCATATACTTGATGATCTACAAGATGACTGACTTCTTAATTGTCTGGCTTCAGAATCAGGTATTGCAGATCCTAAGGCTTGTATTAGTTTCTTTTCTCCTTTTTCAATATGATAGGTATTTTTGTGCTGGTTTTATGTAGATATTTTGCTTTGAATTATGAGATAATTTAATGTTAAGCGTCAGTCAAAGAAAAGTCCATAAGCTACTCTGTTTGCCAGTGGAAATACAGCCTTCATGTTTTCTCCTTCATATCCAGTGGCACTACACAAGGTCTCAATTGCCCTTCCTGGTTGTTTAACATGTTTTAATACCACTATCCCAGCTCCTCCAACAGGGAGAACTTACTTTAATAATTAAGTGGAACTATTTAATTCTTATCATCTTGACAGTGTACAGCATTTCAGTGTGCAGTCCCCTCCTTCAGCACCTCTGCATTTGAAAGGGCAGGCGTGCAGCACATGCACTTCCTGCTGCTCCAGAGAGCTCCTGCTTTGCAATGATCTGGGCAAGCGTCCACGGCTCTGCCTCGCTGTTCACTGCTGTGACACAGAACTCAGATGGGCAGGTTTTCTTCTCCCTTGCTTTTATGCTGTGGTCAATTTCTAGTAGCTTTTAACCCTTTTATTAGCTCCTGTAAATTTATTTTATCCTAAATATACTAAAATAGCTAATAGATAATCTATTTGAGTCAAAGCACCAAATCCTAGAAAGAAATCTTTCAAGAACTCTATAAACAATTCAGAAGATTTTAATTTTTTGAATGTATAATTTACCTTTCCATTTAATACCTAGCCCATTTCAAATAGTTAATACTTTCTAGTTACTCTGTGTTTGAGACCTCTAACATGTATTTCTTTTTCAGCTTTGGCTGAGTTTTGCCAGAGAGTTGCAATCTTTTGCAGTGAATACTATGCAGAGTCATTACAGAAGTGTTCCAATGTGCTTGAATATGCAACATATACCAAGTCCTGCTGGGATTTCTAAATTATTGCCATAGAACAATAGTGAGATGCAGGACAAGTGGGAGAAAAAGAAAGGCTAGGATCAGGATAATTGGAAGAAACGGATGCTGTGGATATCTTAATGCTGCTTTCTGCCACATTCCCTGTGTATGTAAGCTCTCCAAATGCCTTGCAGGTCCCATGAGGGTGTGTGTGTGCAATGTGTGTGCAAGTATCTACCTTGCCACTACTCTCCGTTACTGTTGGCATCCCTGTGAGCAGATGAAATGTGTTTAATTAAGGTAGTGATCCTCAGCCATTGCAGCCCAGGTGTGCCAGGTGGTATGTGCCAGATGGCATAGCCCTGATGAGGAGAGTCTTCCAAATACCCAGCTCTGAAAAATGAGGGAAACATCAATGACAGTGTTAGGACGATGCACTGCCCCGAGCACGTGCTCCCTGTACTGTTTGAGTAAGCCTTGCCTTGGATCTTATCAGAGAATTTCTAAAAGCCAATTTGTTTTCCTCATATTTCTTACAGAAGTGAAACCTCCTGTATGGTGTAAATAAGAGGCCATACAACTTCAAGCATGGAATTAGCCTTACTCACTTCATAACATTAAAATTACACGGAGGTTCAATTACCTCAATGATTAAGGACTTCTGATTGTTTAACCACCAGTGAAACATTTCCAGCACTTATGTAGGTTTACTAGGCTATGTGGAGTGTTAGCACAGATGAAGACAAGATAGCAAGGTTCACAAAAAGGACTAATAGATAATTAGACTCTTTACAAAGTAATAATTGCTTTAAGTGGCAAGCCTAAAAGCCTAATTGCCCTTGGATGTTCTGATCAATATTGCCAAAACCAGCTGCTTCTTCAGGTTGATTAAGTATAATGCCTCAGCCGAGGTTGTTAGTGCAAAATTGAAACAAATATTATTCCACATAAAAGAGGAGAAAGATGGAAAAATAAGAGAATTCCTGAAAATATTTTTTTCTTAAGTTTAGGGTAAAATACAGTTAATTCTCATTAAGTTCTCTCAACGGCTTTAAAAATTGGTAAGCAACAGTAAAGATGATAGACTGAGTGGATAGATACATAAAAAAATGAAGAGGGAAAGTGAATAGAAGAGATGTGGATGCTTGTATCCAAACAAACTTCACTACTGTGTCTGGGGGATTTGATGCCATGTCTTTTTATTTTATGTCATTGAGAAGCTTTGCTGCAGAAGTGAGTTCTTCATCTGAGGAGTCTCTTAGGTACTTGCTGAGCTTTCAACATCTGACATTCTCAGCATGGAGCCCCTGGTAGAACAAGACCATAGCTGTGTAAATTCCTGCAGCATTTCTTAGTGTGACCTGTTTATCCATCATTTTCTTCCTGCCATTTCATTTGGAAGTCACGATCCCTTGTTGTTCTTAAGTTCCAATTTAATTATTTTATAATGTCAGCACTCAATGCATGCCCAGTCAACCCTAAAAGCGTAACATAATAGTAACCATTAAAAATTAAACTGCTTTTCTGTTTTGGCTTCTCAAATTCCTGCAGACACTAGAAATTTCAAACTACATTAATTATGCTTATGGTAATTGCAGCAGAGTTGCACATTTTTATGACGTTGCTTTCTGTCTCTCAATATTGAAGCTCCCTCACTTAAGCTTTCCCAGATAATTGAAATGATGTTGGATTAGAATATCAGCATCTCTTCTGTTTTCTCTTTTCTTCTTTAGGATTGGTCAGAAATAATTTGGTTATGCTAGAGAGGGATTTTGGTCATTATTAATTGATCCCCAAAACATTTTCCCACAAAGAAATTGACAGTCTTTTTGCAATGATATTATCCTCATGAATTCACCTTTCATTTTTATTCTTGTGGAGTTCACTGTGCACCTTTAGAGACACCTCTAGTGCAATTGTTAGTACAGTGGACTAGACTGCAGTGAGAAAAGGTCAGTTCAGGATCTGTCTCCTATTTTGCCTACACAAGTAATGCACACCCTTCTGCTACTTTAGAAATCTCTGGAGCATAATATAAACTGAGATTTAATGACTTGGAACCTGCTGTTTCAACTGATACTCTGACAAGCTCTTAGTCTGCTGTAGCTTATGCAAGACTGGTTGTTTTTTGTTTTTTTTTTTTTTTTTTAATTTCAGACTGCATGATATCACCAAAACATTTTCAATCACAAACTGCAAGGTAAAAATAATGGATACAGCAATATCTTGAATGAGAGACCCACCAGAGTTTAACCTGTCCCACTAAAGTGTGCCTCAGTGTTTGATTGATTTCTGCTTTCAGCTTCTCTTAGGCTTCACTAGTTTTCTGGGAGGCATATCTCTTCCTATGACACTTACCAATGCTTTATGACAACAAATGTGTGACATGCATCAGAAAAAGTGATTGATTTTTTAACTGAAGTCGTTAAGCATGTCCTACACTCTGACAAGTTACAATGAGCAGGCAGTGAGAAGTTGCCATAAATGTCAGTACATCAGAGTTGGGTCTTGGTTGCCTCAGTCTAATGGCAGATATGCCCATGTGAATATGGGAAATGACTCTGCTTTTACTGAGATCTGGATGTCTCTCAGTGCAGGGTGTCCTTGAGTAAGCATGTGCTTCTTTGTTAGTGAGTTCAGCTAAGTTCTGCAATAGCAGAGTAAACTACTTTTAGTTAATGTGATTTAAAAAAAAAATCAGACTCACTATTCAGTAAAAGCAGGGCATAGGCTATATGTAGGATTCTTAAACATTCTGTGCTTACTTTGTGCCATCCATTCTGGAACAAATTTAAATCAGTGAAAAGTTCTGCTTAAAAAGAGATTTTGTGGTCTTTGTAGTAGAGAAGATTCTGGGTTTAGGGCTTTTTACAGTCATTGAACGTTAAAGTAATGGTAAAAATGAATACATTAAATAAACATGGTTAAAGCATTGTGTGGCTTTATACATTCACCTAATTAGTATATGAATTAAAAATGAATTGATTCATTTTTCTAGTTGCAGGGCACTTAGCATATTTGTCTTTCCCTAGTAATTTCCTAGTCAGGTACCTTCTCTTTGAATATTTTTCATTCAATAAATTTCATTACAAGTGGATTACTTTAGAAATGCAAAGCTATGTTCGCCCTCAGAGCAGTTTTCTGTAGAAATTAAATGTTGGTTCTATTCTGGAAAGCCTGTGACTGCAAAAACCATTCATGGCTTTGGATTTCTCACCTGACCATACTAAGACTGCCTGGAAAATGGGGCAACATCTGTAGGTGCCTTGCACAGCCTGTCTTTGGAAACTTGAGTTAAAATTAGTCTCTCCATGCCTGATGTTCTTTGACAAAACCAGGAGGCCAGGAATTACAGAAATATGAGTTATAGTATGTTTTCTCTCCAAATTATAAAACTCAAGGCCAGATTAATTCTGCTCTCCTTGTCCTTGTTTGTTGAGGGAATTTTTTGGTCATTTGTACTCTAATGAAGAAGACCAAACATTCTGATTTACAATAGTGTGGGTTGCAGTTCTGTAATTAATGTAAAAAAGGTAACCTTGTTTTGTAGGCTCAGGGCATATAGGATTATGATACAATAATATATGTTTGTGTGTCTTGACCATGGTAAGAAGCTGATGTGAAATGTTTGAAGTTATTTATTATAACAAATAGTTGGAAATTGAAATATAATTTGAGTTTGTTGCTGCTTGTAATTTGTTCAGGAGCCTGTAACAAGAGTTTTAACACCTACTGATGGCTCTGGTCTAGCTGAGCTCACCCAGAATACTGCTAATATTAGAATGAATAATGACAGTAGCAGAAAATACACTACTCTTTAATTCTAGTACTTTAATTCTAGTATATTCTGAACTTAGTGCAAGTGCCCAAATGTACAATACTACAGTTTTATTTTTTCTTAAGTTTTATGACAGATCCAGTAATATTAATAATGAATTATTCCAATATGCTTGGAATCTTAGGGAAATGAATTTATTTTCCATATGTTCTACAATGCTACATTAAAAAAACCCTCCAACTTTCAAGACCTTTTCGAAGACTTGAAAAAAAAATGCATTTCAATAAAAAGTGATGTAACTGCTATGTTGATGTTGTGAACAAGTGATGTCAGAAAAATATCCTCCCATAAGTCACTATCACATATACTGTGTAGGTTCTGTTTTCTCCCTTAGCCTGTAAGCTCAAGATAAGTAGTATCTGTTTCAGTAAATATGCCCCTTTTTATTGTATTTTACATTCCAGATAGGTTTAAGCAAGGTTGAGGTTGAGGAAATATTTCTACCAGGTAGTAAGGCAGATTAAGCACTTTTTCTGGATTAAAAAAAAAAAAAGAAAAAGATTTGGTTGCCCTTCTGGTCAAACTAATCTTTAAATTATCCTAGATCCAGGGAATCTATTGATGTTTTTAATTATTCACACCTGGGAGGTTCAGCACTTACTGTAATGAACTTTGAAATGCAGTCCCAAAGGACTGTAAATTTGCAAGTTTTGCCTCTAATTTTGACTGTAACCATAAAAAATGCAAGATAGTGCAAAACCCTAGGCATTGCAAAATCCTAAAAAATTTTGTTTCTTGTGTACTAAGGCTGTAATTGTGTCCTGGCAGCTCTTGCATGACCTTTCCCAAAATGCCAACCATTTTTGTTTTGGAACAAGTTAACAGTCGTGGTGAGTCTCCAGACACAGTGATTTTCCAGAGCAGCTGAACCCTTCTCTGTGAATACCTGTCCCCCAGTGTAGGGATCTACAATACTGCATCACCTCCACCACCAAATCCTGTCCCAAGACTTTCAGTCTCACTTTCTGGAGCTGTTCTCTGATAACCCAGCTTCCAGATAAGAAGATCTGTGGGAGACTTATT
This sequence comes from Cinclus cinclus, assembly GCF_963662255.1. Lineage (NCBI taxonomy): Eukaryota > Metazoa > Chordata > Aves > Passeriformes > Cinclidae > Cinclus > Cinclus cinclus. Next base: position 11,511,434 of record NC_085053.1, on the reverse strand, counting down.
ATTCCATTTTGCTCCCTCTGGAAATCCAAACAGTAAAATTACATTCCAAATTGGACAGTTATAGAATCGTCCTAGAAATCTCCTTGGGCTACATATTACCCCAAACATGCTAATGAATTTTAAAATTTAATTTGGTGTTTTTCCAGTTTTTTGTATTTCACTGACCTGGAAATTCTGTATGTTCCTATTTCTTCTAGTTTTTCTTTGACACAAAAACCATTGACATTTCCAGACTGCTTATCATTAAAATGCAGTATGAATATTGTCCTTGATGTCCTTTCTGGCTGATCCAAGCTTGTTTCTTCTGCAGATTATCTCATTTTCTTGCAGCTGTGAAACATACACTAAACCTGATCATTCAGTGAAAATGCCAGAGAATCGCATTTCCTTGTCAGGTTGCATTGCTTCAATCTGTGCAGCACATATAAACCAATTTCCTTTCATTCCTTTAACCCTTGCCGAGTCAAGTTCATAATGATTTTTTGGATGCAGCTTATCTTCAGGAATTAATTCACTTCCTTTTCCATTGGCAAGGGAGAAGACTTATGCAGACCCCACTGACTTTGTGGTGAGGTGATGGTGTTGAATTTCTGCAGTGGCAGGAAGTGTTTTCTTCAGTCTTTGTAGGATCTCTGTGATTGCACAGTAGCTTTCTATTTGCCATGCTTTTATTAATTTCCATTCTATTACAGAAAACTCCCTCATTTTCCTCACAAGTGGTATGACGGTGGTGTAGGATGGGGGAACATGGTATTTGGGCAAAGGTTTTATCGAGAGGAAGGATTAGTAATTTTTGCCCTTTGCAGTCTGAGCTACTTATGGATGTAATAGCATCACTTTTTATGGCTTTCAAAGGATCATGGAATCATTTACTTTGGAAAAGTCCCTTAAGATCATGGAGTCCAACCATTAACCTAATGCTACCAGGTCCACCAAGACTTTACAACACTTCTGCAATATCTCTCCATTAGAAATGTGATTTGATCTTTACAGATGGCTCAGAGTGTCTGGCTTATGCACACCGTGAATGTGGGAGACATTCTTGAATAGCTGAGTTCGTATTAAGCAGAAGTAGATTTTCTGTGGTTTGAGATAAATATTTTAATATTGTGTAGAAGCTCTCTGGTTGAGACCTAAAATGTCAAATTTTTGCTTCAGATGAATTATTAAATCTGTTCTGCTAGCATCTGAAAAGTTGCCGTTTCAAGGGAAATGGGGAAAGTGTAAATAACCAAGTAAACAAAATACTCAAAATACCTTTTTTTTTAAAAAAGAAATTACCCCAAATTGTTTTCCTTTCATTTTCCTACTCTCTATAGGGTGTCTCTGACTGCCACAAGTCAAGTTACTTCTGTTTTCTCTATATGTTAAAAGACATAAAAGCTTTTGTTCTGCAAATAAACCATATAACCATGAATTACATGTTTTGCTTTAGTTTGTTTGCTTGTTTTTTCACATTCTAGTGCAAAAAGCCTGAGGTTTCCTTAGCTCAGCAAGTAGTGGGCTGGGTGTATCAAAGAATCTAGAGTTTGCAAATTAACAGGTGCATTTCTGCAAGAAATCCTTATGCATACAGGCCTGTATTTAATGTGATCCTGTCATTTAAATCAAGATTACAGAAGGAAATTCAGAGAATTATTTAAGCATCTGGTAAACTTTTTCTAAGTCCTTTAGTCTTTGTGGTATTTTATGTTCTGATGTTCTGACAAATGTCAAATTAGGAAAACATTGACTTTACAGAGAAAAAAAGATATTCTCATGATTGAGCACATTAACAAAAGGGTGATGAAGTTGTTGATACGTATAGCAAACAATCATCAGTTCTCTTCTTGAGGAACTGATTCTGATTAGCCATCATTTGCAACTACTGGGCGTCCATCGTATTGCTTATTTTGTTCATGCACTAAGAATAACCAGGAGTGCTCAGAGTGGGACTGAAATTCCAGTTTGCTCTGCAAAAATAATAGAGCTAAGGGCTGAAAATTAAAAATGGGATGATTGGAAAATTTCAGGAGGACTGAAGAGAACATTTTAACTTAAGTACGTCTTATTATGATATTCCTCTGATTATGGTCAGATTTAATAGCAAGATTATGTGTGTTGAAAATCCAGGAATGGGAAATCATATAATTACTTAAAAGACAGCTTTTAGCTAAAATGATGTTATTTACTATACATTCTAGAATATTGAAATGAACACAGACAAAGAAACAGGGAAAAACAGTTATATCACCTTCTTATCTGAAATATATACATTACTGTGTAATTAAATGAATCATTATCAGTTCTATAGGGTTTACTTACCACCAGCACTTTTGGCATCCCTCTCCTTTTTTACCCATGAAGTTTTTTTGGGGCTTTTTTGAGATCAGGTGGCTAATGATTAATGATTAATGACAATCACACTGCCAATTTTTAGATGCCTAGTTGAATCTGAAGTGTTGGTTCCCCTGAAATCAGAGGGCAATGCTGAATATGCAAAGTAAAAATTTAAGTTCGGTCGTCCTAATGTAGGGAGTAATGATTTCTTCAATGACATATACATATATGCCCCATATTACTCTTTACTTAATTCCTATTCATTTTTGGGTTACAGCCACAGATTTTCCAAGGAACTTAAGGCATCTGTGATGAAGCCCAGATAACTATCTGGAATGTCTTACAGTGCTATAGGTTTTTATGAGGAAGATAATAAATGACTTTATTTTTTAACTCATATTTGTTGCAAACATTACTTAATCATCTTTAAAAAGGTAGTTTTATTTTAGTTTATGCATTTCTGGGCAAGTTGTTGCTTTTACTCCATAGAGCATATTTCGTAACATGATTGAATACATTTAAATTAAATGCTCTTTTCTTTATTACACCATTTTATTTTAACTGCATATCATTACAATTTATACAAAGCCATATCTCTTTGAATCGTGGAAATCCCTTAATTTCAACTTCAAAGTGAAGGTGAAATATGCTATATTTACAACTGTCATAGTAAAAATATTCTGGAATTTTTAATTTGCTCATTTAATATATATGAATCATCCCAGCTAATGGGCATCATTTCTTTAACACAAAAGATTCATTAAAACTTAAATATTAGTTGCTCATGACCTGGAATGATACTGTATCTGGGCTGGCATGATGAGCACTATGGTTTTCAGATCATATTTTCTTTTTTTAACCTGTGTAACATCAATTGCTATTGGCTAAAACATGCTGGTGCTGCCAACTATCATACACTGAGTGCAACAGCAGAGGATTGTCAGGAAAATCGTTAGGCCCCAGCAATTAAACATGCAAGTGTACAGATTTACACCACTGTCTCTTAAAACACAGTTAATTTGTTCATGTTTTCCTAAGAGCTATTAACAGCAGGCAGGAGTTTTAATGAAATAAGCTGGTGTTTCCCAGAGGGACTATTTATAATGAGCATTACTGAGTGGCAACAGCTTCCAAGTGTTTATGTTAAGACATGATTAATAACAAAGCTGTTAAGCTACATGTTAGGGAAAGTGAAGACCCAAATCGAGGGATATTTCTAATGAAGTAATCAGACACATTGGCATATTCCCTGCCTAAGTATATTTTTGCAGAGAAGAGAACTTACCTCTCTTAAACTCCTTTTTGTGCAAAATCATCCAAGTCACTTCTTGCACAAGTGTAGTTTTCAACAACGTAATAGTTTAGTAAAGTGGGATTGTATTGAAACATTTAGAAATTTCCATTAGTGTCTGTTTATGAGTTACTTGGAGCTGTACAAATGAGCTGTTAAAGGAATTAATTAACTTTCTGTTAGGGTTAAAAAGGACTTTAAACATGCCAGTGGAAATCAATTCTGGGAGTTTAAAAACTGCCAAAAGTTTAATAGCCAGATTCTTAATTTCTTCATGACTATCAAATCTAACATGCTTTTGTAAAAAAAGAGAAGAAGATATTTGGGTGAAATAATTTATCAAAAACATGAGAAACATTTTTGAGAAACATTTTTGAGAAACTTCTGCTAGAAAATAAGATTTTTAGAAAATTTTAGTACAAAACCCACCACTTGAAATCAAGGAGATTCATACTTGTAAGGAATGTAAGTACTTACAGAAACCTATGGCATGATGAAATAAATCCCTGGATTTTTCAAAATGTCGTATTATTGTTCTAGAAGACTCTTGGTTATTCTATGTATTGTAGTGTGATAAAATTTCATTTGTGTTGGTATTATTGAACTCAAACTGGTATTTGACTTGGCTTGCTTTAAAATACTGTTGCAATTAAAATTCTCTGCTGTGTTTCAGTAACCTTGGTGAATGTCAGCCTTTTGACTGAGGGCCCTGATGCTTTAGCACAGTCCTTGCCTTGCTGTTCGCAGCACGGGGCCTTTAATCTGATTCACTGTGGCAAGTTTGGAAATCAGAAGCAGTTGTGCTTATAGCTCCTGACTGAGTAAACTAAATCTGCTGTTTTGATTGCACTTGTCTCACTGCAGTCCTTTAAAAGTGGCACACATTAAGTAAAAAATGTATTGCCTTCATTATGAACCCCCCTCCCAAATCAACATAATCAAAGAATAATCAACATTTATATACGGTGTCTTTACAAATCAGAATTAATTCTCTTATTTTGGATTCACGTCTTTTTCATTATGGAGTGCTTAAGCATCATATTTATGTGAGAAAAATCAGTTTAATATAATTTGGAGTTGTTTTTGTCGAGTTCATTAAGCATTCACTTGTGTTTAGGACAGGAGTTCTACCAGGGCCTGTTATTCCATGAGGAGACCAAGAAAGGCAGTGCAAATGGGAAGTGCAAGTGAAGGAGCATCTCTGTTCTGCTCTGCATTAGGCACACACACACCAGGGAAAGAATTTGGCCAGGATGCAAAACTACATTGCTCTAATGTAGATGCACTAATGTGTGTGCTAATGCATGAACAGTCCAGTGGACAGATTGCCACCGATTTCTACCAAGATGAACTTAAAATTAACTATAGTGGTGCTTTCTTTTCTTGCTGAAGTTGTCGATTACTGTGTTTTCTATGCTACATCAGACAGGGAAAAGCTAAATTTATAAAAAGTCATGAGATCATTTATATTTATAAAACTTCATTGAATCTAATACTGGGCCTAAGATTTGGTGACCTGCTCTTTTCATAGAAAAAAGAACATAATATTTGTTTTGGTGGACAAGACCTTAATTTTAGGTTTTCTTGGGGGAAGATGGATGGTTCCCTCTACTAGGACAGGTTAGGTGAAGAAGGGCCCTGAATCATTAGAAGATTTATTCCATTAATTAACCCTTCAGATTTAGAAAGGTTACAAAAATCTATTGAAATGACTCATATAAAGCTCTGCTTCATTAAATATCCTGCATTTTCCACTGATAATAATAATTACACAGAGTAGTCAAATCCCTTCTCAAGTGTTTGGTAAGATAAATATACCAATTTCTTTGTAAGGCACTTTAAAAACGATATTCTCGTTGAGGCTACCTTCTTCTTTCTAATCTTCTCTCTTTCCTAGTAATTGTTTTGCTAAAGCAATTGTAAGGGAGATTTTGCACCTTCCAAATACATCCAGCTGAATAATTGCTGTTCTCTAGCCTTGAGTTAATCATTAATTCCAAAGCTATTACAATGCTGCTATAAAAGCACTATTACGCATTTTTATCATGCAAGCCGATTATTGATGGAAACATTTGTACCTACAGAAAAAGATTATAAATTGGTAAAATATAGAATGATTTTGTGAATAGCATAAAATATCCTAAATATGATGTGAAACTGATTTTTTTTTTTTCAATACAGTGAATCCAAAACTGTATTCCATTTAGGTTTATGCCCTGGTGAATATAGCACCAAAGAATTCACACTGCTTTTGTCTGGGTGTAGTCCATAGGTTACATTTGAGAGGAAATAAGGAAAAGTCAGTTTCCCATACCAACATGTACTGCAGCGACTTCAGTAGAAGACAAGAATTGTGAGATAAGCATGTATCTGATGTGATGGACTCAAGGGCTCCTTTGAGCCAGCTCTTGGCCTCAGAACTTCAGTTAGTAATACAGGATTCCTTCTACATTCCCAAAGTGTTAGCATGCTGCAGTCTGCAAAACTTTCCTTCCAGCATGGAAGGATAGCACCGTGCCAGGGAGTTTCAGAAAGCACAGGTCTCTGTGGTCTTAAGGACTCCTCCAGCTGCAGAAATGCAGTGGGTTTAGGTACTTGCCATGAAATTAAAACTAACAAAAATTCCACAACACTTCCATGCAGTATGTGCTGTATTAGAAATAAAGGGCAGTTCTGGAGACCTTAAATTAAATGGTGGACATTAATATTTCTAAATCTAGTAAATCTTTTAAAAAAGCTGTTATGATCTTAAGTATAACAAATTAAATATAAAGACTGCAAATAATAAATTAATTCTTCTTTTTAATTTTCAGCATCACTTCATAAATAAAAACCCCAACTACTTCTCAGCACATCTGTTGATATATTATATATTTGCTATTTATAAAGTTTTGGAAAAGTACTTGCCTCTGATTATCCCATTTTCATTATATACATATTCAGATGTAAAATTACAGCAATTCAAATGCAGTGTGTATAGTACAGTGATAAACACAAGTCAGGTTTCTATTAGAAATACAGCCTCTGTGGGGTTTCTATTTTTTATTTCTATTACCTATTTTTATGTATTTATGCTTTGTATTTAGGTATTTATTTCTAGATATCTTTTTACTGAATTGTTATTGTATATTCAGTAGTGTTTTTCCCCAGTTCTGTGTATACATGAATCTTCTATGTCTGACTAGGGGAAATCCATGTTTCCTACTGCCACATTAAATTGCTTTTTCCTGTTGCTCTACTTGTAAAGATTTATCTTTTTCCCCTTTTTTTTCCTGAAACCATATAGTCTTCCATAATGTTTATTATCTTAAGGAGCAATCTTTATTCTCTGTTCATTTTTGTTAAGGTAGCTTTCATTTAGGTATTGATACTATGACCAATAATGTTCTGCAGTGTATTTGGCACAAATGAGCAGGCTTCTTCCTAACAGCTCACAAATACCTTATTCCCTAAACATCCCAGAGAGTCATGGTTAATTGTGTGTGTCTTCAGGGATAGTTCTGCCACAGCAAAATGAAGAGCACAGTCTCAGCTACTCTTTCTGATGAGAAATTTAGATAGCAACACAGAGAAGTGGTGGGATTTGGAAAAATATCTGTAAATATCTGTGGTTAGCACTGTGGGCAAATGACAGGGCCTGAGCTGCTAAGTGAGAGTCCTCTGTGCACAAAAGGCAGTTTGCTGATAATCTCTTAGGAAATTTGAAATTCTTTTGAAAAGGCTGATTAAAATGCCAATTTAACTTTCTCCCTTTACTTTTTTTTTAAGTTTTACCTTTGTATAATCCTGTCAAAGCCATCAAAAATTCTCATTCTATGATATTACCTCAATTTCATCAAAATATGTATTATTGAATAGCACAGCAATGTACTGGTATGGATAATTTAAATTCTCTGACAGGCTCTACTGTATAATAATGCTTCAGATTCTCCACAGTCCCAGATTACCAATCACAGCAGAGATGCTTTTACATAAGAAAAGTCATTTCTAGCTAAACAAATGAGCTTTATCTTATAAATTACTAAATTACTACAGAACCCTTATGCATGACTGCCCCTGAGTTTTGATTACTAACTTCAGTGTTGGTTAGAATTGTGTCAAACTGAATTTAACCCCAATTGAAGTAGGAAATCCTTAAACCTAGGTCCAAGTGTAATACTAGTTTAGCTGCTGCTAATACAATTGCATATCTGAGATAATGCAGCTTTGTACTTGCTCTTTCTCACAGTCAGTTCTACTGTAGGAAATCCATGTTGTGATCTGAAAACTAGGTACAATTCCATTAATTCCTGCTTTTTTCATGCCAGAATGATTCACAAATGTATACCTTCCATGAAAAGGAAATTTTATTTTTTTTTCCCCTCTCTTGGAAATTTCCCTTAGAATCTAGTTGAAAATCAGAACTTCCTTCTCTTCCTGGGCAGCCTCCTGTCCAGCCCACCCTGAGTGGGACTATCATTTGTTAGCTGCCTGCAGTTTTGATGACAGAACTGGTAGCTCTCTTCTGCATTCCCTTGTGCCATGTGAAAATTCTTCCCTCACTACCCAGAATGAGGATGAGCAGAACCTCCTGGAGTCACAGAGAATTTGGATAGGGAAATTTGGAGGAAAGAGGTTGGAGAGGAAAGCCCAGGTGTAAGTAATAGGTGAGAAAGAGATTAACTGAATGGGTAAGGAAGATTGAAACTGGGTGGATGCACAAAGAGCAGCAACAGATAAGCAATGCAAAAAAAGCAGTTTTTAATGGTGAAATAGAACTGCAGCTAAGCCTACCATACCAGTTTATTTTCCTGAAGCTAGAAGAGAACTGAAGACTGTGGGATTTTTCCATGTCTCTTGTTAGCAAATAGGCTGGGAAGCCCAGTGATTGTCCTGTGGAACTCTGGTTTTCATCTATGTTATAGAAAAGTATGAGATATCATAGCTGTAGAAAACTGCAGGAGAAAACCATGAGGGATTCAAAGATTTCAGCACTACTTATTATCTGGGTATATATTGTGCTGTCATCCCAGGCATTTTATAATCCTAGAAACACTTCTGTTCCAAGAAAGTACTATTCTCCTTTAAAACAATGTGTCAGTTTCTCATAAAGTGCCTGAACTTATTCTGTGCAGAATGTTTTTTTGTCACAATGTTATCAAGTTTCCCTTTTGAGAGGAGGAAAACAAAACTTATTCAGGGAGATGGCAGCCATCTGCACCTGTTCCAAAGAACACCAAGGGGATTTCACCACTTTTTAGCTTTTTAATCAATGACAGATTGTGCTAAGTCAGGCACCCAGTAATTTAAGAAATGCCAGTTTCTGATTCATAGAGCTTTCTGAAAATTGACTGAGTGAATATCTGGTGGCCCATATTCTTTCTGAAAACAAGTTCAGTGTATCTTTCCAAAGCAATCCATATGGATGTTTTAGCTGATCAAATAACAATAAACATTTGAGCTGCACATTTTAAGGCAGTATGCACCAATTAATATGGAAATAGTTATTGCTAATTACTAGACCTGAACAGGAATGGAATTTTATTTTGGAGAAGAAAATAAAGTTTTCTGCAGCTTTCCAAAACTGAACGAAACAATGCATTTTACAGAATAAAATAAACCCTACAAATGCTCAAAGTCTTTCAGCTTGATACACAAAAAAAAAATCCACTTTGTTTTTAACTTAAAAAATTATGTTAATTATGTTTTTAACTTTAAAAATATGCTATTCATATTTACAAATGTGTTTATTTTCAGGATATTATTAATTTTCCTATTTGATATATATTTATCCTGAAAGTAACTTTTTTTTCTATTTTGAAGAAGTTAGCTTGAGTGCTTTAGCACAAGGATTTTTCTATTCTTCTTCCCCAAATCCTTTTTTGAAATGAAGCATTGCTGAAATTAACATGCCCTGCCAAATGTTTTCCTTTTGTCAAAACTCCCACAAACCCCTGGATTTTTCTGGTAAGCTTGACTTCTTTCATATGCACAAGTAGTTTGAAGTTTTATAAATGCAGATAAAATACCCCAGTAAGTTTATGTTCTACTTTAGTGATATATCTGGTTGTAAAACAGGTTTTTTTTGAAGTAGGCAACAAAATTTAGGAACACTTAACCCAGTTCATTTCAATTATTCCAGCTTTTAAATTTTTATTTTACTAAAGCAAATTAATAATTGACTGCTCAATCAGAGCATTTCTGGAATTCGAATCAAGATAAACATATTTTCCAAGTGTTCTCTGTTATATATGTGTGCAAATTAATTATGAGAAGAAAGTTTTAAATTAATATTCTCAAAATATGGGGCCTACTTTCAAGCAGCACAGAGATACTAAAAATAAATAAGAAAAAGAAGCACAAGCAGAAGTGTGCACAGAAAAGATTCTATGTAAGTATAAAGAAGAAAGGTAGACATGAGTGAAGAATGGAGGTCTTAACCAACTGGCTCTTCAGAAGAATTGTCTTACACACTAGAAAAACATTGTCTAGCAACACATGGAGGGCAGAGTTTCCCTTCTGGGTCATGGATACCATGGGAACATTTGAGTTATCACTTGGAATTTTGCTCTATTCAATAAAGGCATTGCAGCTCTAGGTCTCTGTGCTAGAAGTGTTTACTGCTGGGGGAAGTGTCCTGCTGCTCATAGTCTTTATAGTGTCCTTCACTCTGTCGTAACTGGGATGCTACACATTCCTCCTCAGTCAAGATAGATTTTCAGTATTTCAGAATGGGTTTTTAAGCCATCATCTTCCCATGTATAATATCACTCATTAGTATATTCTAACAGCAAAAGCTAAGTCTGATTGGCTCCCAAGTACTATGGAAGATCCAAATACAAGAGAAAAGCTCCATGAACATAAGCAGTAAAAATACTTTACTCTTAGGAAGTGCTTTTTATCTCTTGGCCCCACATTTTGTATCTAAATGTTTGCATCTCTGTCTTGTGGCTGGGTATTTTGGAGAATAAAAGGACAAAGCTATTGCTCAGCATCAAATAGCACAGCTCAGAGAAACCTCCTGATTTTGTGACAAAGCTGACATAAAATATGCTATTTTCTGTCTGATTAAGCCCATCATAATGAGGTTCATAAAAAGAATGAATAGTGAATAAAAGGTCCAGCTGATGAGAGAGTAAGCCAAAATTTCTTATCAAATATGATGCAAAT